>NW_005369989.1:1759139-1793710 GCF_000412655.1 Myotis brandtii
TTTTTCATCATCATATACTGTGTTTTTGTTGCTTGAATGAATTTTATTATTTCTTCAAGGTTCTTCACATACGTACACCTTAAGAGATATCAAGTAGGCGTAACATGTTCTCAAAAAATTAGGGTTGGTATGCAGAAGAATTTTGAGTCAGAGATTTTGCTGGTTTGGGCATGCACTCACAAAAAGGTTGCCCACCCCTGGTCTAGAGTTTCCTGCCAGGTCAAGGGCACGTGCCTGGGTTGCAGGTTCAATCCCCAGCTGCCCCTGGTAGGGGCGTGTACAAGAGGCAACCCGTTGATGTGTTTCTCTCACATGGATCTCTCTCTCTCTCTTTCCCCCCTCTCTTACTCTCTTCCAGTCTCTCTAAAAGATCAATGGAAAAAATATCCTCAGGTGAGGATTAGTAAAATAAAATAAAATAAATTTTTCTATCTCCCTGACTCATTCTTTCTCCTTCCTCTTCTACTTTTAAAGGTTTGTGTCATTAGATTGGACCAATCTGGACAATCTATTGGTACAGATTATCTCCAGATGTGGTTGCTTAATCGCAATCACATTTGAAAATGTGTCACCTTTGTCAACTAATGTAATAAATTCTCCAGTTCCTGAAATTAGGATCTGGACATCTTTGGAGCAGCCATTATTTGCAACCACAGCCTTCAGACATTCTTCCATAATTGTATTTTTAGCTTAATGTATTTAGTAAACATTTTAATAAACCCTTAGTTTGCTACAAAGTATATAGAGATGAAAGAACTATGATACTGCTTCTTAGGTGCTAGTCACTACAGCAACTTGCTGAATTAAATATAAATACAAACTGGATTCAATATAAATATCAGTTTACCTGGATGGCTCCTTAAAAATAGAGATAATGGCTTTCATCGCTGGATTCCTAATCCAGACCCTCCATGTGGCACATAATAAGCACTCAGAGAATATTGCTGAATTCGTTAATTTTAAGCATATTTGTTAAGCATCTACATCATGCCAAATACTGTTCTAGATGCTTATTAAACATTAGTGAATAAGATAAACATAATCTATATTTGTGGGGCACTTAATTTTTTAGTGAGAGCACTTCCATTCTATTGCTAAATGATTAAGTAAACACACGAATCAATTGAGGCTGAGTAAATAAATCAGGAGCAGGTTATCAGAGATTTTGAATGCCATGTGAGGATGTCAGAATCTTTTTTTATAGATAGTGAGAAAACAGGGAAGATTATTAAGCAGAGGTGGATTGACAAGATCTAGTTTTTAAAAATACCTGATGGTAGAGTAGAGGATGGATCGGAGGATCGGATGTGAAGAATAGCTTGCTAAAAGCTTGAACCAAAACGGTAACAATTGGAATAGTGAGGTGGCCATGGGCTCAAGAGATATGTGTAAGACAAAAATCTGGAGAAATGCAAAAGTTAGGGAAACTGGCCTGATATGTGGAAGGCTGGCAACAACATGAACAACACATTTATAAACTGTTTCAATATAGGTCAGTGGTCGGCAAACTGCAGCCCCTTGAGTGTGGCTCTTCCACAAAATACCACGTGCGGGCGCGCACGTACAGTGCGATTGAAACTTTGTGGCCACACTCAAGGGGCCAAAGAGCCGCATGTGGCTCGCAAGCCGCAGTTTGCCGACCACTGATATAGGGGATAGTTACCCTCTTTAAGTTAGACATTTGTTTAATGAGAAACATCCTGTTAACATATACATACACAGAGGCAGCTCACAGTGACATATTCTCACATTTTTTATCATGCTACTAACACAAGCTATAATGTATTGGGCATTTGTCGAACATATAGTACCCATCAACATTCAAACAGGGAATTTAAGCAATTATTCTCTTTGAAAGCAATAGGATTTATGTGCAGAGCCATCAGAACTGAAAGCTTGACATGGGGAATTTAGCAGTTGAAATGCAACCAAGAACACATCAGAGGTGACCTACATAAAGAAACTTAGTATGGATGATTCCTCCTTTGGGGAATCTACTTTTGTTCTTCCTTGTTCAACTGAGGAGAGAAAAAGAATCGTGTCTGTAAAAATGCTGAGAAAGAAAGTAGGATGGAGAATTGTTTCAGCAGGCCCATTTGCCTTGTGTCTGTGAGAATTTCCAAAAGTGAGGTATTAGAATTAATTTATTACATCTGACTGTGCTTCTTTCTTTAATGGCTTTTCAATGATGGCTCTCTTAGGAAGGGCTGGTCAGTGTCCTGCAGGTGTGAAATCAATGATCAGGAAATATTTCTACAGCAGAAAGAATCTGGAGTCATCCAGAAAGTCCAATGGAATCTTTGAAATAGCAGCCTGTCTCCTGACCCCTCCACAGACAGTTCAAAATCATTTTCTACTTAACACATAACACATTGCAAACCACAAGATAAGAAGCAACCACCTTTGACTTTATATTTGCTGAGATAAACACACACACACACACACACACACACACACACACACACACACACACTCTCTGAAACATTTTGGTAAAATCCCCAAACAGCACAGTAAGTGGGAACCAAAAATTCCAATGTTCCAATGATTTGTTCATATTAAGGAGCGCTTAATGAGATGCCTGGGTGCAATAACTCAGCCATCTGACGGGGAATTTTAGGTTCCAAGTGTCAAGTGCCAGTAGTCTTATATCCAAATTAACTTTATTGCAGGATATGGGATGCTAGGGTTTTACTATTTTCCATAGAAAAGTATATGCACAGAAACACCCAGACACACATTAAGGAATAAATATGAAAATCAATTTAATTTTGTTTTGAAAATTGTTAATCTGTGTCAGAGAATCTGAAATTCTCCTTAGGTCCATAGAGATAGTCTATACCCAGTACCTTGTGCAAGGAGTTACTAGAAAGACTATTCTATTAACTTCCAGTCATGGAGTTGTGAAATCGTAGAGCGAGAAAGAGATTAGTTCAATAGTCTCATTTACAAAGGCACATAGAGTACCTGAGAATTTTCTAAATTCATAGGGCTGGATAATTTTAGAGCCAAATTGGAGCCAAATATTGTCTTTTCTTAAAGGATGTCCATTCAGTATTTTTGCATTTATTGATTTTTCAACTGGTGTTAATGTTTATAAAGAGGATAGGAGGAGTGAAATTTCAATAACTTAAAATTCAGAATCAAGGGAAATTCAGAAATTCATTTGTTTTTCTATCATTGTCTCTGGTCCTTCGACTTTCTCACTGTCATTCTATTACATCGCTCTGGGAAGTTTTATTCAAGTATTCTGCATATCTAAGATATATTCCTCCTGAATGCCCAAACCCCTGGCCTTTGCTTATGAAATAAAATAGTATGATAACTGGAGAGTCAGTATTTTAAAGGGTTGGAGATCCTTGGGGGAAATGTCTGTACTTTATAATTAAATAATATTTCATAAACATTTTATCTATTCATTGATGTTAATGCCTTAAGGATGATAAAGTGTCAAAATAAGCAAAATCAATGAACTGACAAGCAAATAATTTCCTAAAATTTAAAGTTGAGGAAATTTGAAGTATGAAGGTCATTTTTTTTTCTTTGCCTAAAGCTGGTTATTGTTGTTGCATTAATCATGAGTTTGTGATATTTCTAACGTGTTAGAAATATAAGTAAAATGAACAAACTTCTTGCACTAGGAAAATATTCATTTTGTTGTTTTTTTAATTATTATTTAAGGCTTCCACTTTCACCACTGGCTTTAAAATCTTTTTAAAGGCATAATTCCTGAGGAAGTTGAGGATGATTGAAGAAATACATGACATAACTAACTGAGGGAATTTTATGTTCCAACATAATGTTCTGAAAGAAACTTTTTTGAAATATCTCTTGCTATTATTCCCAGATCAAAAAGCTAAGGTTTAAATAGGTTATAAGCACTTACTAGTAAGGATAGGATTCATATCTTATTCAATTCTGCTTCCTCTCAGGAATTTCTTAAAAATATATATATATTATTGATTTTTTCCAACATAATGTGCTGAAAGAAATTTTTTTGAAATATCTCTTGCTATTATTCCCAGATCAAAAAGCTAAGGTTTAAATAGGTTATAAGCACTTACTAGTAAGGATAGGATTCATATCTTATTCAATTCTGCTTCCTCTCAGGAATTTCTTAAAAATATATATATATTATTGATTTTTTTACAGAGAGGAAGGGACAGGGATAGAGAGTTAGAAACATTGATGAGAGAGAAACATCGATCAGCTGTCTCTTGCACACCTCCCACTGGGGATGTGCCCGCAACCAAGGTACAGGCCCTTGACTGGAATCGAACCTGGGGCCTTTCAGTCCACAGGCCGATGCTCTATCCACTGAGCCAAACCGGTTAGGGCGCTCTCAGGAATTTTTACATAGACTACTCGACAGTTATTATTATCCTCAACTGTAATTGACCAATAGGAAATAATGTATATCTACTACTCCTGCCAATTTTTCCATTGCCCTCATTGTATGGACAGATTTTCTATCACCATAAATCTGCCTATGTCTTGGGATTTAAATATACTCATTTAAAGGTGGATAGCCCTCTGGAGATGTAGGGAAACTAGTAACAGTGAGAGTGAAAGAAGAAAGTGTGTGTGTCCCTCATCTTAAATAGATATCTGTCAATAGTTGATTAGCAATGACTCTTTGGATAAGACTTAGACATAACATGAATAGAAAAGGATGTGCAGGGATTCCAAGATGGCTGTGGAGTAGGTGGAAGCTACATTCACCTTCCCCTGGCTTTCTGACAGCTATTATACTTCTTCCCTCTCCATGGCTGCCACCCTAGTCCAATCTCCACCATCACAGTCACCGGGCAATACAGGTGATTCATCTAGAAGCTTCCAATAATTGACTTCACCAGAAGTATTCATGATGATTTTCTAAAGCTGTAAATGAAATCATGCACCCTACTCTTTCTTAAAATGCACCAGTGGCTTCCAAACCCACTTAGAAAAATAAAGTTCCAACTCCTATCTCCATGATCGGTTTTCTACCTGCATGCCTGACCCTGCCAATTCTTCTGAGCTTTTTCTTTCTTGCTCCTCTGTTGGTCCACTATTCTAAGCTCCTCCCTGCTGACGTTTCCCTGCCTCTGCCTGGAGTATTCTTTCTCCTCTACATTACATAGCTGGCCCCTTCTTGTCCTTCACACCTGAGCTCAAATGACACCCCCTCAA
Organism: Myotis brandtii; assembly: GCF_000412655.1. Classification (NCBI taxonomy): domain Eukaryota; kingdom Metazoa; phylum Chordata; class Mammalia; order Chiroptera; family Vespertilionidae; genus Myotis; species Myotis brandtii. The sequence continues at coordinate 1,764,309 of NW_005369989.1, forward strand.
GGAGGCTTTCTCTGACTCTCAAAGCTAAAGTAGTGCTCATCCTTCCCCCTAACACCATCTAACTTTAGTTCTCTGCCCTTCACTTATTATTGCCCGTTATTCTACATTTTTATTTCTTGTATGTCTTCCTACAACGTATGAAACATTATGAGAACAGATGCACTGCTTGCCTTGTTCACTGCCATGACTCTAGAACCTAAAATGGCACCTGCGACTTGTAGGTACTCAATGTTGAATGAATTAAAGAAAAGAATAATAGCCTATAGATTACTATGGAGCTGTATCAGTGAGGGGCTGGGCAGAATCTATGCTAATTACAAAAAAAATGTTGAAAAATAAAGGGAATTTGGTGCAGAGAATTATCTACATAGGTCATGAAAGAACTGAGAAGCTGAACAGGGGGAACTGTGAGATTATCATCAGCAGGAAACCACCATCATCCTGGCACTGAGGGCACATGGGAAAAGTGATGCTATTAGAGTCCTAGACCAGTGTCACGTGATAGAAGCTGAAACTCATGAGAAGCTACTTGCTGTTGGAGAACCCTCCACAAGCAGAGAAGGGGGCAGGGGATAAGCTACTTGTTCCTTCTTGTTATTCACTGTCCAGAAAGACGGAGGCCACACAAAAGCCAGCAGCCCCAGGAGCCTGGGAAACAGTCTATGCACCCAGTCTCCCCTCTAAGGAATGGACATGCGGGCAAACTGGTCAGGGACCTACCTGCACAGGAGCCTTTCATTGAATGAGAAGAAATATAAATCCATTCTGAAACATCTGTTCTCTACCGGTGCAGGTCTGTCTACATTTAGGGCATCAGGGACACTTGAGAGCATCCCAGATATCTGGGGAAAGGAGAAACACTAATGTATCCCATTGTGCCTTTCTCCAGATAAACAACCCCACTGCTTCAAATGTCGAGTTAGTTCACCTGGAAAGATGCCTGGAGGTTAATGAAAATCATAGTTATCACATTATTCAAATATGTAAACTAATAGATCTCCCATCCTGACTTGGAGGACAGCCTGTAGTGATCTGGCCTACATTTTTCTAAATTTTAATTATGGCCACCATTACAAAGTGAAAATTGCCAAATAGGGATCATGCTTAATCATATATAGCCTTTATTCAAATCCACTTGAACTCTGAGATTTGTTGTCTTATCATTTTCAGACAAAAGGAAGCAATTCAAGGAGACCACATTGAGTGTTCATTCCATGTCCTTGAAGCCCCAGACCCAACTGTGAGGTTGTGAGGGGATCAGTGGTCACGATGGTGGCCCCCCAGCTCCTTTTCATAGTTTCACACCTGCTTTCCTCTTCCCACCTTTCCTCTGCATGCCTCACCACCCATGTCTCTCACTGTCCCCTTCAGATGTTAAAAGAAATAAAAAGTGCATGTCACATCACCTCCTCATGCTGTCCCTCACAGATATCATACATACATGAAAGAAAACAGAAAACATGCCGTGTAGCAGCTGTCCTGAGGGAAAGTACCCTGCCACAAAATGAAAACAAACGAGTTTACATTTTGATGTTGCACAGAACAGACATAGCTTCTACTTAGGGTTCCAATCCCCCTAGGCTCATTAAGTAAGGGTGGCGGGGCATTTAGAGGAGACCCCATTAGAAGGGGACATGAATGTGCTTTTTAAAGTAATGGGACAAATAAATTGTTGGAGGAATGTAGTACAAAACAGGGGATGAAATATTTATACATTCCATTGAAGCTTAGCGTATGTTCCAGAGGGAGATGTCCTAGAGACATGGATCTTCCCCTTTGTTCGGAATCTATTTTTTTTTCAATTGCTCTGACACAGCTGTTGGCTTCACAATCATTCTGAAGTTGATTAGATCAGAAAGCAGAGGCTTGCCTGCCCAGCATGACCAATGATAGCCATCAAGGTTGTGGGTATTCCAGACTTGTCGTTTGTGTAGTGAAGTTGTTTTGGGTGTTCTGAAAGCCTCTGAGAGGGTCTCAAAAGTCTGGTGCCACTGTGTTTATACATCATTTGTATCCCAAACAGGGCGTGTAATGTGCAGTGCATGCCACGTGCATAAAATTTACCAATCGAATTTGAAAATGGCTGTCAGATTTATGGAGCATGGTTATAATTACATTCACATGAACGCTCAGCTAAAAGCAGAAACAGAATCTTATTACCTTTGCTTTGCTTGTTTTAATAATAATAAAAAAAACCACACTTGACTTTAATTTTACAGAAGGAAATTGTTACCTATTGAGGAAGCCTTTTGACTTGCTGTCAAAATGATTTACTGTTTCTAAGACATATGGTGTAGGTGAGCCTCAGTGCAGATGCTTTTTGTCTGAAAGTCAGACAGGTTTATAAAAACTGCTGAAAATAATAAGATACTATGCTAAGTGCTTTTCAACCACTACTTATTTTAATTGTCACAAAAACTCAAGGGACAAAGTATGAATTTCAATGTCCATTTTACAGATGTGGAGACTGAGGCTTACAGAAGTCTTCCCCTGACCTAGGTCGGTCCTTAGCATATGTTGTCATTCCAGGTCCACCTGAGCACAAAGCCATACATAGGGTAGCTTTTCGTGAGCACTGTCCTCCTTCCAGAGTCATTCCCCTAAGTGAGTAGTGGTCTCCAGGTCACTGTGATGCTGGCGATAGGGGTGGCCTGCGGGGATTTGGGGTGTCTTCTCTGGAGAACCAGAGTGGCTCTTGACCAGCAACAGCGATGCTTACACTTGCCTTCCCCAAGTCTCCTTGCCAGCCTGGCTCCTCCAAAGCTTTGTTTTGCCAAAAGTAGCTGGTTTCTAAATATAGGATCCAAAGCCATGTCATTTTACCTATGTCATCATCAGGAGTAGTGAGCTGCATTATTGAGTCATACCATATTAGAGCTGGAAATGGCCTTAAAGTTCATCTGATCTGAACCCATCATTCTTCAGGTGAGGAGGCTGGCATCCAGGGAATTGGAGGAGTTTGAGCCAGACAAGTGGGGAGGAGTAGTTTGGATGAGAAACCACATGTATTCTTTTCCAGTCCTGAACTCTTCCACCACACGGAATTGCCAGGACATGCCATGACATTACCCTTGGCCATAGAGTGTCCCCCGGACACTCTATGATACTAACTTGTTATTATATTATAGAAATAAATATCGAATACCTGGGATATAGTGTACAGGTTGGGGCAAATGTAGGTTTACAGTTATATGTGAAACACAGTTTATTCTTGAATTGTGATTTATGAATTATTGTGTTATTTTCCATATGAACATCTGTAAACTTATGTTAAATTTTTGTTTTTAATCTTTACAGAATAGAGCTATTGTTTTATTTATGGCTTTACCATTCATACTTGAGAATTGTTCTCAAAGAAGAACAATTTTGGTTCATCAAAGAGAGAACCAGAGAATGAAACCATTGTCTTAGAAAATGTAACAATAAAGGTTCGCTTAGAGGAGGCCAAGACTAGTCTCACGTTCTTTCTTTCTTTACTCTAATGCCACCTCTCTTGGAATTTTGGCTAAGAATCCAGAGGCCAAATGTAAATGCATAATTCCTGAAACTGATATAATTGCAACAAAAATGGGGAAGAGGCACTGAGGGGAATATCCTCTCCTAGAGATAGACATGTCAAATGGAGGTATTTTACTTACAAGTGTAGATTATACCCCTTAATACATTCGAACATTGGATTTCTTTTATAGCTCTGAAAAAGCTCAATTTATAACCACAAAAATGACTTTAGAAAACATGCCATCTTTTATTCCTGAAAATGTTCAGAGAGACTGCACCTTACACATGTTTTATAGTTTCCGGAGGCATCCTGACCGAATATGATGATATGTATGAGTCCCTTTCATGTGCCAAGGGAAATAATCAGATTATGTAAATGCCTGAATATATGTGGCTCTTGTATTATTTTCAGTTTTGAAAACCTGGCTTTTCAAATAGTTTTCTACATAGAAAAAGGTTGTTCCAGATAAGTGATATATCTAAAGCACGTTTTAAAAATGATGCTGTTTCTGTGTTTGGAAATAAAGTGGGGCTTGGGAAAAGAAATGAGTATTTCCAGGGACCGAATTCTAAAGGAGACGAAACACAAAACACCATGCAAACTACATTCCCTCTTCCAATACCATTCTCTGGAGGTTAGGTTTGGAGAAGTGAATGGAGAGAGAGAGTGTGTTGGAACCAGTCCTCCAATTTGTAATATTGAATCAGGCCCATTTTAAACTGTGCTAATTTATTCTTCATTGAACCATGGAGATTAATTAATCCTTTGTTTTGTTGGATTAATGAGTAATCAATACCCCAAAGAGGAAAAAAAAAGGGAATGATTTCCTCTTAAGGAACAAAGCATTCAGGTAACCAAGTCCTTTTATTCTTTATGTTTACAAAGCAAACCACAACCAAGATAAAATGTGTGGCATTCAAGATTTGAGCTTTTGTTCTTCTTAAACTAAAATATTCAGGGTTTATGTGTTTCACATGGATATAAACCAGTGGGACACAGGCACTAAAATAATCAATGATTGTGGGTGTGTGTTGGTGGCCTCTGTTCTTCCCACAAAATTTAAGTTAGTGTCTACAATGCTTTTGATCTGGTCCCTCCCTCACTACCCCATCTAAATCTGACCATCCTCTTGCTACCAAACTAATCCCTCTCAACAAAATTATTTTACTTATTTTCTTCATAGTGCTTATGACTATCTGAAATTGTCTAATCTATTTATTTACCCGTCTCTTACCCACTCCACTCACCCACCGCCAAATGTAAGAGTAGGGGTTTTGTCAGTTTTGTTCACTAAAGTATTCATTGAGTCTATCTGGAAGTCTTGAACATAGCCTCGGAGCAATAAATATCTGTTCAGTGAATGAATGAGTTTGCAATGGAATGCACTTGATCTGAAACAGCTTCTGTGAGAGAGACAGAGTTATAGGAGAAACATGGGTAGAGGAACCTGGAGCTCTCGGTGGCTTAACACAAATGAGACATACTGAGAATGTCACCGCACCTTAGGAGCCCGTACTTGGTCTCCAGAATACCTTGGATTGAAGTATGGTAGCAATCATCTCAGGTAGAAACTATAGTTTAACTTTCACCCTGCTGTTTGGCTTCTGTACTTATTTGCTTTGTTTAACAATAGAAAAGTTACTTTGATTTTCTGAATTTATGTATGCTATCCCATTGATTGTGATCTCACTGGTTTTAGAAAGCACATTCTTCTGTACCTGGGAACCAGGACAGCACAATTATCCTAAATTGCCACAGTGGCTCCAGATAACGTGTTTCCATTGACTCAGTGGTCCCAAGACCTGAGGGCTCCATATAACGTGTTCCTGTCAACTCAGTGGTCCCAAGACCCAATGGCCCCGGGCAATGTGTTTCCGTTGATTCTGTGATCCGGAGACCCAAAACTATAATTTAACTATTATGCTCAATTCTGCTTCTGTAAACTGCTTTTTTTGCAAACCAGGTCCCTCATTCCAAACCCAAAGATTAATCGATACCTTTGTGATTTTTGCCTATATAAATCTGGTGTGGCGGCCATCTTATTACTACGAGATTTGAGAGAGCGAAATGCCCCCTCGTAGCCCCGGATTTGCAATAAATGTGACTCCTTAATTCGACTTCTTGAGACGTCCTTGTGTGATTTGTGGGGTACATTACAACAGGATCTTCTACCTTTTCCTGGATCAGGTGCTGTCCTGCTAAGAGTTCCACAGAGGCTCTGGTCTCCTCTTTGCCTATGTGGTCTGAGCATAGTTGCATGTAGACTGCGATAGCATGCTGGTGATGTGGGTTGGGTGGATGGAGGGCAAGTCTGGAAGGGATGCTTCTCTTAACTGTGAGAATTATCCTGGTGCTACCCAGCATTTGCTGCCTCCATATTAATGTCCATTTGGCAGATTAATAATAGATACCAGGACATACCCTGTGGAGTAGTGCGTTGTTATTTTTGTAGGAATTGATTTGTAATCAGAAGCTCTGGGATATTCTTCTATTCTATCATAACTTAGTTATAATTTGATAATTTCATTAACATTTATATTTGCAACCCGAAAGGCAGGAATATTAAAGTCTGCTAATATATTTATTTTCAGTTTGAGTGAGGGCTTACGTTATAAAACACTTAAGTGGAGTTTGAAAGGGGCATGAAGGGGTTTCTGAAGTTTTTCAGCATGTGTAATATATTTTTAATGTAAAAAGTGTTGAATTAAGATATGTAATCCATTTGCAGAACTGCCAAGTGACTCTGTACAGCAAACATATATTTATGAACAATTATGACATTGATTCCTTCAAATAATATTAAGAAGGCTCTCTTTATTTGCCTTTTCTTTAAACCATTCCACCTTAGAATGTGAAGTCATAATTCCATTTTTTAAAATGTTTGGAAACTATTAGATTTTTTAATTTAAGAGTCATTGTATGTAGGGTCCTACGGTGGCAGACCACAGAGACCGTCTCTGACTAACAGCAATAAAAACAACTACTGAAATGGTGTGTAGATTGAAAAATCAAAGCCATCTGAAAGAAGAGCTGAATTTGCGAGATCAAGGAACAGGAAGTAATGGGTCTCTCTTCAGGGCATCACTGTGGTGAGGAAGAAATGCCAAACATTTTCCATCCTGAAGTCACTAAAGACAAACATTTTTGAGAAACAAATCTGATTGGTTCCATTACGTCAGGTGCCCAATCCTCATATAGGTAGAAATCATCTTTTTAAAACAAATTCAGAAATAAAGAGAGTGTTCCTCAGGGAAACATTAACATGCTATTGTAAAAAAAAAAAAAAAGGATGCTGGGCAGGCAAACAACAAATATCCGCTAAAGCACCTGAGCTAATCCCATCAGTTTTTATATTTTGTTTTCAGAAGCATGTGAAATAGTTACTCATATTAATCACATCACCTTGAACAATGATAGAAGAATAGACTAAGATTAAATCTTAGTGTTGATTAAGGAACAATACAGTCAGTGCATTACAAAGAAATATTAATTGATGGTGACAGGTAGGAAGTGGAAGGAAATTGATATTTGGGAAGAGCCAAGTGTTATGCTAATTGCTTTACTGGAGCCTCTCATTTAATATTCATGATCATTATAGAAGGAAAGCAATCTTAACCTTACCTTCCTAAAAGGAAAACTGAGGATCAGAGAGATTAAGCAACTTTTTCTCAAAGTTGCATACTTAATGACATACAAATATGTGGTACAAACGTTGTACTATTGTCAGTACAATTGCAAAGGAAAACAGCATGCAATTGTTAGTCTGCCTTGCTGATGTGATGTTGCCGTTGTCATGGATAATTATTGCGTAACTCCTCTCTGTTGGACCACCAGGTTATCTTGAGACCTAATAAAATAGAAGCATCTCTTTTTCTACCAGTGTTGTTAGGATTAGGATTAGGATTATTGTCACTTAATAGTGTTCTCTTTTCTTGCTCAAAATCTCAGCTGTCAGTTTTTATTTGAAACCAGCCATATTGTTTTTAACCCATTGTCTTAGATCAGCTTCCCTAGAAGCAGATCTCCGGGCAGGGATTTGGGTTTAAATGATTTCTTGCATGAGTGTTTCCCAGAAAACAAACAAACAAAAATACTTTAAGAGAAGTGAGGGAAGCAGAGTAGGAAAGGGGAAAGAGTCAAGCAAGGATGTGCTCTCTGGTGAAAATTGAACCCTCTTCTTGTTATTGTGGGGGAGGAGGGAGGGGGGGACTCTGAACCTAAGTAAGACTTTAAAATACAGGGTGGGGCAAAAGTAGGGGTATAGTTTTTCGTATGGAAAATAACACAGTAATACGCCTGCGAGTGTGGTTTAGAGGTGGAGCTTTGAACTAGGAGCCAGGAGGTTATGGTTCAGTTTCCGGTCAGGGCACATGCCCAGGTTGTGGGCTTGATCCCTAGTACAGGGCATGCGGCAAACAGCCAATGAATGATTCTCTCTCATCATTGATGTTTCTATCTCTCTCTCTCTCCCTTCCTTCTCTGAAATGAATAAAAAAAAATTTTTTTTAAAAAAAGAAAATAACACAATAATAAGTAATAATACAAGAATAAAATTGTGTTTTGTGTACTCCCAGCTGTAAGCCTACTTTTGCCCCACCCTGTATTTCTCCCCAAAACGTGGGGCTGTGGGTAATTACACCGAGGCCAGCAACTTGGAGCCTTTAGCAGGTGATATAGGCTCCAGAGCTGGAGGAGGGTGTACCAGCTCGATACAGGGGAACTGTGCCCTTCACGAACAGTCTACCCTCTCTCATTTGACCTTCAGGAGTTGAGTCATTGCCAGGCACATCCCTCCGGTCAAAGGGAGAATAGGTTTTTGCTTTTGCTTTTTTTCTCTCTCCTTGCAAGAAGTTTCTACTCTTCAGCAAACCTTCTTTCTAGCAGAAATAGATACAACTCACAGCTGAACCTTCTCCTTTTTGGCAGGAGGGCATGCATCGTTGGAAACCTAAGTCAATGCTTGCTTAGCCACTGGCTGGGTTTGGACCCGCTTTCAGAACTGCAGTGGTCCAGTGGCCTCACCTAGAGGAGAGGTAGGGTAGCATCAATGCCATGGTGTCTTCAGCACAACAGAAGTGAGATGATACGCTCTTGTAAAAGAAAACCAGTGCCTTTTTTGTTCTTAGTTTGCAGATCTAGGCTCAATGTTCATATCTTACTTTTAGATAGCTTTTGATTATGTCTTTATTTCCCTTTTCCTCATCTGCTCTGCTTGAATTGAGTTTTGTGAATTGATGCACTTTTGCGGTTTAATGAAGGTCAGGCTCTTTAATATTATCTCAGTGTGCTAACACTGAGGAATTTCTAAGCATGAGGATTTAAGTTGGCATAAGTAGGTATTTTGCACTTCTGTCTTACTTTCAAAGGATAGTCGATTTGTATTTCTTTTATTTTTACCAAAGACACTGTTCAGGTTTCCCCTTCTTCTCCTTCCCCTTTCTTTTTTTTCTAGATCATTGTCGAGTTTAGACCCTTATCACTTCTTCCCTGGGGTATTTATTGTAATAGATTGCTATGTACTTGTCAAAAGCATAATGGTGACTCACAGCAAAATCAAAGCATACACATCCTTTAATATAAGGAAAAAGTGCGAGGGATCAATGGCATGATTCTTTTTGTTGTTGTTGTTGTTGTTGTTAATCCTCACCCTAGGATATTTTTTCCAATGATTTTTAGGGAGAGTGGAAGAGAGAGGGAAAGACAGAGAGAAACATTGATGTGAGAGAGACACATTGATTGGTTGCCTCCTGCACGTGCCCGGAGGAGGGCCTGGCCAGGGAGGAGCCTGTTACTGAGGTGCATGTCCTTGACCGGAATCGAACCCGGGACCTTTCGGTTCTGCAGTCTGATGCTCTATCCACTGAGCCAAACTGGCGAGGGCCAGAGATGGAGATTCTTTACAGAGGGACCCTGTTACAGAACATGGGGCCTGGCTGGTAAGTGAGCTGATTCCTTCCTCCAGAATTTACTCTTGCCTTTCTCTCCTGGAGCTTTATACCCTCTGACCTCTTCCAAATGTCTTACTTAGAGAGTTTGGCTTACTTACTATGTGCAAGAAATAGCACAATCCCAACACACAATTGCCTGATTATGAGAACACCATAGAGAGCTTTTAGTTAAAATCCAATTTTTACATCTTTGTGTGCTTTTTGAGGTGTTTTTATTTTCTTGTTCATTCTTTATATGAAGTTAACAATTCATTTTTTTACAAAAACAAACTATGTCCATTTTCCTACTCATGTTTCACTGGTCTCCATATGTAATTAATTGATCATGAATTGTATGCAATTCTATGTGTGGATACACACACACACACACACACACACACACACACATTCATCCTCTCCCAGTTTGTATTTTATGCACCACACACCAAACCCCTTGCAGATTTGTGAACACATCATTCTTTCCCAAACCTCAAAGCATTAACACATGGCATTTTCTCTTTGGTTCAGCTTCCTGCTGCATGTCTACCTAAGCAAACCTCAGCCATCTTCGTGTCTTCATGATTGAACTCAAAGTTTACTTTCTCAATGTAGCTTTCAGTGAATTCCCACTGTTATTCACTCTTCTGTACGAGTATTTCTCTAGCACGTTTTTAATATGCTAATATGACTGATTTGAGATTGTTTATTTACATACCTGTTTTTTCTCTGAGACCCTGAAGGCTGACATATAAATACATATTTATGGTTTCCCAAGGTTCAACTGGTTGTTTTCAAATGATTATGCTGGCCAGGGACGTTGTAGAAACCAGGAGAAATACCACATGCACTTGAGACCTGACATAACATACTCTTAGCTAGTATTGCCTACAAGCAGAGTTGCACTGATTCTTTTTTTTAAAATATCTTTATTGATTTCAGAGAGAAGCGAGAAGGAAAGAGAGATATAAACATCAATGATGAGAGAGAATCATTGATTGGCTGCCTCTTGCATGTCCCCTAATGGGGATCAAGCCCACAACCCAGGCATATGCCCTTGACCGGAATCGAACCTGGGACCCTTCAGTCCGCAAGCTGACGCTCTATCCACTGAGCCAAACCAGCTAGGGCATGCTGATTCTTGTGTAAGTGATTTATTGAAGGAGTGCTTTAAAAGAGCAATCTTTAGGGGAGCTAGGAAAGCTGAGTAGAACAGGGGAAGGATTTATGCAAAGGCATGAATTCTAAAGCTAGCTTTAGCCTTCTCCCAGGGGAAACTCTGGAGTATGAACCTTGCCTGCCTCTGGGCAGAGAGGTTGGCTTTCATACCTTCGATTATGACTCCTCTCCCCCCTCCCACACCCCCTACCCTCACCCCTGCCACCCTGAAAGCAGGTAGCTGTAATCTCCTAGGCCAGTGGTTGGCAAACTCATTAGTCAACAGAGCCAAATATCAACAGTACTTCTTCAAAATAGACTCACCCAGGCCAAAAACCGACTTCTGCGCATGGGCCACGAAGTTTCAATCGCACTGTACGCACGCCCGCACGTGGTACTCAAGGGGCCAAAGAGCCGCATGTGGCTCGGGAGCCGCAGTTTGCTGACCACAGTCCTAGGCAAATCTAGGTGAGGTGCCTCCTGCAGGCTAAAGATACACCTCTAGAACAGATAGGGACATAGAAATACAAGCTGGGTGGAGGAGACCTGTCAGGGGCACCAACAGCATCTGCTACATTTACTAAAATTTTGCTAGATGTTAAATAAGGCAGAGCTCATTTGTTAAGCGCTTGCTTTTTGTCAAATGCTGTGATAAGTGCCTTGTGGGTACGAGCTTGGGCCCTTCAGTTAGTAGGTATATCATGGAGTATGTAAATTTAACCAACTTTCAGCCAGGTGTACTATCATCCAACAAATCTAGGTAGCGAGCTGAGACACAGAGTCTGACTGTATTTCATTGAGTTTGAGAAGTGCTGATTGCAAGACATCATCATTTTATGTTCTTCTGCTCTACAAGGAAGGAAAATAAAATGCTCGCTATTCAACTATAATATACAACTTTCATGTCGTCCATGATGCAACGCAACCTGTTCTTGGGGATATTGAAATGTGCAATTTAAAAGTGTGTGTGAACTTTGGATATTTATAAATACTGATGGCCAAATGACAAGTAGGAAGAAGTTTATGTTTGGAATTTTACAATATTAGATTATTCATTAACAGTCTCTTGGAAATTAATTTACAATGGGTTATTTAAAATGATCATTACTAACTTTAAAACTAATATAGTGCACACAGGGTTTGTAAGTATTACATGTTCTGCTAGGCCAGTGGTCGGCAAATTCATTAGTCAACAGAGCCAAATATCAACAGTACAACGATTGAAATTTCTTTTGAGAGCCAAATTTTTTAAACTTAAACTATATAGGTAGGTACATTGTCATTAACTTAATTAGGGTACTCCTAAGGCTTAGGAAGAGCCACACTCAAGGGGCCAAAGAGCCGCATGTGGCTCGCGAGCCTCAGTTTGCCGACCATGGTGCTAGTCAATCACAGGGATGGACTTTTGATAGAATCTGCAGACACTTTTTAAAACTTACATTTTGTCAAAGACAACTCTGTGATGATCTCATACATGACCATTATGGGTTATGGCTGAGAATTGTTAATTACATGCATCAATAGTTACTCAATGAATGCTACGATTTTCTGGAATGATATATACAGTATTGGAAATAGTGTTTTCTTGTGCATATGTTTTTAAATCTTCAGCATAAAACTAGTGAGGCTATTGATCATTTCAAAAGATTTTTGGATAAATGGGGCCACTCATGCATGATTTGTATTTCACACCATCTTCAATCTCCATTGCTTGCTTCCCTGGTACCTGTCACATTTCAAGAGGTAAAAAGCCGAGGACAACACCATTAATTTGATAAAAACAAGATTTTTGATGGTGTAATGGGATATTCGATTACAGATTGATGTTTTTCTAATTCTCCAAAATTAGTGTGAACATGATACATATTAACAATAAGGCATGTTTTAAATTAATTCTTTGAGCAACAGCCAAATGAAATGCTGCAGCCATACTCATTATGATTTGGGTCAGCTAGTTAATTGAAATATGAGAGATTTCTGTATTTAGTCTGTGTTACAAAAAAGGGCTTATTGCCTTAGCCAGCTAGTTGCTATTACCAAAATTAAAAACTATATAAATTATACAAAGCTATCCACAGAGGCTAGCATAAAAATTACTGCCCCTGCTGAGGCCAAAATGATGTCTTTGGTTGAATTGCCAGATACAAAATAACAGCAAGAGATAAATTATTTTCTGGGCCATTATTAAAGGATTAAAGGTGGGCCCCAAATCTCTGGTGACCAGATTCATTTTCTCCTCTATGGTAGGTATGTCTTTGCTCAGTTTTGAGTTGTTTATTCCAGAGAAAATTGCTGCAATGTTAAATAAAGCTAAGAGTGGCAAAGAAAACAATTCTCATTTATTCTTTTTTGTACATTGGCTTGGTTTTATCTACTATTGTCAGAGAATCAGCTGTGAGATACTTCAGATATTATCAAAATGTTCAATTGGCTGATGCCTAAATACTTCAAAGCAGTTTTCAAGGTAGGTTCAAGTACTTGCCATCATTAACATTTTCAGAACAGAAAGTCTAAGTCTTCAGAATCCCCTCTGCCCCCACCCCATGTGAGAGTAGGAGGACTGGTCAGAGAAAGAAAGTTTTTATCAAATAGTTTTGTCCTTAGATATAAACTTCAATTTTTTCTCCTAAGAAGCAATATCTCAAAAGAAAGCCAAACGGATAACCTTTTAAGAGAATGTGAAAGCATTTCTCTGTTGCACCATTCAAGTTGGGCCATGATGGAATTGTATCATAGAGAAATTGAATAGCTTTAGATGTTATAAAATTGGGTCATCTTCCACCATCATGATTGATCAGTAACTACACCAGAATCAGTGGGAGTGGGTCAAACCCATGGAAATAACTGAAGAGATTAGATATGTTTCATTGGGAGTTTGATTTCACAGGACTTTAAACAGACATTCTTCTTGTTCTTTAGTTTGAGCTCCATAGAAATTTATTTTTTTCAGGCTAAGAATAAGAGCAATGAAGTGAACAATGTTATACATTTTTTAAATTTTTATAAATTTTTCTGGCTGTAAAAATAATATGAGAACAATAGATCATTTACAGAAGAAAATAAAAAATCACCTTTATTTCTAGCACTCTCTGATTCATTCATTTTTTAGCATGTACTATGTGCCAGGAATTGTTCAAGGAATTGAAATAGACATTGTGTGTGTGTGTGTGTGTGTGTGTGTGTTTCTCAAATACATCAAATGGAAACTCCAGGTCATACATTAACTTACTTCTTAGGTTACTGTTGAATAATCACAGAGCTGACAGTCTCATGGGGCGGGGGAGAGACAATAAAAACGTAAATAATACAGTATGTTAGAAGGTGATAAGAGCTATGAAGAAACATAAAGTGAGGTCTTTATATCGCATGCAATTTTAGAGGGTACCATTCACATTCTATTTTATGAGAATCCCATTCCCTGCAAGAGTGCCACGTGACCCTCGGAAGGAGAGTTGGAAAATCTCGGTGAGAGTGGAGGAAAGAGGGGTGTATTTTGATGCAATGGCTGGGTTGCTCAAGAAGGTGACATTAAAGACTTGACAATGCTCCTATTTAAAGGAAGAGTCCTTTAGGCAGCAGGAACAGTCTGTGCGAACCGAAAAGAATGTTTGGCAACTGAAAAGAAGGCCAGTATGATTGGGCCAGAGTAGGTACAAGGACAGTAGTGAGAGATAAAGTCTTAAAAGTAACAAAGAGGCTTATGAAATTAGTGTGATATGCAGCCACTGGAGAGTTCTGAGTAGAGGAATCTGACTTACACTTTTTTTTTTAAAGTTTACTCTAGCTGCTATGTAGCAAATAGACCATGGGGCACAGGGTGGGCAGGAATGGAGGGCAGGAGACCTAGTAGGAGATGAATGCAGTAAGCTAGGTGAAAAATGATTGTGGTTCAGACTGAGGTAGTAGCAGTGGTGGGTAATGTTTAGATTCTGTAAATATTTGGAATAAAAGACCACTTAAATTTATTTTCCTGTAACATATAAAGTAGAAAGAAGACTAAAAATAACAAAGGCTCTTGTTACTGTGACCATAATGGAGTATATCTATCTAATACATTTGTATGGATTTATGTGTGTGCTATGTGCATCAAATATTTTGATGTTGTAATCCCACAGCACCTACTAGTGTGTGCATTTGCACTTAATATAACATATGTCATGACATAAGGATATTCTACATCCTAACATATCAGCTGGGAATATGCTATTTAAAACAATCGTTATATAGCATCACACAAATAGACTGTATTACCAATACACAGAACTGAGAATTAAATGGGTTCTATTAGAAATTGGGTTATGGCTGCCCTCAGAAGAGAAGGAACCTGCTTGGGTTTGTTCATCTTGCCACCACAGAGCTCCTTTGCTTAGAAGATTTGCCAAAGAGTTTATGCTCTGAATTTGGTGAGGAAGGCAAGACTTAGCTAGTCAGAGTTCTGTTCTTTGCTAAGCAAGGGTACCCGTGTTCTAACCTAAAGTTCTCCTGATACCTCTCCTACATTCTCTGGGCTGTGCTCACCTAAAGTAGACCTAGATAGGCTGTTCATGATGGTGTCCAGTATCTTTCAATCTTCCCAGAGATAACTGTGAGATCCAGATATGCACCCACCTCTACCTTCCCCACAAAAACAGTGGGTGTTACTAGGCTCTGATGGAATCTCTTCCATATTTATCTCGTCTTTTTCCTCCCCTGCCTGCCACTGTGGTCTAGTTGCCTTCCTTTCGGTCTTGTATATTTCTACCACAACTCACAGAAATTACCCCCGTTTTCTGGTATATACGTATCATTCCTGGTGTCCTTTTCTAATACAGGCTCTTTCATAGTTTCATGTTGGTGATTATGTCCAAATGTTCATATCACCATTTTGCCATTTTGCCTGAGAGTCTCTGAAACTGTGTGTGTGTCTGTATGTTCAACTACAACATATAGCGGAAACTCTAGGTCATACAGTAAGTTACTGTTGAATAATTATATCACTTTATTTCCTCTTGGCTTTGAAGTAAGCCTTTATGACTATTTATGGCACGCAAAATAAATTTTAATCAGATTTGAAATATACTTTATTAGTTAGGCAGTATTACAAGTTATAAGATGGGTCTCACTACTCTAAGTTGGGACTTGTCTCTTATTTGGTGTTAGACAAATACTGTTTAGATTTCAATATATACAACTCATCCTGGAATATGACTTGCCTAGAGGAAAGTAAGTTAAAGAAGGAAAATATTGGCTTGGACTCAGTCTGGTACCACTTGGTATCACAAAGATATCAGCACAAGATTAGGTCCCACTTAACTTCTGCTGTGATCCAGGTGAAGCCAGAGAAAAAGGACCATCTAAGTTTCCCATCGCCAACATATTCATTCAACCATCAATCCATTGCACACATAGTTATGGGATGCTTATGATGTACTAGGCACTTGTTCTAGGCTCAGAGGAACCAACAGTGAATAAAACATAAACACTAGTTTCATAGAATTTGCTATCTGCTTAGGAGGAAGACAATAAACACATATATATCATATCAGGTGGTTATAAGTGCCAGAAACATGCATAATGTGAAGTAATAGGATGAAGGATGAAATGAAGATGCTATGTTATATAAAATGATCAGGGAAAAACTCTTTAATAAGGTGGCCTATGTGCAGACTCCTATGGAAAGTGAGAAGCTAAGTCAGGTGGTTATCTGAAGTAACCTTGTTTTAGGCAGAGGGAAGTGAAGGACAAAGGCTCTCAGGTGAAAGTCTGCTGGCCAGCTGGAGGCGTGACAAGGAGGCCGGTGTGGCTGTGACAGAGTGTGTGGAGGAGCATGAGAGAAGGTGAGGTGAGGAGGTAGTAGAACCCCATTAGGTCTTGAATCCATATCACCGTTATTGCTTTGTTTCTGTACATCTTAAAGACGTTTTTATCTTCCAGCACTCTATTTTAGAACAGAGATGTTCCCAAGGAGAGGCAAGGCCATAAACTCATTATCATGGTACTGTTACTTTTTTGTTTTCTTCTTGGAGATTCATGGGTAGCCAGTGAAAATTTGATGAAATAATGTCCCGGTGGCCAATTAAGGAGGAAAAGATAATGTTATTAGGGAAAAGAATATGATCATGTAGGTGAGAGGGTAAGAAAACAAGTGTATTTTATGTTGGTGGCCATGTGTTGTGTCTACACAAATTACTTCCCCTTCAATTCCCCTTGCTTTTCTGGAGGGCTCTGATTTTGGTCTGTAGAACATGCTCCATTCTTTGGCCTGTGCAGCCGTTTGCTCTGAGAAAATGACCTTTCCCCAGGCTCAGAAGGATTGTATGTATTGAGGAGTCTAAGCCTATCATGATAATTCCATTTCTCTCATCAGTGAGTGACTTAAAAATTTCATGTGATCAGTTCTGTCCAATAAAACTTGAGCGGAAGACTAATAGGGGCAGGAGATTCCAGTTAAGGTTTCTTACATTTTTCCACGGCACAGGAGGAAAAGGTAGCTATCTCCAGATGCTGGTGAGTAAGGATAGCATCTTGTGGCCATGAGGGCAGTGATCAATACAGTGAGGATGGCTGGCCTGATGAAGTGATTGTCTCCGGCATCATCTGCTGTTGGGCGTTTGCATCTTGCTGCAGAGAGAAGTTTCGGAATCCACACCAAATAGGAGATGCCCCCAAACTCACAATATATATGCGTGTGTGTGTTTATGTATATATGTAAGTTATAGTCACATTTGTAATAACAAACATAAGAAACCACTATACATAGAATATCAATGGAGGATTGTAACTTACTACCATTATATAGTATGTTCTCATTCAAAGGCATTTTCAAAAAAAATGATCACAATAGGTTGTCAGAAGAAAGTACACAAAAATATAAGTAAAAATTTCATTCAGATCTCAAATACATGGACAGAGAGTCAGAGATATAAATATTCATAGGAATAAAATAGGTGAATAGATTATTAACTTTGGGTGATATGATCAGATGGGACCAGCTGTGAGAATTTTTGTTTTTATGCAATTTTACATTTCAATATTTCACAGTGAAAAAATAGGGTTTTTATAGTCATATAAAATACAATTATTAATTTTACCAAAATTCAAGAAGGATGATTCAGGTATCTCATGGGTCTTCTTTAATGCAACTTTTAAAGGGTTGCTGTCCTTGCCATAAACTGAAAGATTGGGCTCCTCAATCCACCTGCTGTGTCAGGCTCTGGCCTCAGTTTGAGTACCTTATAGAAGTTACAGGTCTAAACACCAGTGCCTTAAAGGACTAGGGAGATTCCCTTTGCCGTCCACTTGTTCAGTGCATTTCTCTATCTCATGTGGCCAATAGGATATCCCCGCAGTGAGTAGGAGACTGTCAACTCGTGGTGGCCTGACCTTCTTCTGTGGTATCTTGCCCTTGATTACACGAACTTGATTTCATGAACTTATATTCATCAAGCCCTGCTCTTAAGTAGGGCACTACCCTTTGGTGATCTACACAAAGCAAGGATGGCAGTGACAGGCCCTACTGCATAAACATGTTTTTACACCCAAGGGCCAAGGCAGCATGAAACTTAAGCATGCAGATGGCATCGCCAAGATTGCTGCATGGTACAAATTAGGATTCAAGTCAGCCTGAGTTGTACAGAGGCCTGAGAACTTTAAGCTAATTTATGGTGACCTGCAGAGGCTAAAATAAGGCAGAATCTGGACTTTTCCATTAGTTATGAGACTCTGGGAATGACTCCAGAGTCACTGGTCAGATAGAATAGTTAGAGCTAAAATAATAATTCAGAATACACATCAAGGCACAGTCTTAGCTCACCCTCCTACTTGGTGGCATGGTATGTAATCACTCTGAATATATTGCTTAGCTGTCCTATGATAGGGAAGGAAAATAAATGGTGGACAAACAGCTTCATTTCTCTGTGGATAGGCTTCTAGCGTAATTGTCAGTGTAGTGATCCCCCAAGTTGTCAGAATTTAGATTCCCCCCAAATTCAGAGACTGAGGCAAAGGCTTGGTTGTAGATAGTGTGTTTGAGCTGTGATTCCCGAAGCAAAAGTGAGCAAGTGGGGAGAGTGGAAGTTAGGAAAGTCCAATATAATGATGTGTTTATCAAGGTCACTGCTAAAAAGCTGGTAGAAAAAAATTAAAAAGCTGAAGTTGGTCAGTGGGGTCAGTGTCACGGAGACATTCAGAGAAGGTGCAGAAATTCAGGAGTAGTCTGCCTGGAGGAGGCTGGGAGGTGGGAGCAATTATCTACCAGCTTCTGTTCTCTGATGGTTTAGTGTTGCCTTGGTGCAATCACCATGCACCTCTAGTCTCCACTGATAGAGGGCCAGCAGCTCTTGAAGCACCTGTGGCTGATGGTACTGGGGCCTTTGCTTGAGGAGGGGCTTTCTATGCAAGGTGAGCCTGTGCTTGCATGAACCTGTTCCCTAGAGTTGAGGTGGCCAAGGGGAATGGGGCATGGGCCACCAAAGTTTTTTGGATTTTGTACAGATGGATGTATCCAAGAAAAATATACCTTAACTTGCAGCCCTTAGAAATAGCATTGGGGGTGGAGGGGTGGGTTAGAGCTTAAAACTAATTAGGTTTGGCCTATGTATTTTAATTCATTTATTGAGTACCTATTATGTTCTTGGTGTGCTGAGAAAACAAGTGGATAAGGATACCTTTTAAGAGTACAATTTGGTGCAAGAGATAAGCTCATTACAATTGAAAGTATTACTCACCTGGCTGGCATGGCTCAGTGGTTGAACATTGACCTATGAACCAGGAGGTCAGGATTCAATTCCAGGTCAGGACACATGCCCAGGTTATGGGCTCTATCCCCAGTGGGGGGCATGCAGGAGGCAGCCGATCAATAATTCGCATTATTAATGTTTCTATTCTCTCTCCCTCTCCGAAATCAATAAAAATATATTTTTTAAAAAGTGTTACTCAAATGATGTATAGGTAAGATACCTACTGTGCAGCTTCATGGGGAAATTGCTTTTATACCAGACGGAGGAAGACTCTCTAGAGAGAGAGGTAATAGTTGGGATACATACAAAGATACACACATACATGCACACACATGCATATACACATGCATATATGTGCATGCATTCATGTATGTGTGTATACACATATAAAATAATTTCTTTCTGAAGGGGAAGGGTTGTCTGCTTTATGTGAATTATTTATCCTTAGTGTCAGCATTCACATCTAGACGCTTGATAAGATTCAGAGTGCAAAATGATCACACAAAGAACTGGTTTTAGTGCATGTGTATTTATTTTCCTCCCAATTCACATTTATGCTTTGGGTACTTTTATATTTTTGGTTTCCTGGTAGTTACTTCTGTTTATTGGGGGAAAAAGGCATCCATGAAGCTTATTCCTAGCTTAGAATTTGTATTCGGCCAAAGAAAACCTTTGCACCTGCCACTGAAATGCATCCACTTCTGGGCTGGAATGCACCAGCTGTTGCCCAGCCTCCGACGGCACACCAGGCAGTCAGGACTGAGAATGAGGCCTCAGATCCCAGGCCCATGAAACTGACGGGGACATTTCAAGTCGACAGGATGCAATTACCCAAATTGAAATGAGGCCAGGGCTTATCAGGAGGCCCTTCCCATTTGCTGGGGAAAAGGATCCCCAGATATTTAACAAGGGCAAGTGGTCAGGATCTTCATTGTAGGAGTCATTTCAAAGGCAGGCACTTCAAAACAATACTAAAGGAAAACCATACCCGATATAAAAAATCACATCCCTTCAGTGGAGAATAAATCACATGAAAGCCTTGAGAAGCTCAGTCCTTTCCTGTTTGGGGAGGAAAGAAATGTTTATGGATGGGGAGCGTAAATATTTCTACATCAGCTCCTCTTAGCACGGATAATGTACAATACTATAATGGGCCATTGGTTATCCGGGAATTGGCAGGAAGTGATTCCCCAAATCAAACATACTGAATTCCATACACTTATCCCTGGTCATATAGATAGACCCTTTCATTACAAACTTGTGGAACAACACTGTGTGGTTCTTCTAGGGCAGTGGTCGGCAAACTGCGGCCCCTTGAGTGTGGCTCTTCCACAAAATACCACGTGCGGGCGCGCATGTACAGTGCGATTGAAACTTTGTGGCCACACTCAAGGGGCCAAAGAGCCACATGTGGCTCGTGAGCCGCGGTTTGCAGACCACGGTTCAAGGGTCTTTGACACAAGTGTTTCGTTACCAAGAAACAGCTAATTTTTAGAGCTTGCAGCAGAAATAAATAAGCTGGGCTGGACAGCAACTGTGTACCGATTGCACGTGGAACCCACAGGTCCATTTGAGCACAGTGATCCCCGGCCTGTGTCCCCTGTCGCTGGTAACATGCGCACAACTCTCCTGGAGGGAATAGAGGAATCTTAGTCTCCAGGCCACTATGAGCCCTAACGTTGGCACAAGCTCTCCACACCCCTAGTCAGAGAGAGACGAAGAGTAAGGTATCTCTTACCGGACTGCAGTTTGATGGGAGTCCATCACACTGACAGATAGACTGACATCCCTCTGTATCTGCCCCCTTCTTCTAAAAAATATTTTTTGATTTATTTATTTGCTCCCTTTTTCTAAACAATTTTTTTTTTTTTATTGATTTCAGAGTGGAACGGAGAGGAAGAAATAGAAACATCAATGATGGGAGAGAATCACTGATAGGCTGCCTCCTGCACGCCCCCTAGTGGGGATCAAGCCACAACTGTGGCATGTGCCCTTGACCAGGAATCAAACCATGTCCTCCTGGTTCATAGGTTGACGCTCAACCACTGAGACACTGGGGCTGGGCATTTGCCTCTTTTTATGGACGGAGAACCCAGCATTTGCAGCCTAAAGGAGGAATAACAAGAAGCATCTCCAATCCA
Source organism: Myotis brandtii (assembly GCF_000412655.1). NCBI lineage: Eukaryota > Metazoa > Chordata > Mammalia > Chiroptera > Vespertilionidae > Myotis > Myotis brandtii. The sequence continues at coordinate 1,785,748 of NW_005369989.1, forward strand.
GATGCCTCCTTTTGCAACTGCTGCTTCATGGAGATACACTGACATCCCTTCCTGCCACTCCCCAAAGCAGGTACCAGGAAGGCTTCTGGGTGCCCTCCTGCAAGGGGCTGTTTAATGTCACGGTGCCAATCCCGAAAAGCTCCCACTTCCCTTTCCCACTGGATGTAGAAAGAAAGGAAAAGAGATGAGCTGGTGAGGAGTCTTGCTCACCATTAAAACAAAGCATGCCCTTTGTTGGGATGGTTCACTTTTAACTCTCTTTGCTTGCCAAGGCAGCATTCTGGGGACCCTGAGAGACTGGCTATGGCTGGAGAGGGTGAGCCACAGTTAACTGTCACATGTAATGTAGTTGTCCACCGGGGAAGGGAAGAAGCCACAGGCTGGCCACCTACATGCTGAAATACCACCTCTCTGCCCCCTCCCTGCCCTCCAACATAATGTCACCATTTACCTGTCTCTGTGGCAGATCAGGAGTCCCAAAGTCCCAGTGGCTTCACACTAGTTTCTCCACTCTGTAGTGCCAAACCATCCCGGAAAGTCCCCTGTGAGCTCAGCCTGACCATCGGCCCACCCTAGCCAGACATGGATTCTTAACTCTCGAGAAGTATGAGCAGCACAGCCGGCATGACTCAGTGGTTGAGCGTCGACCTATGAACTATGAGATCATGGTTCGATTGCTGGTCAGGACACATGCCCGGGTTGTGGGCTCGGTCCCCAGTAAGGGGCATGCAGGAAGCAGCTGATCAATGATTCTCTCTCATCGTTGATGTTTCCATCTTTCTCTCCCTCTCCCTTCCTCTCTGAAATCAATAAAAAGGTATAAAAAAAATAAGTGTGAGCACTTGCTGGCACTCACTAAATTCTGAGCTAAATTCTGACCATTTTGTTTTTCCTAAGTGGCCAGAACAGATTTCTCCTTCTTTTTTCTTTATTGAGCATTTGTAAGACACAGTGTCTCTCTCAGAGAGGACAACAGAAACATATTCATTAACGTTGATCTGGATCTCTGCTAACGGTAAGAATTTGGCATTATTACTGAGAGCTTTGGCCTGTCCTCAATGCCTCTTCCTTTTACTAGCCCTCTATAGCAAGCTGCCTTCCGCACGTTTTATGTGAAAGCCGGTTTTCCGCAAGGATGAAAGCTGGCAGAGCAGGGAATGAAATGAGCACTAAGTTTTATTTCCTCCTAAATAATTATCCTCAAGGTGGGTAAACTTTTGGTCATTAAATTGCTAAAAACGAAGATTCTCTACTGCAAGAACAAATCTCCAAGTGACGATTATTTGTCTGTGATCTTAGCATTTATGAGTCTCAGTAAACAGTCAGGGCATTTATGTCCCACCCATTACCTTCGGTCGTAAACTTCCTTAAAGAAAAAGGCATAATTATGTTTCCTGACTGCATAATGAGCGTAAACATTCGGCATACTGACAGCCCCCGGGATGGTGCATCTAAACTGCCAGGAATTGAACTGTTTCTGAGGCATCGGCAAAAGTGGCAGGCTCACTGGATGGCCGTGATTTAGTGCCATTCAAGGAGATGTCACCTCTGGAAAGCAAATTATAATTTTCGGGGCTATTTTTGGAGTTGGGGCCTCCCAGTCCGCAGATGCTGGGAATGGCTGGAAGTCCCATAGAGCCCCTGGCTGGAGGATGTCAACCTTGTTCTGCTGGAGTGAGCCTCCCCTTCCATACAGGGGCCAGCCCCAGTATTTCTGTAGCTTATAAGAATCTCGCCCAGCTAGTGTGGCTCAGTGGTTGAGCATCGACCTATAAACCAGGAAGTCACAGTTTGAGTCCCGGTCAGGGCATATTTCCTGGATTGCGGGCTCTATCCCCTGTGGGCGGCGAGCAGGAGGCAGGCAATGACATGAGCACATGAACGATTCTCTCTCATAATTGATGTTTTCTATTTCTCTCTTCCTTCTCACTGAAATCAATAAAAAAAAATTTTTAAAAAGATACAGTCTCATCTTAGTTCAACAAATGCATCCTGGCATTGCAAAGTGTCAGAGTCAGAAATGGACCTTAAATTGACCTAATTGCAACCCACATTTGCACATGAGATAACTGAGGCTCCCGCTGCGAAGTGGATCTTGCCAGGGTCAGTCTCTCACAGGCAAGAAGCCCCCCACCTCCTGGCTTGGGGTTTGGTGCTATTAATATCTTCCCAGGGGTCAGCAAGGTGGCACAGAGAGGGTTGGGAATACACACAGAAAAGAGAGTTAGGAAAACAAGAAGGGTAAATTTCAGAGAATGAAGTGTTTCCTTTGTAGTGCATGTTGGTTTCATTATTCTTTACATTGCAATCAGAAAACACACCAAGGTAATTTACCACCAGCAGTGTGTAAATGAAAACGAAAAGAAAGGATATAGTTGTATATTTTCTGGATCAAGACTTTTCAAACTATCTGTCACAAAAGACTGTTTTTTTTGTTCTTTTCTAACCAACCCTACCTAATATTTTTGTAAAACTCACTAGAAATCACTAGAAAAGTGAAATGCAAAACAAAAAAAAAAATAAAACTAAAACAACAAAAAACCCCAAACCACAGATTTTTAAAATACAAGTCCAAACTTTTATTATTTAGACACAAGAGACATACAATTCTTCTGACAAGTTACTAGAAAGTTGCTGAGCATGTAATCCAGATCCCCGTCCTTGCTGGTACATGTGAGAGTCTGCGGGGCAGCGCTGGCCCGGGGAGCACACTTTGGGGAGCACTGCCCTTCGTCTCCTGTGTTTTGCACAATCGTCTGGTTCTCTAAATTGGACTTTTCTGATAACAGGAATAGGGATCGATCGGGGCGTTTGTCATTCTTCACAGGCACTTTACTGTGGTGAATTACAGTTTTAGAAAAACGGTTTGTTTCTCCTCATGTTAAAAACAAACAAGCAAACAAAAACAGAAACAAGTTTACAATGACAATGAAAACAGCTCCTGGAAAACTGTATGGATTCATATAGAGAACATGACTGTGGCTGAACTCTCTTAAGGGAGACTTCCTTTGGGGACTTTTGGGTTCACCTGGTTGGCGTATAAAGAGGATTGAAAATGTTAAGCGTGGCTAGTTGTCATTCAATTTGAATTCTCCCCATTCTTGTTTCCCCTGAAAGGCCTGTAAAGTGTTTCGGTGCATCCATTAGGAGCAGGCTAGCCAGATTTAGGAAAAAAACACACAGAACACCGAGCTAAATTGGCATCTCACACAAGCAATAAATACTTTTTATAAGGCCCCAGCCGGTTTGGTTCAGTGGATAGAGCATCAGCCTGCAGACTGAAGGGTCCCGAGGAGGGACACAGGAGGTTGGCCAGCCAGGGAGGGAACGTGGGAGGGCTCCAGGGCATGTCTGGCCCATCTCGCTCAGTCCCGATCAGCCAGACCCCAGCAGCAAGCTAACCTACTGGTTGGAGCGTCTGCCCTCTGTTGGTCTGTGCATGTCATAGTGACTGGTCGGCCCCAATAGTTCATGAGTCATGCCATACGCAATACTTGGGACATACTTATATGAAAATGTGTCTGAACTTCAAATTTCACTGGAGGTCTTATATTTTAGCTGGCAATTCCATTCAGTAGTAGCTTTCAGACTGGACTTGTGCATGTCTGGATTTTTCTAGGGAAAAGAATCAGTTCAGCCGATCACATCTGGTCCTATCGATCCAACTTGCTTAGCTATTGACAGCGGGAAGCTGGACGGTCAATACAAAGTGATAATATTCCCTTAGAAAAATACGTTTTCCAGGGGACAAAGCAGCCATTCATCTTTTCCTACTTGGAGACTTTCGGTTAGTGTTTTCCAAAGCTCTGGTTCAATGATGGCACCAAGGCCTGGCAGAAGGTGAGCTGGTGAGAAGGGCCATTCGAATTGCGCAGCTACATTGGGACAAAATTGGCTCAGTGGATGGCAAATAGTGGAACTCTTTGCATGGAAATATAGAGGAAGACAAAGATAGACAAAAATAAAGTCCCTATTCCTACAACATATTGTAAAACAAGCTGGCAGGGATGCATTCATATTATTTTACAAATAACTTTATGAGAAACTCAGAAGCACAAAGACAGAATTAGTTTATGTTAAAAAACGAAAGTCTTGGATTCTTATGCAGTTTTTTTAAAAAGTCTTTTCAAAGATATGTCATTGATAGCTGTTATTCTTTCATTCAATGAGGATGCTTGTTTTTGGGTCTTACATGAGAGTTTTGACATTTTTTGATGTAGAATTAATGCTCCTAGATTTTAAAGAAAGATTTACACTTTTCTTAAATTCATGTCTGATCCAGGTCAGAAGGAAATGGCTACTTAAAATACACTGCAATTTATTTTGATACTGTCACCTCTGGTTGTTTAAACATTTCTTGTCAGCTAATAATAAGAAACATACCTAGAAATATACTTATTAAAATGTATTTTGAAATAATATCTATTTAAAATAATAAAATATATACTCATTTTGGGACAAATTGGAAAATGTCAGTATTTATCAAAAAGAGAAGCAAGCCCTGGGTGATGTGGCTAAGTGGTTAGAGCACTGGCATGTGCAACCAAGGGTCTTGGGTTTGACTCTGGGTCAAGGGCATGTAACTGGGTTGCAGGTTTGACCTCAGCTCTGGTTGGGGCATGTGCAGGAGGCAACCAACCGATGTGTCTCTCTCACATCGTTGTTTCTCTCCTCCCTCCCCACCCCTGCTTCCTCCCTCCCTTCCACTATCTCTAAAAGAAAAAAAATATCCTCAGGTGATTATTTAAAAAAAAAAGAGAGAGAGAAGTAAAATTGCTACTAACCCCATCACAGAGAAAAGGTCCCACCATTGTTCTTCTATTCTCTTGTGTGTGTTTATATTTCATTGTTGAGAGCATATATAATGTTGTGTTCTCATTTTTTTTCATTAGCTATTCAACTTAAGCATTTGCCAAATTGTGAAAATGTTTCTACGTATCACTTTAATGGTTGAATCATATTTTATAGTGAGTTTATTTAATGAACTTGAGTTGGACATTCAGGTTTTTCTAATTTCCTATTCTTCAACTTCTAATGATGATCTGTTTTAGATTCATAGAACTAATATTACTGGGTTACAAGGACAAAGACTTTTAAGGCTATATATTTTGTTAAGCTGTATTAAAAAGCATTATAGACATGTATTAGGAATGTCTCAGTTCCCATTTCACTGAACTTCATTGCTACCATATTTTCCTTATTTTATTAACCTGTTGTGTTAGGGTTCTCCAGGGAACTGCAATGAGTAAGGTGTGTGTGTGTGTGTGTGTGTGTGTGTGTGTGTGTGTGTACACAGAGAGATTTATTTTAAGGAATTGGCACATGTGATTGTTGGGCAATCAAATCCAAAAAATGCAGGTTATTGTTGGCAGGCTGGAGACTCAGGAAAAAGTTGATATTGAGTCCTGAGGCCAAAGGCATTCTGGTGATAGCACTTCTTTCTTCTTAAAAGATCTCAGTCTTTGTTCTTAAACCCTCACACTGTTTGAAGGAGGCCCACACACATTACGGAGAACAATCTGCTTTACTCAAAGTCTACTGATTTTTTAAATGTTAATGACACCTAAAAGAAATACCTTACACCAATGTCTAGATTAGTGTTTGATTAAACAACTGGGCACCATAGCCCAGCCATGTTGACACATATAATTCACCATCAGGCCTGTGGTACAAATAGAGTGTATGCTATTTGATGGAAGGTCGTGCCTGCTCTTTCTTCCCAGTTGTCTGTTTGTTCAACACCATCTGTTTCTATGAAGACACACTGACTTATTTAAGACTTTTATGTAGACTGTAAGTTTTCTGTTTTAAACACAAAGATTATCTCATCCAATTTTAGTATAAGGCATTTATAAGCTCTATCAAATGATGCTTAGGAACAAGCCTGGGGTTGGACTTTATACGGACACTAGAGGCCTGGTGCACGAATTTGTGCCTGCAAGATCTGGCCGAAACCGGCTCTCCAACATACCCCCAAGGGGTTCCAGATTGAGAGAGGGCACAGGCCACACTCGAGGGACCCCACCGGTGCACAGCCAGGGCCGAGGAGGGACACAGGAGGTTGGCCAGCCAGGGAGGGAACGTGGGAGGGCTCCAGGGCATGTCTGGCCCATCTCGCTCAGTCCCGATCAGCCAGATCCCAGCAGCAAGCTAACCTACTGGTTGGAGCGTCTGCCCTCTGTTGGTCTGTGCATGTCATAGTGACTGGTCAACAGGTCGACTGTCTGCCCCCAGGTGGTCAGTGCATGTCATAGCAAGCAGTTGAGTGGCCTTAGCATATCATTAGCATATTACACTTTGATTGGTTGAATGTCTGACCAGACAGTTAGCATACTAGGCTTTTATTATATAGGATAAGTCACAAATAGTCCTCTACCGTGTTATAACTGGGTGTGAACTTGGATGGGGTAGTTAAATCACAAATAGCCCTCTACCATGTTATAACTGGGTGTGAACTTGGATGGGGTAGTTAAACCCCATCCCTCTCAATTTTCTCAACAGTAAAGTCTGAAATACTTTACTGTTGAGAAAATCATACCCATTTTCCAGGTGTTTGTGCGTTTTAACTGAGGAAGCATTTATAAACGTCTTGTATAGTGTCTAGTATGTAATAAGACATCTGTGTTTTAGTTCTTTTCCTTCTTCACCTTTTTTTTAAGTTAGTCAACACCACACCCCAGTGCTCACTCCCAATAGTCAGTGCAGAAAAACATTTTCCTCCTTTAGACACTCAGTACTGTAGCAGGTCTCCCAGAAAACTTAACAGTTTTTGCTTTTTGAGTACATGTCTCATTTCCCCTTCTATTATTCAGAAAGTATCATACATCAATGGCTGGTAGATAAATGAGATGATTTTTGGTGAACATTTATTCATTCACTTAACAAGCATTTTTTAATTGTGTATTACATCCCAAGGACAGTTCTAGGTGCTGGAGATAGGACAGTGACATTATAGATTAATAGAGGCCTGGTGCATGACATTCGTGCACTCAAGGTAGGGGAGGGTCCCTCCACCTGGCGTGCACCCTTTTGCAGTCCGGGAGCCCTTGGGGGATGTCTGACTGACTTCTTAGGCTCGTTCCCTCTGGGCCTAAGCTACCACTGCTGCGCTCCCCAGTCATCAGCTGACTTCTGGCTGAGCGGCACTCCCCCTGTGGGAGCGCACTGACCACCAGGGGGCAGTTCCTGCATTGAGTGCCTGCCCTCTGGTGGTCAGTGCGCATCATAGCAACCTGTCATTCCACTGTTCGGTTGATTTGCATATCACCCTTTTATTATATAGGATAGGATTCCCTGCCCTTTGGACCTCAGGTATTAGTGGGGAGACACTCAAACAAGGAAATCAACAATTATAGACTCAAACTACAAGTGCTGTCATATTAGGCAGGGTCGACTAGGTAATGCTGTGGTTGTGACCAAATCCCAATAGCATAATACAATAAAGGTTCATTTCTCACTCAGGACAAATCAATGGCTGGTCCAGGTGACTATTTAAGGAAGTTGTGCTCAGCCTTCCAAGATGTTTCCTCTATATCAGCAGGTGCTTTCATCAGAGATGAGTGGGCTGGAGAATTAAATAACAACAGTTAAAAGCATTTACATGTTACTTCTGCTTCATATTTCATTGGCTATAGTATGTCATGTGCTTATGCCTACTTTAAATGAAGTGGAGAAGTGTGTCCTGGTAATCCCAGTGGTAAAAGAGAGCCAGAGGTGCCTACAAAGTATTAAGTGTTACAAAAAAGTGTGTATAGAAAGTGAGAGGGCCTTAGCTGATTTTGGTCAGTGGTTAGAGCCTCAGCCCACAGACCAAAGGGTTGTGTGTTTGATTCCTGGTCAAGGGCATGTACCTCGGTTATAGCCTCAATTCCAGCTCAGGTCAGAGCCTGGATCAGGGCACGTGCAGGAGGCAAGCAATCAATGTGCCCTTCTCACATTGATGTTTCTCTCTCTCTCTCTCTCT
>NW_005369989.1:1796028-1797887 GCF_000412655.1 Myotis brandtii
TCTCTCTCTCTCTCTCTCCCTCTCTCCCTCCCTCCCTCCCCCTCCTTGCCTCCTCCCTTCTTTCTCCTTCCTCCCTTCCTTCACTCTTTCTAAAAATCAATGGAAAAATATCCTTGGTGAGGAATAAAGAAAAAAGAAAGTGAGAAGATATTATGTATTTTTTGCAAATATAATAGAAACAAAATAAATCTGAGCTTTTTTGTACATTATTGCTTAGAATTATAATAAAGTATGCATTTAAAACAAACAAACATGGAGTCAACTTAAAGAAAATTATTTAATAATGCTTGCTATAAATAGGTACTCAGATATGAGAAAACACATTAAGGTCATTTACGAATGGTGATGTTTGCTAGATATGGAGTTACTAAGTCTACTTGAGGACAGGGTAAAAATATTTATATAGGTATCCTTGAGTATTCAGGCACATAGTAGATGCTCAATTATACTTTGTTGAAATAAATAATGATTATTGCTTTAAATTATTCTTGCTTTCCCCTGGCTGGATGGCTCATTTGGTTGGAGTATCATCCCACTTTCCAAAAGGTTGCAGGTTCAATTTTCGGTCAGGGCACATACCTATGTTGTGGGTTCCATCCCGGATTGGGGTGTGTATAGGAGGCAACTGGTTGATGTTTCTCTTTTACATCGATAGGTTTCTCTCCCTCTCTCTCTCTCTTTCCCTCTATCTTCCTCTCTTAGTCTCTCTAAAAAATCAATAAAAACATATGATTGGGTGAAGATTAAAAAATATATTATGCCCTAGCCAGTTTGGCGCAGTGTATAGAGTATTGGCCAGTGATGGCAAACCTTTTGAGCTCGGCATGTCAGCATTTTGAAAAACCCTAACTTAACTCTGGTGCTGTGACACATATAGAAATTTTTTGATATTTGCAACCATAGTAAAACAAAGACTTATATTTTTGATATTTATTTTATATATTTAAATGCCATTTAACAAAGAAAAATCAACCAAAAAAATGAGTTCACGTGTCACCTCTGACACACGTGTCATAGGTTCGCCATCACTGCCTTAGACAGTGGTTCTCAACCTTCTGGCCCTTTAAATACAGTTCCTCATGTTGTGACCCAACCATAAAATTATTTTCATTGCTACTTCATAACTGTAATGTTGCTACTGTTATGAATTGTAATGTTTTTCTTTCTCTGTCTCTCCCCCTCCCTCCCACTCTCTCTAAAGATCAATGGAAAAATATCTTTGGGTGAGGATTAACAACAACAATAAAAAATGTATATATCTTTATTATTATTTACTTTATATTTGATTAATGCTCTAGTCCAATACAATTTTATCCTGAGGCTTGAAATTTTCTTCCAAGGCCAATATTTATTGGTTTTATCTGCATTAATATTTTCCCATTAAGTTATAATTTAAAGTTTAACCACACATGGTTGAATCACTTAGTCTCTTTTTCCTAATTTGTCTCAAGTATTTTCTTAAGCCATTGGAGAAAACAAAGTTATAACATTACTTTAATGTTGGAATTTGCAATCTACCATCTTGCCTTTTTTTTTTTTTAACCAACTCTTATGTTTACTACTCCTTTGGAAATTACTGTATTGAAAAGGAATCCACAAATTTAAATATAGAAGGCAGAAAATGCCAAATAAAAAAAATATTCAAGGTCATGAATGTCTTCTTTTTTTAAAATATATTTTTTATTGATTTCAGAGATAAAGAGAGAGTAAGAGATAGAAACATCAATGATGAGAAAGAATCATTGATCAGCCCTGACCGGTTTGGCTCAGTGGATAGAGCATCGGGCTACTGACTGAAGTGTCCTGGGTTCGATTCCAGTCAAGGGCATGTACCTTGGTTGTTGGCACATCCCCAGTAG
>NW_005369989.1:1798021-1856102 GCF_000412655.1 Myotis brandtii
CTCTGTAAAAAATCAATAAAATATATATATATTTTTAAAAAATCATTGGTCAGCTGCCTCCTGCACGCCCCCCACTGGGGATCGAGCCTGCAACCCCAGCATATGCCCTGACCAGGAATATGAACCGTGACCTCCTGGTCCACAGGTGGATGCTCAACCACTGAGCCATGTTGGCCGGGCATGAATGTCTTCTTGAAGATAGACTAATATACGTGATTTCAAAGACAGTACAATTATGTTCTTTTCTTTTATCTCCACTGTTCTTTTTCTTTGCTTTTGACTAAGTCTTTAGAATTTAAAAAATAAACCTCCCAAGAGAGGACTCAGTTTTTTGTTGTTGTTTTTTGGGTGGATAGGTCAAGGACCAATGAGAAGAGAGTCTCCATCTCTATCCTCTTCTTGACCCTCATTTCAGTACCATCACTTCTCCACTCTGATGGTGTGTCTGAGGCATCGCCTCGTTCCTGTTTGCCAAGAACTTGTCTAAAAAAAGGACCTCTCCATTCTGTGCTGTGAGTCACATGGTCTCTGTAAGAGTCCATGCCCTTCGCTGCAGTTTGCTGCTCCTGAATTTTTACAAAATTTGGTGGTTAGGTGGCAAAAGGGACACAGCAGACTTCTGATTTAGAGAGTGTCTTAAACGAGTTAACTCCTACCTTACCTTGATCATTTAAATCAGTGGTTCTCAACCTTGGCTGCACATTAGAATCACCTGTGAATCTTTTTAAAATCCTGATTTCTGGGCCTCATCCTCCGGAAATTCTGTTTCTTTGTTACTAATGTTGTGGCCCCACCCCATAACAAAGAAACAGAATTTCCGGAGGATGAGGCCCAGAAATCAGGATTTTAAAAAGACTCCCAGGTGATTCTAATGTGCAGCCAAGGTTGAGAACCACTGATTTACATGAAGACTTCATTGAAGCAATTAGATGTGTAAATGACAAAGAGCTGGTGATGAATGTGCTGACAAAGGTATAGCTCAGGTACTGAATGACAGAAACCGCTTTCAGAGAAAAACTCAGTAGTTCAGTGATGAACTGGAATATTGGGAAAAAATGAAATTAGTTTATATGAAAAGTTACATGTTACAGTTGAAGCAATTATTCAAGTAGAAACTTATCTCTGTGATAGTTTTTACTTTTCTTAATTTTGTAGGTTAAAAAAAGGCTAACTTTCAATGAACCATATAACTCAGGTACTTAAAATAAAATGCAAATCTAAGCTGTGTGATAATCGTGTTAAAAGTTGATAGATCTGGCCCTCACTTCCTAGCAATGTGACTCTGGAGACTTACCATCTAGGCCACTGTCAAACTGTGAAAATAATACCTTAGAACATAGAGTTGTAGTCTTCTTGTTCCACAAACATTGTTTGAGGGATTTGTCCCTGTTATTAACCATATCAGAAAATCATTTCAATGGTTGCAATAGTCCATTTACTAAAAGTTCTAAACCACTATTTATCTTATTACCCTCTTTTTGGATATTTAGATTATTTTATTCTTATCTCACTGTTCTAATTTAGGTTTTGCTGTGAACCTCAACCTTTTGATGTTGCAGAAGTTCTAGTAGCCTATTCACTTAACCCCTCTCTTAGATGTTTGCATACCCTCTATTCCTCTCATCTCTTGTCATACCTTCAGACCTCTTCTCCATTTTGACCCTCAGATTGTTGACCTATGCTGGAAAAAAAATCAATGACAAGAAAATGTCCCAAGCAGCTACAATCACATCTACTCCCTGTTTGTATCTCTGCCTGTACACCCTGCCTCCCTTCTGTTACTTTGCATAAACAGCCTGTGCTTTCATTGAAGGGCATCACTTCCACTTGTACACCTGCTCAAATACATCACTCCAATTTTTTTTCTTTGTCCTCGATACTATTTTTTTCCCTCTTGACTAAATTATCTTAAGAGCATACAAGTGTTCTATTTCTCCCATCTTAAAAAATGGGGGGGGGGTCCTCAATAACACATCATTATCTGTTCTCCTTTAGAGGAAAACTTCAACTGTTTTTTAAATAAGCTGTCTTTAGTTTCTTCCTTCTCATTTTCTCTTGCATCCAGTCCAATCAGGATTTCACCCCATATGCCACCAAAACTTCCTCAAGGTTATCACTATCTCCACATTGTTCAAAGCCAATAATAAATTCTCCATCCTCATCTTATCTAAAAGGCCAGCAGTACCTAATATGGCTGATGATGATCTCCTTGATACACTCTCTTCATTTGGCATCAACGATTGCTTGTTCTCTGCTTTCTGTCCTATTTTACTATCTGCTCCTTCTCATTTCACTTTGCTGGTTTTACAATATCTACATGACCTCCAACAACTGAAAATCCTCAAGTCTCAGTTCTAGAATCATTGATTGGCTGCCTCCTGCACACCCCACACTGGGGATCGAGCCCGCAACCCAGGCATGTGCCCTTGGCCGGAATCGAACCCGGGACCCTTCAATCCACAGGCTGATGTTCCATCTACTGAGCCAACCCGGCTAGGGCTGAAAACTATTTCTGACATGAGTATCTTCCCTCCCAAACTGGCAAGGCTACTGGTGTCTCTGAGGGGGAAAGTTAAAAAAACCACAGCAAACACATGGGTTTTACAATTGTCACAAATGGTAAACCACCTTTCTGCTATTTAAGAAAAGCTTTGAATGTTCAATGAATTGTTTTGGCTAATGACAATTGATGCAAAGAATATAACAATAATCTAAAAAAAAAACCAGAATTGCCTTTTTGGCCATTTGGGTAGAAATTTCTGATAACATCAGTGCACGTAACTGGGCTGTAGCTTGGGCTGAGGAGTTATTTTACCTTTTATTTGCAAATAAGACAGTATTCTTTTCCCCTCAGGGAGTACCTAGATCACTTATTAATAGAAGAGCACTGATACCCTTTGCCCATGGTGGTGAAATTGGCAGAGGCAGTCCTAGGATCCTGACCATATGGGTCTTAGCATTTGGAGGAGGACATTTGAGGAGGACAGCATTCTGTAGTTGAAGATGCCTAGATCTAAAGCCAGACACTTGGATAGAGTCCTGGCTGCAGACTATCAACTGTCACGAATTGAGCTGTCCATACCAAGTTCTCACCAAGACTTTTACAGTCTGGCTCCAGGGTTCCTCCGCAGAGCTATTTTTATAGTCTTTACTCTTCACTTGCTCCATTCCAGCCCCAGCACCATTTCTCACACATTCCAGAGACAGGCTCTTGTTGCCAGGCTTTCTGTACTGCTATTCCCTCTGCCCGGAATGCTCTTCCCCCAGACGCAAGCTTACTTTTTTTTTTTTTTTTTTTAGCAGATCCAATATGTTCCACAGTATTATAAATACTTCACATGTTTACTTGGTGAATTCTGATAGTAACTGTCGGGCGTGGGCAGTGCCATTGGATGGATGGGAATAAATGGGGGCACAGTGATAAGTCAGAGGCAGGACTAGAACTAAGGCAGTTCAGGTGGGAGCCAAGGCTTGATTCGTACAGTTTAACACAGTGGTTCTCAACCTGTGGGTCGCGACCCCTTTGGGGGGTCGAACGACCCTTTCACAGGGGTCGCCTAAAACCATCGGAAAACACATATATAATTACATATTGCTTTTGTGATTAATCACTATGCTTTAATTATGTTCAATTTGTAACAATGAAATTGGGGGTCACCACAACATGAGGAGCTGTATTAAAGGGTCGTGGCATTAGGAAGGTTGAGAACCACTGGTCTAACACCAGGACATGGTTTACGCTCTTCCTTTATCCCCAGAGCTCCTCCTTGGAGAGTGTTTCTGACTCCCCGATTAAAGGAGGAATCCCTGGGCCGCTTACTCAGCTGTATAGGTTGTAGCAGCACTAAATGTCACCTGACCTTATAGTGCCTACTTCCTTGCTTATCCCTTTGTCTATCTCATCCCCTAGAATGCACACTCTACGAGGGAAGGGCCTTGTCCTGATCAGTGTATCCCCACATCCCCTGCACCCAGAAATGGACTGAAGTGGACTGGAATAAGGATGGGAGTGATGTTAGAACAATCATGTCTAAGTGTCTCATTCATCAAACCTGTACGGAGTGTCCATTTTATGCCAGACACCACACCAGTTTTGGAAATATGAAAGTGAACCAGAGTGATGGGAACTCCCACTTCCCTGGTTTTGTGATGCTTTCAGAACACCTCAGAAGCAACATGCAATTAACAGGCAGTTCCACGAGATAAGCACAATATTACGGCAAATACAAGGGGCAGGGGGGAAGCAAGGATTCAGTGAAAGCTACTGTGAGGGGCTGTTACCTATGCTGAGACCTAAAGGGTGGGCTGAAGGATAAGGGCTGTGGAAGTGGGTTTGGGAGAACAGGAGGCCCTGAGAGAACACCTTCCAGTTCTAAAAACTGTTGAGCGGGATTTGAGTATAGAAGGTAAGGGGAAGGATTTACCTGGAGAAGGAAGCTTGAGTCAGGACTCTATTGCCCCAGCAAGGAGATGAAATTTTAAACCAATGGGATTTTTTTACTCAGTATCTGATTCTGTGTACCACCTTCAGCCAGGCAAGTTGGCAATATTTCCATTTTCCAGATGGGACAACTGAGGCCCAGAATAACACATTTAAACATCAGCCGAGCTGGTTGCATTTCCTTCATGACAGGGCTCTCAGGGCTCCTACCCCCTTCTCTCCCACCCTCTCTCCTTCCTTCCTTCCTGCTGATTGTTGTTCTTGTCCAAAGTCAAACATGAAATGATTTACTCGCCACCCTTATCTTTCTCCAAGGAGCATGCATGTACTCACACAGCTTCCAGAAACCAGACCCCTGAGCGGAAGCTGATGGCCTCAGGATGGTGGGACTCGAACATGGATGAACACAATATTGTGCATTGGCCCCAAAGTCTCTGTTCTTGACCAGCGAGTTAGATTTGTACCAGGAACTTTCTCTCTGAAAAGGTGACTCAGGGCTGGGGAGTCCAGAGCCGACTTGAAAAAGTGGAGAGCGGCTCAGTATTGGCCTGCCCGGCGCTTTGGGCATGCGTGAGCACTCATAGCAAACACAGCTGGCGAGGCTAAAATTAGCCTCGCCAGCCTTGAAAAGAGACCCTTTAAGGAAATATATTTTCTCGGAAACAATTTGTATTATAATGCAGCAGCTGATCGACATGTTACTTACATGTCGAATATTACTTACTATTGGTGGGGGAAAACTCTGCCAAGTAATTATGATTTTCGTTCTTTTTCTGTGTGTGATATCAGTGCAGCAATTAGAACATCCATGATCAAGATCATCATAACGAGGTAGACAATGAGCGGACAGGTGTTGGTGTTTTTATTTATAAAGAAGTTCAAAAACCTGGCGGAACACCTCTTTTTGATATTTCCAAATGGGCTCTGATGCTAAGAATGACTGTTTCTGCTATAAGTTGGTCACTGTGATCTGTGATGTGTGGCTTGTTAACAGTAGAGTTCTGGTGTAGACTCCAAATTTCCTCAACACTTGGCATCCCCCATGACCTCCAAGAAGTAAAATGTTAGTTTCTAAAGTGTTCATTTCTAAAATGTTAGATTCATCTGGCTTCAGGGTGTTCACGGGGTTTTGAAAGCATCCGGAGACACACTTTTTGCATTTTAACCAGCTAGGTTAGTCCCTCTTCCTGGATTTTTCCCCCCCTTTCTCCCTCCTTCCTCCCTTGCCCCCGCCTCCCTCCCGAGGTCCGCACTGTTTTGTTTAGCCGGGTGGCTTACCTTTAAACTTGGCACGAAAAGGAAAGAAGGCAGCTCGTCTGTGGAGCCGATGGAGGGAAGGATCAGAAACAATCCACCGCCCGCAGCTGAGTCCCCCGGTTCAGTTCCAGCGGCAGCAGCTTCGCTGCAAAAATCGCTTTGCTATTCGAGATAGCCAGCAGAGGGAATCGGAACTTTGCTTGCAGCAGGGGTTGAAGCAGCCTTTTTTTTTTTTTCTTGGAGGAAATACTGCAGCCTTCTGGACTGCGTACGCCGCTCCCTGGAGAGGCTCTCTCGGTTCCACCCACCGGCTGGAAGGAGGGGAAGTGAATGAAAGGACAGGACAAGCCCGGATCACCATGTCACTCTGGGAGGGAGACAGCAGCAACTAAGCTGTGCAAGGTTTTTTTTTTTTTTTTTTCCTTTTTTCTTTTCCCCTTTCTTTTTCTTTCTGTTCCCTCCCTGTTTTCTTTTTTCTTCTTTCTTTCTCTTTCTTTCTTTTTCCTCTTGATTTGCTTTTGCTTTAAGGTGAGGAAAGAGACAAACAGGAGACAGGAAGCTGATCTGCAAGGATTCGGAGTTATGCTGAAAGGACTTTGATTTTTTTTTTCCTTTCCCCCTTTTACAAACGCTGGCAATTGACATCAATACAGGCAGCCTGGTAGAGAACAAACTGTCTCATCCCAAGTGGACCCCGGCAGCTGGGAGAAGGCAGACAAGATCTGGGGAAGCTGTGTGTGGGGTTTGATTTTTTCCCACCGATCCCCGTCTCCTATTTTTTTTTTTTTTTGGTGTGTTTTTTTTTTTTTTTTATTATATTCTTGCTGTGTTGGAACTAGCGAGTGGTGGAAGACGAGCAATCTCCGAAGCCTCATCAGTCATCGGGACTGTCAGGAATAGTGGCTTAAGAGGAAGCTCGGCCTGGGGCACTATACCCTGTCATCCAGTTCCCTGCCTCGGAGATAAAGATTCCAGCTACATGGGCAAACGCCTGGATCAGCCACAAATGTACCCCCAGTACACTTACTACTATCCTCATTATCTCCAAACCAAGGTATGGCTCTGACCCAGTCTGGCAGTCAGTGTGGTATCTATCCTTCTGCACTTGGCTAGGAAACAGGCAGGCATGTGAATTAGTATTTACCTCCCCCTCCCTCCCATCACCTCTTCCTGCTTCTTTGAAATTAGTAACATACCCACGGAGTTAATAAGGCAGCGGAGAATATAGGAAGAGAGCAAGCCCGGAATCCCGGCTTTCTCTTTAAGGAGAGCTCATAGTTTCACGGGAGTTCTTTTGTTGTTATTTGGCAGCATAAACGTTCCTGGTATCTGTAAAGTCCTTTGCAGATGGGCAGGGTTGTTAGAAAGGAGATCCTACCGGTGATTATCAGGCACGAGAATACAATTTCAGGGGCTTTGCTGGTGAGCTGTTCTTTGTTTGTGACTCTGAGAGGGTTTTTCCCACTGGATAGGACACGCCAGGGTGGGGGGAACTCAAACTTTTAATCGCTGAATGTAGAATAAAAGAAGGGCGTGGAAGGTAGATGGCAGTGAACTAAAGTCTCTTGGAGTTTGTTTGGGTGTATCTTATTTTATTTTATTTGCCTTACACGTTTTGTTTCCTATGGGGGGGTGATCAGGATGCTACAGACTGAATTGTGGAGCTTTGCCAGAGATGTTCTTGACTTTTAGAAGCTCCGTTTGCCTGTGTTAGCTGCCACCAGAAGGCCTGGGGCTTGGAATGGGCTGAAATGTAACTGATGGTAATTGGACGTGAATTGGTTAAATACTTCAGGCTTTATGTGTGTGCTCAAATGATCATTAGGGGGCCAGTGGGAAGCCCACGTAACTAAGCAGTGGGCAGTGCCAACCATGAACTTTCTCCTGCAGTTCACACATGAAGGACTCTCAGGTGTGATATCCCTGCTCCAATTTGTCAAATAGATTGGACTTGATTTGGAGAGGGGGGGGCGGCGGGGGGGATGTTGGTAGCCTGCCCACCTTGAATGCATGGATTCTATTTCTTGAGGGATGATATTATTTTGTATCGCATTCGCCAGACTCCACAGTCTTCTTCATGGATAAATATGCGGAGAGTGAGCAAGGCGTGCCTGAGTGATCCGTGCTGTCACCAGGACTCCTTGGCGTGATTAGGCTTTGCTAATTCATGCCGTAGTTATCGCTCATTTATTCTGTCTCAGCAAACAATGCCTGTTTGTGAGCCAGAGCAGGCAGCAGACTTTCAATATTATATTAAAGATTGTTGCCTTTTTGCCTCTCCTTTTCCATCGCTCCAGGATTCGCCCTGCCCCTCCAAGGTCGACTCACGTTGCTTTTTGCCTTTGTGAGCATTTAGTTTGTGCTGCTGCTGCTGCTGCTTAAAGAGACCAGCCCAGTGCCTTGAGTTTTAACTCTTTGGGGATTGGGAGGAGAATGCTGCCCGCCTTTCTTGAGGAAATGGCTAAGCAAGGACAAGTTTAAAAAAAAAGGGGGGGGGGATTTGTAGTCATTTCTCATCCCCCCCAAAGAAACAAAAACAACAAACTCAAGGGGTTGGCATGAAAAATATCTGACATTCCATCCCTTTTACTCATGTGGCTAAATTTTTCCAAATGTTTCAAAATTCACGCTCTTCTTTTGGGTCCTTGTTTTCTACTAGGAAGTGTATTCAGAAAAGAAAAAGTTTAGATCGAAATGAATGGAAGAGTTGCTTTTCTGCTTGGGATTTCTTTTAACCTATTAGTAGCAGGAAATAATGTCATACGCATTATATGAAAGATACAGGATGCTCCATGAGCCACGCTGGTGGAAAGTGTGTGTGTGTGTGTGTGTGTGTGAGAGAGAGAGAGAGAGAGAGAGAGAGAGATTGGGGTAAAGGAGAAAGTGGAGTGGTGAGGGAAGAGAGGAGAGCTGTTTTGGGGTCCTATGTAGTTTAGTGTTATGTAGACAGGCGACATCTGGATCTTGTTACTTTCAAGCCAGTCAAAGCCATCAACTTCTGGAACATTTTTAAAGAAGTTAGATCCATTAGGCGACCTAAGCTGATATTTGAGGTAATCAGATCAGGGTGGTAGGGAATATCAGATCAGCTACTTTGGCTATCACGGTAGTTCACATTGATGATTATGTTGTAAAATTTCGACAGTGCTGTGAAGTTGTCGAATGTTGTTACGGAGGCTCTGAAATGACAGGCATTAATAACATCCCTGGAAGCTGAAGAAGTAAAAACGTGCCCTGTTTTGAAACTTGGACACACGAGGAATGGGAGGAAGGGTCAATGTGCAGTTGCACTTTAAAAATGGAGATTTTTCTGCCAGCGTGAATACTATATAAAAAAGTACTCTCATGCCCCAGGATAGCATAAAACTACTGGGTTATTTCAATATCAGTTTTTGCCCTTTTCACACTTATATCTCAAAATATAACCTATAATAATTTTGAAGGACCTACATGCTGCTCTATTTATTTGTAAGTCTGGGTGAAATTCACAAAATCCTCTGTGTTCTAGACTTGGCTTATAGTTCTAATCCTATTTTGAAATCATAGCTATTTAAAATGGTGCTTCTATATGCAGAACACTTACGGTTCATAGAATTAGAATTCTGTGGTTGACAACAAAGATTATACATACTCTGGTGATATCAGAACTTCAACTGTTCTTTAAATTCAGGTGTTTTTCACTAATCCACAAAAGCTGTTTGTGGACATTAGTTTTGGTGGAAAATCTTCATGGGATTTTAAAGAACTAAAATGCTTATTGTGTTCATTCAGAAAATGCAAAAATGCTGAACCTTCTCTTTTTTTTTACTTAAATATGTGTGTTAGATATAGTTGCTATTTTCTTGTGATGAAACAAAATGAAAATGGGATTTTTAAATAAATGCAAATGGTTTCCATTTCCTCAAATGTAATTAAGGTTTTTAAAAAATTGTGACATTTTCCTGCCTTCCCTGCTCCTACTTTCCATTACATTAAAACCAATCTCTTAACTTTGTTGCTTAACTTTTTAAAAATAGAAATAAGATATTTATGCTTTTGCCCATTTAAATAATTTTCCAGGTGCTTAAAATGTTATATTAGAAAAATTTACGTGTAAGTTAAATAAAATTAAAACCTAAGTGGCTGACTTATAGCAATATTCTTAGCTTACTCTCCCAGACCTCACATTAAAAGTTGCCCTTTGTAAATTTTCTTTTTGATCAAATTCTTTCCTACCAAGAAGAGCAAGTTTGGAAAAGAATATTGCTTTTGATTAAGGAGTAATGAAGAAATCTTGGTGACATGTCATAATATTTAAATAAGAGACATAACTGGATTAAAAAGCATGAGTTTCATCAAAAGAAATTTGCTATGGGGAATCCACCCAGAATAATCAGCAGATTTTAGAGAAAGGGGACCAAAAAAATTTGTTCATTAGCTAAGTGATAATTTACATAATGATGTTTGATTGAGTTGTAACCTAATATATCTCAGGAATTTTGTCACAGCCCATTCAAAGCAACCGACCTGTTGCTATTGCATTTTGAGATCCAGAGTGAATTTCAGTCTGAATTCGAGGTCTTTTCTGTGTGTGGTGGTGGGGCAGGGGGTGTTCTTGGAAAAACAAACTGGAAAAGCTAAAAAGGGTAAAACATGGTCACAGCCTAGTACATTGATATGTTGCAGATGACAAATAGCTATTTCTCTCCTATGCATGTGATATTTGGGAAACTTCAGTCATCTTCAAAAAACTTGAAGATTTGCATAAGCACACTCAGCAAGGCTGGTCTTTCTGCCTTTTCTACACCCTCACCAGTTCACTCTGTCTCTTCACGTGCAGGACACCCTTTCTAATCACATTGCTCTTACATCAGTCTACTGCCTTCCCATCTGCTTCCCGGGAAGATCTTGAAGCAGAGGTGCAGACTACGTACGGTTTCTCTGGCGGGTGATACTCAGATTGTGTTCAGAACCTGGTGTGAAGTTGGGGTCAGGTATAAGAAGTCATTCATCAACTGCACACTGATTCCAGGCTGAGTTTCCAACCATCTGCAGCCTGGATTGCCGCCCTTGTCTGCAAGTCTAGCTGGAGCCCAATGGATTGTGCCATAGAAAGAGCAAACACTTGAGAACACAGGGCTGAGGAGCAGCACAGGAAGAGAGAGGCTCCTGGGGGCAAAGGCTGTTCTTAAAGATGTGAATGTACAGATCCTTCAACAACAGAACAACTCTTAACACACTCCTTGCACATGAAAATGTAGAAAATCTTGCCGAGGGAGGGAATGAGTTTAGAATTTCCTTAGTACTTCCTGCCCAGATTTGCATTGATAGCCAGAGTTGGGAACTTGCCAGTTTTAAAACAGCCTTGAAAACTCCCAAGTTCTGTTTCTCCCTTTGAAAGGCTGAAACATACAAAACTGGTTTTCTAAAAATCTTTCAGCAATTGAAATTTTAGGTACGACTCCAAATATTTCTTTCGCTCCAGGGGTGTAAGATGATAGCCTGCAACTATGATAAATCTTGTTTGTCTCATTTTAGAATGTATACGATGTTAATTGTTTTTAATAAGAGAAAAATCGTTATTTTTCTTCTTTATCCCCCCCCCCCAATCTTTATTATCATTGGGATTTTCTTATCTTTTCTGTAATGTGGTCATTGTTTTCACAACACTAAGTTTAGTGCCTGCTTAAAAGGAGTAGAAGTGTAAAAAGTTCATGTTTTTTTTTATATGCAGAATAATTCCAAACTTAAAGGAAAAAACCATGTATGTTTCTTTTAATAGTATCTTTCTAACGCATTTTCCTTTCAGATTCTCTGAATTTGGAAAAAGAATAACTGAATTATAACTCGGTATTATTTCCATGAAGTAATGAAATCTATTTGAGGGGTGGCGGTTGGGGGGCGATGTGTAGGGAAGGAGGCAAAAGAAGAGAAGGGAGGATGTTAAGTTCATCCCAGGTCTCTCTGGCTCCAGCAATTCTGGCATGCTTCATTTTTGCACTAATATGATTTTACACAATTCTCTCTGACATTATCAGTCTTTTTGGCAGAGAGAGGGCTCAGTCACAATTATGTCCACGCCAAATCCTAAGAAAACCAGTCTTTTCCTTTAAAAGAAAATCTTTCGTAGTGTTGGACTTCTTCTTCGGAGTAAATGGTTGATGTTTATCCAAAATTGGCTTCGAGTACTACATTAAAATTGTGTTTTGTAACAGTCTCATAAGCCACAGCTGTATGTGATTAAATAGTGTAATATCAAAAGCATGTGAGAATAGACATTTTTATGCTATAGCTGTTGCACAGCAAGAGTGCAGATGGACCCGAAGGGAGACCAAGAGCAAAAATATATTCATGGGTTGTTGAGGATATAGGTTGCTCTTTTGTTCAGTCGTTGGAAAAATGCTGAGCCATTTTGGATATGGTTAAGAGATATACTTTCTTAAAGTGAAACCAGAAATATCAATACCCACTTTTATTTTAAGTGTGATGTGCCATTTAACTAGAAAACACGTAGTCACGGCGTGGGTCTGAAACTGATGCAAATGGAAGGGCCAGAATTATTCCCATGGAACACACATTCAAAGAGCAGAAGTGAATTTCTCAATTCTGTCTTGAAATTATAAATGTTTTTGCTCTGTGTTTCTTACTACTTTCTGTGGAACTATTGTAAGAAAAACTTCAGGCCATGTATCCCTAACCAAAAGAGTGATAGATAATCAAAATCAGCAGTATGACTCTTTGTGAAGATATTTGAAAATATAATTATCCGTTTTTTATGAATACTGCTCTTTTATTTCCAGAGTTAAAAATTACATGGTAACATAGGGAGGCATAGCTTCTGCTTCTATTTCTTTGGCAAAGAGGCTATATAGTGAAAAGGTCTCTATTTCTTATGGGATGTTTTAACTATAGTTTCTTAAAATAATATTTGTTCATGAAAACTATCATCTTTAATTTTTTTTTAGAGATTCTAAGTCTATAGGAATGTTAATACTAATAAAAATTTATTAGTAAGTCGTTGTTTTCAGTGTCTTGAAAAAGCCTATAGGGTTGGCTATTGGTTATCAGATTTAAGACACTAAACAACAGTTTTAAAAAGAAAAAGAAAAGAAAAGAAATGTTGGCTAGATTCTGTTTGTGTTTTTAATTTTTCTTCTTCAAGTTAAGATTGGCAGAGAATTTGTTCACATTTAAAATTGTGCTTTTTCCCCCCATGTAGATTTATTAGTCAGGAAATGCATACCATATGGAATCAGATATCTGGATAAAGTTTTGTAATTCAGAGCATCAATCTCTAACAGACATCCAATTTCAAGAGTATGGGTAATAAATGATAAGACATGGATTCTGTTTTACTTTGGGGAAATTCTCTGATTTGTGTGTCAATGAGTTGGTTTCTAGGTCAGGTTCTCTGAGCTCTGATCCAGGCTGAGCATTTGTGACTCTCACTTTGAGATGGATGAGCCTGCTTTGATAGATTAGTGGTACAGGGAGATGACCTCCGTTTGTGCCATTGATGAGTTTTGTGCGGGTCCCTGATGTTTTCTACAGAGCAGATCAAATGCTGCTTTGTCGGCTCTGGTGATTTGACAAATTTAACAGTCTGCATCCTTCGCCACATCTAAATCCCATGCACCGAGAGAAACACATCCGTCACCTGGGAGTGGGTGGAGAACAGTTCCCAGGGGTGGGACAATGACAGGCATCAATTAATCATTATCATGGCTGGCCTTGTTGCAGTGGTAAGTTTTCTTTCCTTCAAGTGGGTAAAATTAGGGCTTACCAAAAAATTAATAGTGGCAGTGTGAGGCTAACTTTTCCTCATTCAGCTTTCTCTCTACAGGTGGTATAAGAGCTGAATATACATTTGTTTGGCTAAACCAGTTGAGGTAATGAAGGAAATAGGCTTGCCTCATTAAGATCCTCTCAACCCTAGTTTCATGAATGAATCTAGGAGCTTGTGTAGACATGGAAATAACAATTGATAGTAGTTTGCAAGACCTTCAAATTCCTGAATTTCTTGATAAGAGCCTTTAATGTATAGGAAAAAAAATACTATAGTAACTATAGTATAATGGTATTGTAGAGGAAAATAGTAACTTGTCCAGGACATATAAACAAGAGCATTATCTTTTCCTATTGTTCATGCTAGGTATGCTTCTGGTTCCCCACAAAGCTCCTGTTAGCTGAATTAATGAAAGTAAATGGAACCTTGAATTTAGCTTTTATGAATGATAAACAAATATAAAAAATAGACTAAATTACATACACAGTCAAGGCAACCATGATAATGTCCTTTCCTGATGTGTGCAAAGTAAAGTATAATAGAAGAAAAATAAAACATAATATTCTAGATATTGGCAGTAATCATTTTAGGAACTGATTTTTAATTTGTTTTGGAATTAGCTTTCCTATCATCATACTGTAGAGTTAAGAAATTTGATTATATGGCACTCAATATGCTAAAAGCAGATGATCTTTTGGTTATCACCTTCTTAACTGGTAGTTTTCAAGATGAATGCAGATCATGCATAGAATTTAATGAGGATTTTTGAGAAGCCTTCCTATTTTATCTAGTGTACTGCTGTCTATTTATCTTAGTTAAGTTGCTGATTGATGACAATTTAATGAAAAGGAAAATGGAAAACAGAATGCTAACTATCTGGTTTTCTGGAACTGGTTAGGATACCTTTAAAGCTTTTCTTATGTATGCACGTCATATTTAAAGCTTTTATCGATGTCTATAAACTCTCATGATGCCCCTTTTAAAACTTATCATTCACACAAATTGGATGGTAGCATCCTGAAAATAACTTAAAGCTAAGGTAGCTTAAAATTCAAGCAAATCTACTTTTAAACTCGCAAATACTTTGGAGTAGATGAATTATTTGAAGAAGTGTGTATAAAACTGGGAATAAAATTTCAAAGACTTTTCTGGGATATCTCTATCTCTCTCAGTTTCTCTCTCTCTCTCTCTCTCTCTCTCTCTCTCTCTCACACACACACATACACACACACAACCATCTATGATAGTATTTTACATTTTTTCTTGAGAGATGAGGAAAGCACTTCTTTTTTATTAGTGCTAGTCTCTTGCAGGGTTGTGACAGCTCTTGGTGTTCATCCCCTAGGTCTCTAGTCCTTTGCACACCAATTCAGACTGCACTTGTATACATAAGGATTTTGTGTTTAAATCTAAGGTAGGCATGGGATTTTGAAAACAATAACAGTTTGATGTTTGTTATTTCTCACTTCTAAAAAGTTAACCAATGCCTTCAACTTTATTATTTAACTGTTAGGACAACTTGACTTCAGGTTAGCAATGGGACGTTTCCCCTTTCCAGCTTGTTCTTGTTCTTATTCTTGTATTCAACTTCATTGATAAGCTAAAAACGGTAAGAAAGAAGTCAAAGGCAGCAGGTCAATGAACATGTAAGAATTTTTCTCCAGCCGAAACCGGTTTGGCTCAGTGGATAGAGCGTTGGCCTGCGGACTGAAAGGTCCCAGGTTCGATTCCGGTCAAGGGCATATACCTGGGTTGCGGGCACATCCCCAGTAGGAGATGTGCAGGAGGCAGCTGATCGATGTTTCTCTCCCATCGATGTTTCTAACTCTCTATCTCTCTCCCTTCCTCTCTGTAAAAAATCAATAAAATATATTAGAAAAAAAAAGAATTTTTCTCCAAGTTCAGTGACTTCTTTCAACAAAGGGAGAAGTTGAGGGTCATTGTAAAGCCTCCATATTTTCTGGATACTCTTGTAGGCCCACATCCGATATTCTAACAAGCTTATTAAAATGCACTCACATTCCACACATCAAGTTAGATTTTTTTTGCAATAAAATATTAGAGGTTTTATAATTTTGCTGCTGAAACTCTCTGAGTGCAAGTAAATTCATTTATGTGTGCCTGTAAAGTTTGGGACATCATCTTGTATATGTGGGTGTTCTTGCAAAGTGAAAAAATACATAATCCACAGATCCTCTTGAAGAACAAAGAAAGGTTATCAGAGAACTGAATAGAACAATGCATAAAGTTGGCAATGCATTATGTTCTGTAGACATGCAAACAAACATGTATTAATTTATGTTTCACAGTTTTCACTTTTGTTTGGAGGCAATACATTTTTCTCATCTCGTCTATGTTATTCTGGCTTCCTAAAGCAGCCAGAGAGTCTAAAAGCTGGCCATGTCTTTACGTATTGTGGCATTTTGGCATTCAAGATATCTCTGTATTTTAGTAATCCCAAATTTCCGGGGCGGGGCCTGTGGTAGAACAGCAGAACGTATCGGAAAATGTCATTAACATTCTTTGGCTAAACTATGTCAAAAGTAGACACATTGGATTGACCTTTGGCAGCAAAAACAACTGAGAATTCCCGATCTGGGTGCCAGGTTCGCAGAATTTTTTCATTGTGCAACTGTTGGAATTGTTTACCAGTTGGAAAGAAAAAGAGGTTGAATGTAACAGGTGTTTCCCTGGGCTCCCAGCTTAGGGGTGCAAGCAGGAGGCAAATCAGTGGCACAGTATTTATTTTATGGCATAATCTTTCTTAATCCTTCTCTAAGTGGGTTCATTGGTTTATTACATGTATTAAAACTGCCACCTCCTGCCGATCCTCAGTGACCCCGGTTATTCACCTGGGATCATTTCTCTTGGTATCCAGAGGTCCCTCTCGGCCTTTCAGAATCTTTTGTGCCTCCTAAATGTATACACACCTGGACCAGATCCAGTTGGGCATCCTGAAGATTCTACCATTCCAGCCCTAACCCAAGCATGATGGCTTTCTTCATTTTCATTGTTATTCCAGTCATTCAAGAAAAATCAGGATCCCATCTCCTCCTACCTTAATTAAGAAGAGTTTTCTCTGCCCTAACTGGTTTGGCTCAGTGGATAGAGCGTCAGCCTGTGGACTGAAAGGTCCCGGGTTTGATTCCGGTCAAGGGCATATACCTTGGTTGTGGGCACATCCCCAGTAGGAGGTGTGCAGGAGGCAGCTGATCGATGTTTCTAACTCTCTATCCTTCTCCCTTTCTCTCTGTAAAAAATCAATAATAAAATATATATATTTTTTTTTTTAAAAAAAGAAGAGTTTTCTCTGACTGTAGTACCAGGCATATGATCATACCTGGAAATTCACTCTTTACCCCCATCTTGAAGGGAGAATTCTTCTAGTCACCCAATATTTTGATTCTTCATCTAATCACTCAATTTTTCTTCCCAATCCTCTAGCCAGATATCACTGAATTTCATCAACAGATTCAGTGAGTCAGCGTTGACTTACCTCTTTCATACATAAAACATACACATTCACACACACACATAGATACTTCTGGGAACTTTAAGGATTATTTCAGTGGTTCTGACTTTCTTAAAGGCTACATGACCACAGAGAAATATGGAAGAGCAAAGTGGTCTTAAGGAGACATATACTTGTTCTTTCCAGTTCTAATATAATTTTTTCTGGTAATTGGTATCAAAAGGGATGAGTCTCACCAAAATAGGGGTGACTAAACATTTTCACATTCTTTCTAAAGTATAGTAGCTTTCCACGATCAGAAATATATCAGTAATATATTATGAAAGTTAGATATCTACTCTTTTTCCTGCTATTCTTGATTGATTCTGATTTTTACCCATATAATTTCACAATAATTGTTTAAACTATAGATAGATATTCTAATGAACCTCAAACTTAGTGATGAGGCTGTCAATAGCATGGTAAATAAAAAATTACAGTTTTACAATTTTAATTAACAAGTGATTTGTCAGAGGCACGCAGAAAGATAAAACAAAGATAAGTAAAAAAAAAAACAACAAAAAAACAAACAAAAACAAAACAATTGGAAGCTAAAGTTATCAGGTCTTAACAGCAAGATAAAACAAAGATAAGCAAAAAAACAAAAACAAAAACAAAACAAAACAATTGGAAGCTAAAGTTATCAGGTCTTAATCTACTTTTGAAAATTTCTGGAATTTGACTTTTTGTCATCCTTAGAAATAAGGCAAAGGTTAAGAGCTCTTTGACAAGGCGTAGATAGTTTACAAATTGAAGAATCATCATTGGGGAAAAATTATAATGTGAGCATAAAACGTGGTATGGAGGAATCATATAGTTAAGGCTGTTGATGTCTTGTGAAAAAAAAAATAATGCTTTTGAGGACAAAGTAGTGCTTTTGTTGTGTTCATTCACATGTCAGAGCACACAAATTAAAGAATCATCATTGGGGAAAAATTATAATGTGAGTATAAAACGTGGTATGGAGGAATCATATAGTTAAGGCTTTTGATGTCTTGTGAAAAAAAAATAATGCTTTTGAGGACAAAGTAGTGCTTTTGTTGTGTTCATTCACATGTCAGAGCACCTAGTAACCTATAGCAGTTTCTTCTGTTGCTCTGGCTTACCAATCACTAGTTCTTAGGGAGGACCTAGACAGTTTTGAAACATATCTTTAAATTTCTGTATATGAAATGTTCACATACAATTCATGTATGTTCAAAAATACAATCATGAGTGAAGCTATATTTTTCTGTGTAGAAAGGATTGGCTTTAAAAAAAGTACTGATTTCAGAGAGAAAGGGAGAGGAAGAGAGAGAGATAGAAACATCAATGAAGAGAGAGAATCACTGATTGCCAGCCTCCTGCACACCCCACACTGGGGATCAAGCCCGCAACCTGGGCATGTGCCCTGACCAGGAATCAAACTGCAACTTCCTGGTTCATAGGCTAATGCTCAACCACTGAGCCAGGTCGGCCGGGCAACAAAGTAGCTTTGAGAGGGGAAACCAACCGCATCAGTTGTAAAACCAGCAAACCTGTATTGGCATGAGAATTACACAGTCTGAAGAACTAACCAGACAGCAGTGCTGCTTGAGGGCCACTAATGTGCTTAGGGATCCTTGAATTGAGGATATGTGTGCAGTCATGGTTCATGCTCTCTCAGCACATGCATATGTTGAAGTGTGTTACTTGGTGAAATGTCTAGATTTCAATATGGTTATCGAGGAGTTTAAGTCAATAAACTCTAAAGAGGTTCAAGAAAGTTAGCTATAATTGCTATTACTTATGGCCCATCTTTTTTTTGCCAAGTTCATTTTACACTCTCCATCCTCATTTCATCTAGAACGACTGTTTGAAGTGACCTTGCTTTTACCTTGCATCTTCTGTATCTCCCTGCCTTTCCCACATTGTTCTTCCTGGGGAACTAAGTCATTTCTTTCTGTATCACAGCTCTTACCCCCCTTCTTTCTTGTTTACCCCCTTTCTCCTACCCTCAAGCTTTCTCCTATGGATTTGACTCCTAAACGACTTCCTCTTCTTTGTTCTCTGAGCTTTTAGCCCCCTCTTAATGTTTTAGTTATTGCTTTTTTATTTTTTCCATTTCTTTTCAAGGTAGAGTGAGATTGGGTTTCAACTTTCTTCCTTTTTTTTTTTTTTGCTTGGTTGTAATGTTTATTTTTTGGCTCTTTGAACGTGCTTTACTCATCAGGATCATATTCGTGTCAGAGCTATTCTGTGAACCCCCTGAGGACCAGTACCACAGAGTCTTCATCTTTTAGTGCCCTGCAGAATTCATTCGAGTGCCTGATGCAGACTGAGTGCAGAATGAAAGGTTTTCAGAATGCATTAAATCTATTTTGTTCTCTGTACCACATGTATTACTCCATTGCTAAAGTCAACGGTTTTAAACCAGAGTTGCTTAAGGTCATCTTCATCTCTGTAATGCTTTATATCAAAAGTCATTTGGTGTATCTTTCTTTATGGGTACAGATTGATGTAATCTCTCCCTGTTCAACCCCCACCCCCAGCCCCCTTATCCCTGGACAAAAAAGTGGGCTAGTGGGCTAGATACCCTAGAACTATTGGCTGGAGTTGTGTTACATGTCTAGCTAATGGGATATACTGTGATAGCAGAAGGTGAGCCAAGTTAGAAACTGCAATAGAATAAGGAGAGAAAAGGGAAGAACAGAAAAAGAAAAACTGCCAGTGTTGCATTCCAAGATGCTGGCGGGAGCTCAGGAACACATGCCAACTCAGGGAGGAACAGAAGTGGATTTCAAAGACAGTCTAAGTAGCTAGTATTTGGAACTTGGGGATGAGAGTAAGCAAGTAGGTCAGGGCTAAATGGTAGTGGTGGTGGTTTGGAGGCTATTCCTGAGCAATTGCCAAGAATATCAGCTTGTATATGTGGCTTCCTTTCTCGGGTTGGCAGAGAGTTGGGCATATAAGGAGGTGAACTTAGTTTAAGGAGCTAGGAGATGGGTTGAGTATTAGGCCCACATTTTTGCCTATTTTTCTTATTCAAGACAAAAGATCTTAAGTATCATAGTAATATATAAGCTACCCATGCCAGTACACAACAATATTGACATGGATTTTACTAACTCAAATTTTCGAAAAGACAACTTCAAAGTTCAGGTGAAAATGGCAAAATTTCCATTTCAGAAAGAGAATTCTATACAGTTCCCCTCTACAATTAAACAGGTATAAAGATACGCCTAAAGCAATTATGGGTGATATAAGATGGGGTTTTGATGTAAACTTTAAAGCCTTTCTCACTAAGGAAAGTCTGAAAAGAGTAACCCAGTTGTCGCTAAGCAAACAAACTATTTTTTTATTTGGATACCTCTTGATTTTTCCAATTTGTGCTGATTTTTTTTTATGTTTGTTCCCTTATCTTGGCATTATTTTCTCTATCATGTTCTTTTTCCACATCAAAGTTCTTATTACCATTTGTAGAAAATAGTTTATACATTTAATTCCACAACATTTAGTAAATTTTTCTATTCCAAAGTAATTCATACTAATTATATATAGTAAAGCAACTCAAGACATATAATGAAAATATTAATCATCTTCTTGAGCATATCACATCATTCTCTCAAGAACTTTCATGAATACCAATGTTAATAATGAAGTCATATACATCCTATAGCATTTTTTATGTTCACACAAACATACAATCAGATGTATGGCATGAGATCATACTGAATGAGTTATTTTACTCATTTTTTTTTCAAGGAAAAGGATACTTTGTGAATTCTCACCAGGACTTTAGACAAATATTTTTTTGTTTTTTATTGTCAGGATAATTGTTTCTAGTGTGTTTGCACCATGTTTTATGTAAGCATTACCCATTGATAGGCATGGCTTTTTTTTTTTTTTTTGCTATTATTTTTCCATTTTAAATAATTCTACAATATATGTATAAGGTACTCCTTTAAATATTGAAATTTAATCGATGATATTTAAGCAGGTTTGCTTTCTTTTAAATGCTAAAAAAAGCATTGATGAGCCCTGGCCAGTGTGGCTCATCCCATACACTAAAAGGTGGGGGGTTTAATTCCTTGTTGGGGTACATACCTAGGTTGTAGGTTTGGTCCCTGCGTATGGGAGGCGACTGATCAATGTGTCTCTCTCTCCTTCTCTCTCTTTTAAAAAATATCAATAATAAATAAATAAACAAACAAATAAAATAAAAAATAAAATTTTAGAGGAAAAAAAACAAGAACAGTGCATTGATGAATTTCCTATGACACAAAGATGGACATCTCTGCTCGGATGCCGCACTGAGGGATTCTGGGTCCTGCGGGATTGGCTTGCCATTTGTGTCGTGGAAATAAGGGCAATAGTCTGCTCCTTTTGGTGGGAGAAAATGAACTTCCTGATGGAGCTTTTGAGCTGAAAGGGAGCCCCCCGCATTTGGCAGAAGCAGAAATGTCTCATTTCCTTTGTGACACCATCTTTGGGATCCCAACAGATGCCTGGGAGTCTGGGGTGCTACCATTTCATTGCTCCTCATCCATTGCCTGTGGGGTGCACTTGCGTTCCAGGTGGATTTTCTTTGTCACCTCCAATTCCAAGTTGAAAGAGCAACAACAGGCAAGGACAGCCTTAAGCAGCCAGGAGCTTCCTAATTAATTGTCCAGATCAAATATTTTGTCCCAAGGGTTTGGGCATCAGAAATTTTCTTTTTACATGATCTTGGGAATGCTGCAAACTTACGTTTTATGAGAACCCTCACCCATTGGACTTGTTTGTTGCTATCTGACCATAGAGCTAATGTCATGGTATATTAATTGAGCTAAAAAAAAGTGATGCTGTAAAATCTAATGAACTTAGGTGAAATCTGATTTTATTTCTTTTCTCTCCTGTGCTTGTTCTGTTTCTAATTACCCATATCAGTTTTAATTAAAATCAAAACATGGAAATAAAAAAAAATAAAACAAAAGTTTACCTACAGAAGGTGTTATGCCGCAAGACATAGAAATATTTACTGACTAAGATCTGTCTAGAAGACAGTGGATCATAAACAGTTTACTCTTTCTATAAGAAAAAGTAGACCAAGGACATATAATTCTAACACTTAATTCTCTTTTGTATGTTCACACTTTTTTAGAACTTAATCACATCATTCAAAGTTTGATGGCCATGTCCCATACACTGTTTTGGAAACTCAAGGACTTTTCCTAAACATGGACCATCAAGGGTGAGATGGGATAGGGATATTAATTCAGCACCTCAGAGACAATTAAGCATTTTCTCTTTTCAGAACTGGAATACTCACCACTTTTTCCCATGCTTACACATCAATAGTCTATTATACTTCATATGTATTTGGTATAAGTAGAATCATTTTAACAAAGTCTGAAAAAGGAATGAAAACAGCACTTCGATTATGTGAAAAGACTCTCAGTGTGTTAACAATGGTTGTTGGAGACACTTTTTTTTTATTCTAAAACTTGCTTTAATACCATTTCCCCAGGTATTTCCTTACCTTTCTATATTTCAGTTTCCTGCCATTTCTTCCTGTCCCAAGAATATTTAGTGATTTTATAGGAACATCTTGACAATCAATGTTAGTCTAGTAGTAATGTGTTTCAGTGTTCTCCAAAGAATACCAATATATTAACATATTATGAAGATGATAAAATATAAATAAGGACCATCAACTCCAAGAGATAGTTATTAGTGATAATGGTAAGGAGAGGGTGACTGAAAGGCCTGCAATTGACTTGATACATGAATATAATAGAGCACCAATCCCTGTGATAGCTTAGATCAATGCTATTCATTGAAACATTTCTCTGAGCTTCCATTATGTTTCTCTGGCATCCGTCTCTGCAATCAGCTGGACTGAAATCATGTAGAGAGCTTTGCTTTCAATATTTCTTATACTTCCTGCATGATTTTTTTATTGTTGCTTTGATTGGAAAGCAATGCAAGTCTGTCTCAGTGTTCCATAGAGCTCTCATCCTGGAGTCTGAGATGAATCTATTGGGAAATTGTCTGGTTTTTACATTGCTATATTTCACAGTACTTACACTTTCCTCATTTAAGTTCCCACGATGCCTTTTGTCCCCTAAAGTAACTAACTTGTGGAGGTAAAGAGTGTCATCCTTGCAGCTAGTGTAGGGAGTGTCAGCTCTTGGGCCCCTAGAGATAGTCCTTGAGATTAAAAATGTTTTGAGCCCTACCTGTTTGGCTCAGTGGATAGAGCATTGGCCTGCAGACCAAAGGGAGCTGGGTTCAATTCCCTTCAAGGGCATGTACCTTGGTTGCAGGATCCTCCCCTGCCTGGGCCCTGGTTGGGGTACATGCAGGAGGCAACCAGTCAATGTGTTTCTCTCATATTGATGTTTCTCTCTGTCTTTAACTCTCTCCTCCACCCTCCCTAAATATCAATGGAAAAATATCCTCCAGTGAGGATTAACAACAACAAATGTTTTGAGTGAGGCCAGCACTGGCTCTGGGTGTGGTATTGTTTTTTGTTTGTTCCTTTGTTTTTTGTTAATCCTCACCCAAGGGTATTTTGATCATTGACTTTTAGAAAGAGTGGAAAAGAGAGAGGCCTGGAGAGAGAGAGAGAAAGAGAGAGAGAGAGAGAGAGAGAGAGAAGGAAACACCAATGTGAGAGAGACATATTGACAAATCCATTGGTTGCCTCCACCAATGCACACACCCCAATCAGGGCCTGGGATAGAACCTGCAACCTTTGAGTGGGAATCAGACTGGTAACCCTTTGGTGGGCAGGCCGGTGCTCTTAACAACTGAGGCATGCTTGCCAGGCAGTATTGGGTTTTATCTAGGTAATTTTTTAGATCATTCACTGGGGAATGAAGGAATTAAGTTTTGTTTTATTTTCTCTAGCTTACATTAAGCTTTCAAGTAGCCCTTAAGCATGCTCACATGTAGCATTGCTAAGCTTTGATTTTACCTTTCTGTTAATCTTCTTCCAATTATAGCAGCTACTCTCACCAATCTCCTCATTCTCAAAACACAAGGGTTATCTTAAAGGTCTTCAAACTGTGTGACTCTCAGTAGTTGCCCAGCATATAGTAGGTGCTTAATAAATAGCAATTGGTTATATGGAAGCTGCTCTTCCACATCCTAAACTCTAATAACACATTCTGATAAATACCCTTTGGACACTGAACCATTTTTTCTTCCCTTCACTATCTGCCATTGGCTCAAAGAGAAAAGAATCCTTGCCATCTTTCTCTTTGTACAATGTTGACTTGAACACCATTCTAGTTGGCATCTACTGAGTGAATAATCAATGGTCTCGCTCCCTAAACATCCTTTAATTGATTTTATAACTTTCAGGAAAATTTAATGAAACCTACTTTATACTTACCTGTGTTTCTCTTACAGTTTTCTTTATAACCTTTTAATTTCAAAGTAATATTTCACTTTCAATTTCAATGATACAAAAAAACTAGGAAAAATGTTAAAGGCGAAATTTCCTCAAGGCATTTGGCAATATTTTTCTCTAAAGTATTTGCTTTTTTCTGGCTTATTCACATGTAAACTCTCAAGCCAACATTAACTTAACAAAAAAACAAGTATCTTTTCCCATACCTTTCCATGTGATTATCTGAAGACATTCTGGGAAATAAAGTGTTTTCAGTGTTTGTGCAACATTGAATGATAATACCTTTCAGTCCAGTACTGTGCTCACTTATATCATATTTTGTAGTTATTAAGAAGGGATTTGGAACTTGGAATCTCAAATGTGAAATAAAGTGTATCAATCAATGCATGTTTGTGAAGGTCTCCCTGAGGTCAGCCCTGTATGGGGCCCATCGGAGAAGACAGAGGAGACTATAATGTGACTCTTCCTCTTCAGAAGTTGGTAATGTATTTGAGGAAGCAGAGATAACACATGGAACAAAGGGAAGTAGTTAAATGCTAAGTTTTGTGACATTAACTTGGAGGATGCGGAGGGACGAGAAGGGATGAGGCTGTTTAGGCAAGAGGAGCCCTTTAGGAAACAGGACTCTTGGGTCCTTTTTGAGGTAGACAGAGGACTCGGGCATTTGGCATATTGGCTAAGTCAGGGAGCGATGGGAGGGTATTCCTGCCGGAATAAGAGTAGCAACGTAACATAAGCCTGAAGTTGGAATTCTGGGGAGATAAGATAATGAGAAAACAGACATAGCTGGAAGAGAGAACCAGGCGGAGAGGGAATAGGTTGGATAGCCAGAGTGCAGCAATTACTAAAAGGCCTTAAGAGGTCAGAAAAGAAAAAAAAGAGAAGAGTAATGGTTTAATCTTTGTGCTGGGAGTGGTTTTCTAAGCTTCATTCCAAAGGCATAAACCATAAATGAAAGGAATGATAGATTTAAAATTCTTTATTGTTTTTATGAAATTCCCACATTTTGACTAAAGGAATATTTATAAGTTGTCATCTAGCAAAACCCAACTAGAATGTAAAGTAAAAAGCAAATAAACATTCTTTTAAAGCAAGATTTTCAGCATAACATTACAAAGGTTTAAAACTCTGGATATAAAGTATGTTTCTACGACAAATAGGACCAAAAAAAAAGAGAAAGCACTCCAGTAATAATAGGGCCAAAAGTTTTAAATGTAGAAATAGCACTAACAAACAACAGTCAAAGCAATAACAGTGAGATATTATTTTCATCTGCTAGATTTTTAAAATAAACATTGCTTAACAACTAGAGTAGATTGAGGTGTAGGGAGACAGCCACTCCCATACATGTTCATGGTCAGGAGAATATTAGCCTCTAGCTAGAGTTTGTATTAAGTTTGAAAGAAGATACTGAAACTTTACAAATGGCCATGCCTTTTTTACAGCAAGTTCTGTTCTAGAAATATCTGCTTAGGGGTTAAAGTATTAATGCACAAGGGTGCTTATGAAAGCACTGCCTTTAATAGAGAAGACTGTAAGCAATATAAAGGTCCATCGATAGGGAGTAGATTAAATAAATGATCTTATATCTTTACAAAGAACCATGCAGCCATGAAATCAATGAATATGGATATATTGACTAGGGAAACTGACATAGTGTTAGGTTAAGCGAAGCTATAACACAGTGTTATATGACTCCAAATCTGCTTTTAAAATCTTTGTGTGTGTGTTTCTGTTTACGCTGAAATTCATGTTTGTTTCTTAAAAAAAAAAACATAGGAAAAGTTTTGTCTGGGTTTTTGAAATTAGAGACATTTTTAGATGCTTTTGAGCATGAATTGATGATCGTTGCAAACAATTAGCACTGGAAGTTAAGTTCTTTCCAAAAAATAATAATCACATGAAGAGGAAGCAAGCAAACGCGTTAAGGATCTTGATGCAATTAGTAGAAGAAACCCACTACAAGTTGTTTAATTGGGAGAGAAGAATATACACGCGAAAGGAGCACCTTGCATTGATTACTAGTATTTTACAAGATGCAGTGGAGCAGAAAGGTAACATTTAGGAAGTCAAGCTAATCCTGGGTGAGCTGTAGGAAAACACAAAACATCGGGGGCCGGAGAAAGGCAGGGCAGGGTGGCACACCGAGACTGGAGACAGGTGCCTGAGAATGATCTGACAATGAAGATAATGGTTCGTGTTGAAGCATGACAACTTTGAGATGACAGTGGAACACCCAGATGCAGATGAGGTTTAGGCAAGATGGAAGAGAGAGCGGACACAAGATCTGAACCAAATGGCAAAAATAGAGATTTAGGTATCACCTACGTGGAGGTGACTGTTGACTGCTAAGTGCGAATGAGGTTGTCTAAAGTGAGGACAAAGCAGTGTTGTAGAGGGGGATGGTAAAGAGAGTTTTATTCTTATCCCATCCTATCTGCGGCATGGGTTGCTTTATTTATGCTTTGCGGTTGTCGTCAACACAATGAGGCTCTTTTAAGTGTTAAGAATCTGTCACTAGCAAGAGTATTTGAGTGATACACCTCACAGAGTTTAGAGCTCTTGGCTAGCAGAAACCTAACCCATCTTGAAGTATGAACATTTTCTTTTCCAGGTTTAAATTGTACCCTTACATGCAGTTTTCCTATTCGCTTCCTATTTTATGGCGATGAATCTTTTATTTTATTGCAATGATTCTTTTGTGGGGACCCATTTTTGAAAAGTTTTATTTAGAAAGAATGAGACAGATGGATATGTTTTGTTTGCTGGTGATCTTGTTCAAATGGTTGCTTTTTGTTTAGTGTTTTTTTCATTTGGCCGACCAATTTCATATTTTATGTGGGATTTTTTTTTTCTCAAGTTGTATTTTAGGGCACTGGTTTTCAAACTTCAGCACACTTAAGAATCCTCAGGAGAACGTGATAAGGCAGTGATGTATTTTGGAGTTGGTTTCTTGAAGATTCTGACTCAGTAGGTTTGGGATGGGGCCCAAGGGATATTTCTCATGATCTCTGAAATGATGCTGACGCTGCTGCTGCTCGTCTGCGAACCACAGGTTGAATAACAGTTTAGGAAACATGATGTGGAAGCCATTCTCATTTTCATGGAGCCTCTTTTCACAAATACGAGTACACACCCAACCATGTCTCCAAGTACTCTGTTGAAATTTATTTTGATGGCTCTTACTGATTACGGTTATGTACTATTTAGCCATTTTTCCAGACTTATTTTAGCTATAATTTAAGTAATTAAAATTGTTCTTGGGGTTTACCCTTCTTGACCTCCGTGCCTTCAGACTTTCATGATATGGTTGGAGACTTCAAGGGGAGCACAGTGAGTTGTCGCCAAGATCTTGACAAAAGAGAAAAATGAGTTTGCCTTCTGAAACTTATAATTAACTGATTTTATTAGCACATGCCAACAAACATTATTTTCCAGGCACATATGAATAGCTAATTTAATCAGTAATTTTTCAGGCTAGCTAAGGGAAGAATATATTAGATGTGGGCTGGGCTTTCCCAGAGAAAGCAACTTCGAATGCTGAGAGACAAACATTCTTGCCAATAGAGAAGGGGTCCCTGCTATGTGACTAGGATCCTTTGTCATGCCTCAGCCTGGTCTGAGGGGAAAATCCCTCTTGTCTGTCCATTTCCCTGTTTGTCTTAAATTGCATTTTATTTGAGAACTTTCTGTGTTTTCATTTCTATACAATGTGAACATATTGATCATAAGGATATCTGTGGTCTGTTGATAATCTGGCCATCTCATTTGCACATTCGTCTCCTGTGAATTGACTTAGGTTGAGTCTGTCTCCAGGATTCTGACCATCTCAATGTGTGCTAAAAATATCCAGTTAATGACTGCAGAGTTAGGGGAACAACTAGGGACCACCGAGACAGCCAAATGGTGGGTCCTCTGAACAGCCAACAGTCCTGCCTGAATGGGGACTCATCTGTTTTTCTGAGAACTTTACCTGCTGTTCACTTGTTCATTTACTAGGAAACAGAACTAGAAAAATGTATGAAACCGAAAGGAACTCTGAAATCATCAGGGCCAGACCTTTCACTGTGGAGTTGAGGTCATAACCTTCCATTGGAATCTGACTATCTCTTCAACCTGACAATGGACATAACTCAAAAAGCTAGGATCACTGTTCAGAAATATTCCACAGCTTGGTGGAGTGTTTCTCCTTTGTGATATCATCTTCTGAAGTGTGACACTTGGCATTGGGTTCAGATGCTAATGCTAGAACCAGAATTTATCAAACCTTAACCCCTAGGCCTTCTTTAGGTTAATTTAAGAAATCCATATCTGCATTATAAAACCTGTCTGTTTTGCTTAACTTTAAATATGAACATCCCTTTCATTGAATTCCTCTTTTTAACATTTTAGCACAGGGTGACACTTCTTGATAGAAACTTCAAAGAATAAATCCTGTTGACATGAACATATTCTTAAGAACATATCAGAGGGAAAATATACATCACAGCACCAAAAAAGGTTGAATTTATTTTGGACTTATTGTACTAGGTCCATACATTTGAAAGCATATATATAAATACTCATTATATTATAAAGGAGACTAGAAAACAATATATCTAATAGAGAACTCAACATTTGTTTGCTTTTATGTATTGTCTGTTCTAATGGGGAAAAGTGATCCTAAAATCTTGATTCTAATCATTTACTATTATTTTGGGTTTTAGTTTTTTTCTTCTCTAAAAGAGTTGGTTGCAAGGATGAGTGAGGGATAATATCTGCAACTTGCCTGATATATGGTCCTTGGTACATACTTGAATATTGGTAGTTATTCTTAAGTATATTCTAAATTAAACTGATATTTAGAATGGGTGGTAAGACTAAGCAAAGATTGGCTTCAAAGCATTGAGAGACCATATGTGGATTCACCACTTTTAAGTCCTGCCTGTGCCTTCTTCAGCTTTTTGCAGTTGGATCCACTGAGAACACAGTCCTCAAGACAAAGGCCTGCCCCAATCTTGACTAATGTCAGCACTATTACAACTCTAACCTCACTACTTAGATCACTATTACAACTCTAACCTCACTAC
The DNA here is from genome assembly GCF_000412655.1 of Myotis brandtii. Classification (NCBI taxonomy): domain Eukaryota; kingdom Metazoa; phylum Chordata; class Mammalia; order Chiroptera; family Vespertilionidae; genus Myotis; species Myotis brandtii. Next base: position 1,827,422 of record NW_005369989.1, read on the forward strand.
TTAGATAATCCCAGAAATAAATCACCCACCCAAGTATGGGGTGCAGTAACTGATCACAACCACTGACAGACCCTCACTGTCCACAAGGCCTCCTCTAGGTAACCATGTTGCTCTTGGAGTTTGTAGAACTGTACTTCTCCCTTAGCCCCCGCTCACTATCTGGCCAGTTATTCCATCTGACATCACTGTCCTCCGTGTGCTCTATGCTCTTTCATGGCAAGGTCCTGGATCCCAGCAATGTATCCATCCTCTTCCTCCTAATTGAAATCTAATCTTTTACTTTAGCCCAGTGACCCTTCCTTGCCTCACTTCCCCAAATACCCACGTATAGCTCTTCACTGACTTGATTGTCTTTTTTTTTTTGTTTCACCACCAAATTAATGTATATCCTCAGTGTTCCTAAGTTTACCCTTTAGAGACTGCCCTTACTACCACCCACCCATCTGGCCCCTGCCCAACTCTATGACCTCATCTTCTACCAATCTCTTCTTCACCCTCTTATATTCCGCCACAATGGCCTCTTTCTGTTGTTCCAGCATGTCAAGACCTTGGCAAGAGCTGTTTCCTTTGCCTCGCCTCAATTCCCCTTCTTACCCGGCCCAGTATTAGCATGAATAGTTTCTTCTTGACTTTCAGATCCCAGCATAAATGCTTTTGCTGACCACCCAGTTTAAAGGCAGCCTCCAGTCAAGCTCCATTGCTCACTATATTTTAATGCCCTGCAATGCACACAGCTCTTACTATTGCTGGATATTTTTCTTGTTTATTTGTTTACTAAATGCCTAGCCTATTAAAATATAACCCTATAAGAACAGGAATCTGGTCTATCTTGTTCTCAGCTGTAACCCCAGAGCCTCGAACAATGGGGGACACATAGTAGGTGCTCAGTAAATATTTGTTAAGTACCCAACTGCCCCGCAGGTTTAATTTTGTATTTGGCTCTGTTCTCCCAATTTTTGAGCCAGATTATATGTCAGGATCATGCTTCCTTTGTCTTTGATAATAGTAATGAACCTACTTACCTCAGATACATTGGCCAGATTCACCCACTTCTTTTGGCTGGGAAGACATTGATAATTTCTAGCTATGCCACAGCCCAAAGATCCTCCTAGTGTTCCAGGAGACACTGCCAGGGTACCCAACTGCCCCGCAGGTTTAATTTTGTATCTGGCTCTGTTCTCCCAATTTCTGTGCCAGATTATGTGTCAGGATCATGCTTCCTTTGTCTTTGATAATAGTAATGAAACTACTTACCTCAGATACATTGGCCAGATTCACTCACTTCTCTTGGCTGGGAAGACATTGATAATTTCTAGTTATGCCACAGCCCAAAGATCCTCCTAGTGTTCCAGGAGACACTGCCAGTTTACCTGAGCATGAAATTTAAATGGCCTGTTCATTTCTATCCTTAAAGGTGTTTCTGAATTCCATTCTACCAGGATTGATTGATGGGAACTGCATTGAATTATCTACATTCTCTTTTCAAGTAAAGTAGTTTTTCAGAGGAAATTGTTGAGGGAAATTTTGCTCTTCATTTTAAAAACACCTGAAGTTATCAAAATAGTAAAATTATGGAGATCCAGAGTTTGGAGCCCACTAAACATCAGAGCATTCAGAAAGAATATGAACTTCAATGAGGTGAAGGGATTAGCTAAAGGACATATATACTTAGCCCATGGACACAGGCAATAGTGTCATGAGGGCCAAGAAGGGGCAAGGGCTGGGCTGAGGTGGGCTAAGGGTGGTGAAATAGGGGACATCTGCAATAGTGTCAACAATAAAAATAAAAAGAATATGGACCTCAATGGACCAGGTAGCATTCATCAGTTATTCTAAAAGCACATTAAGAAGCAATGGTACATATGCATGTGGGCACACTCTCATGCCCATGTGTTGTTTGACACCCTTTTCTTTATTTTCTCTTAGACCTTTAGAAAACCTCTGTTCTGGCATTTGCATGGTGGAGTGAACATCTGATTTCACTAGTCCCGCATCTTGTTTTCATCATTGCAATGCAGTTTCCTTATTGGGGAACTAAGCTTCTGTTGGATATGGTTTTATTTCAGTTGCTTATCAAAGAGCAAGGTGCATGGACAAAAGATAGACTCTTGACCCAGGCTAAGAAAAACAAGTGAAATATATATATATATATATATATATATATATATATATATATATATATATATATATATATATATATATATATATATATATATATATATATTGGAGAGAGAGGGAGAGAGAGATAGAAACATCAATGATGAGAGAGAATCATTGATTGGCTGCCTCCTGCACACCCCACACTGGGGATCAAGCCTAACTCGGGCATGTGCCCTGGCTGGGAATAATGGGCGCCCAACCACTGAGCCACGCCGGCCGGGCACAAGTGTTCTTTCTTAAGGAGATGTATATGATTTATCCATGTTAACTTTAGCATTTAAAAAAATACTATTTATGAACTTTCTCAGCTTAGATTCCCATAGCTTCTCTGGTTCCTATCAGACTCCTGTTTCTTCAGATTTGCCTTTGCTTTAGTTAGATTTTTTTTTTTTGCTTTGGTTAATAAGAATCATTTACTTTTATTTGCAGCCATGGAACCCTAACTCATACAGAGTAAGTATTTAATAAATATTAAATAATAATAAGGTGAAAACGGATATTTTGTATTGTGAGGAAATACAGCAGAACCTCAAACTTGTCCCTCCCGTCTTTATTTCTGCCTTTACCAAGCCTATGTGATGCCCATGTTTACATAAGGAAGCAGCAGTGGTTACTTTCAAACAATGTAGGGTCCCTTTCAGTTGATCACGTTGAGGCTCTATATCCTTGACTTTGGTTATGCTATCTTCTTTGCTTGGAATCTTTCTCAGGTCTTCTTGCCCCAGCTCCATCTTCTATGTCTTCGTAATATCTTACCTTTTAGAACCGTAGCTTCAGATTTTAAAATAAATCTCTTTCTCTTGTCCTTTCATTGTTTCCTCTGCCCTTCAATGAGTCTTACTCATGTTATAGCCTCCACAGTGCTTAGGGAGGTCGTTGTATCTTGTTGCTAGACAGAAAGCCACATTTTAATTGAACCTGTTAATGTAAGAAAAAACACACAATTAAGAAGAAAATCACTCTTTAAAAAATATATATTTTCTGCTGCATTTGTTGACCTTGGTTAAAATAGCTGCAACTTTTGCTGCCAATATTTTCATTTCATTTATTGAACTCAGGCAACCTAAGAACATCCTCTCCTCTCTGTCTTCTCTCTATTCCTCTACCAAATGCCTCCACCTGCATTAGTGTCCATTCCACGACTTATCAGAGAGCTAATCGATGCATTCTGTTTTATCTAAAAAAATCATTAAGTGGAGGGTTGGAGGAAATGTTTTTGCCTTGCTTGTAAGCATTATGTGTGTATGTTAGTCCTATTTTGAGGAATTCATTTATAGCTGGTGTTGCAATGAGTAGGCATAGGAGTCTCTATTTATAAAGTGGTTCCTACTCCCTTTCCATGCTTGCCTGGCTAGAAGTGGTGGTCTATATTGGGGGAGGGGTTTTCTGGAGGGCAGGATTGCACTGGGAACCAGCAGGATAACCCAGGAGGATTTAGGGGACTCAGCGCAGTGCACTGTTTGTGTTTTCTTGAGACTGTGATGTTTGTTGTTCAGCGCAAACTTGAAGTCTGAGCAGAGCAGATGAGAAACCCCATGTAGAATGCTAAACAGGTGGACAGTGGCTGCCTTTGGTGGTGGGACTTTAAGAGAAAAGAAGGGGAGCATACCCCGTATGGGGTAGATGGTCATTATAATAATCCAAATGCAGTTTTATTCTACCAATGTAGAAAATAAAAGCCTTTGTGAATTAATTGATTGTCTATAAATTGAGGAGGTGCAGAATAAGAGTATAAATCAACTATTGGTTGATGAATGATTTCATTATTCATATTATGTTTAATATTATGTATAATATATTTTGTTAAATGAATAAATAATAAGGTAATGAATAAGTCATTAAACAAATAAATATGTAAATTATATGAATCAAGAAAATTACAACATTGCAGCTCGCACTTTGCCTTTGAATTAAATTTATTTAAAACGTGCCTGATTCTTCACTGCTTAAAAACAAAATAAACCTTCATATAGGAATTTGGTAATAGCACTTTTGTAAACCTGTTAAGTAATATAAAACTTTTAAAAATAATTGTGGGATGGTATGTTCTGACAATTGAAATGAATATTTAAAACTGATGAATATTGCATTCAACTCCTTGAGTTCTAGCTTGTCATAGAGATTTGGAGAAGTGTTTGAATTCACAGTGCCTTTTTCCCCACTTGTGAGGTTAGGGAAAACTATCCTGCAAATACTTATTTAGCACTTGCCTTGTACTAGGCACTCTTCTATGTTGGAAGGGTTGCCTCATTGGAGAAGACATGATTATTTTCATATTGCATTTTCAGAGTCTAGTGTAGTGTCTGGTATGTAGAAAGTACTCAATCAACACTGGAAGAATAAGGTGGATCAATTACTAAATACAAATCAGTATATAATTTAGAAGGATTTTAAGACAGGAGCATTCACACCTAGTATGTGATATGATACCTCTAGTCCCATAGCAGGGAAAGAAACCTGCAAGGGCCAGAGTTTAGTGCTATGTCATACTAGAGTCACTGGTGAAAACTTCATGGAGGATATGATGTTAGAGATGTATTTTGAAGATTATATGGGATTGTGTAGCAGTACCTGAAGGGATGGTCTGGCCAGCGATATGGAGTTAGAAAGTATGCACTTAAGAGATATAGAGCATAGTGGTTGAAAACAGGGAGAAAAACTGGCAAACAAAGTTAGATTAGAAACCAGGAGGATCTTAAATGTCATTCATAATATGAATAACAAAATCATTCATCAACCAATAGTTGATTTATACTCTTATTCTGCACCTCATAAAGATTCTGAGCTGTAATTTCTTTTTCAGTGTGAGCTGATACTATCAGACAATAGTTTTGAACACTTATGCGAGTGTTGATTGGGATGGGGATGCTAAAGGCAGAACTTGGAAGCAGGAAGTCAGTTTAAAAGTTATGGAACTAACCCAGGCAAGAAATCATGAACTTCTGGGTTTTAAAAGTTCTGCTGAAAGTGTATAATTATTGCAGGGGGACCATTGGCAGAAACTAGGTAATAATTTGATTACTGCCGGTAAGGGATGGGGAGGTTTCGAAGGTGAGTCAAAGGCTTCATCCTGGAATGACACTAAGGGATGTTTTCACCTGAGAGAGAAAGTATAGGAGGAAAGAACAAGTTGTGGGGACAGGCAGTGAGTTCAGTTTTGGACATGTGCATTTGGATTTGTTTGTTGATCTGTTGGCCTAGAAAATCTTAGAAATTTGTATTGAGGGTGACAATAAAGATCTAGAATAAAGAATCTGATTTAATCATATTAAGAATAATAATGACAGCAACAACTAACACTTTTGGAAGGTTTTGTATTGTCCTTACTCATTAAATCCCTGAGGTAGGTGTTTTAGTTGTCATAATTTTACTGATATTTGCAAGTAATCAGCATAGCTATTAGAAATAGCAAAATGAAAAGGGAAATTGTAGAAATAGAGGTGGAAAATCAAGGACACAATCCGATAGAGTATTAAGGAGCCAGTCAATGAAGGAGTAAGAATTAGTCAGAGAGATGGAATAAACAGAACTGAGTATTATTATAGCAAATAGAATATGCAATATGATAGCAATAAAGGTTCCTGGTGATGTCATGTATTGGAAAGAGTTTAAGATATTGGCGCAATTTTGTGGTCTCAGGGGAAGAATAGGGTGGCAGAGATTGACAGATCAAGGGCATAGTGGGAAAACTGGCCTTAGAACACTTAATCTATAAGCACTTCTCTCTCCAAGAAAGGAGTTAGCTGAGGACAATGATACATTTTGTGTTGGGGACTTGCATTGGGACAAAGTAGAAATAGATCCTGTCTGAAAACTTTAATCTCAACAAAGTAAGTCATCTTCTGCGAGTGAACCGGGGGCCTGGGAGAGGTCATATCTGAAGAGGCAAAGGCAATTTTTTCTTCTAGTAGAACTTTATGCTTTATAGTTCCAATAATTAAGGAATTTTAAAACAGAGGAAACTATTACTACATGCATAGGAAACGCATGCAGTGGATTTGGATCCATTCCATTGAAATGCTTAAATACATTTGAATCCAAGATTTTACGCTTAAAAAAGGGAAATAAATTCAAAACTTGATTTTTAGAGAAATTCTACAACCATGGTTAAGAATGAGAAGCATGCAAGACATATTTGTGTGTCAGCATTTTAATACTAAGATATATTTGTCGGTTTGTTTTATGGGGAGGTTTTTTTTTTCTTCTTGAGGAACATGAAACAAAGGAAAATCACAGGAATTATCTCCTCCAACCCCACCTTTCTTCATTGTTAATTTGGCCAAAGCTGGAGGGAAAAATCACTCAAGTGAACTCCTGGGGGTAAATTGGTGTGATGAAAATTTACTGTCATGGGCACTTTGGGGAGCAGCAGTTGGCATGTCTGTTTATGTTTATGGCTGTGATGGTCATGTGTTAGTCTATTTTTATTACATAGATTACTGTTTTATCTCCACTGAGTTTTTCTGTTATTAGACAAGAGTGAAGCAAAGCAAAGGAATCCAAAATAAAACATAAAACCTCCCGGTGAGCCAGTGAGTCCATAGCTCTGTCTAATGTTATATATCAACATTGCCACTGGCTTATCACTCCTGAGTGCTGCCTTTTCTGTGGTCCACGCCATAGGCATTTCTTTTCCAATCATATCCCTGATTCTAGGGTAATGGTGCTGCTGAATATGGTAGTGGTTGATAAACAGAGCTAATAAGCAAAGCTCAGAATTATTTTTAAAAAAAAATCTATTTTATTGATTTTTCACAGAGAGGAAGGGAGAGGGATAGAGAGTTAGAAACATCAATGAGAGAGAAACATCGATCAGTTGCCTCCTGCACGCATCCTACTGGGGATGTGCCCGCAACCAAGGTACATGCCCCTGGCTGGAATCGAACCCGGGACCCTTCAGTCCGCAGGCCGATGCTCTATCCACTGAGCCAAACTGGTTAGGGCTCAGAATTATCTTTTATGTGCAAACAGATTTGAAGTGCATTTGGTAGGGTCTCTTATGATCTCCAGAGAGCCCTGGTAGGAGAATATCATTTTCCAGTTCTCTAATATGGCTCTTCTGTTAACTGAAATGGAGATCTCGGATCTGTCCAGGTTTGAAGAATCTAATACATTTCTGTAGACTGCTCTATGCTGCATAGCCAGACCTCAAGGAAGGAAGGCCCCAAGGTGGGACCGAAAATCTGGCACTGACTGCCAGATTAATTGAGGAATAAATACTTAATATTCTTTAAGTATGTCTCCTGTCACAATAGATAAATCCCCAAAGGAAGTTGGTATTATAATAGGAGATATCTGAAGCCAGAGACTAACTATGGCATATGTCGCTAGGGTGTCCATTTAATTCAGGTGTTTGGGGAAAGTTTGAGGTTTACTGTTGTAGGCAATTGGGAGCCACTATGGAGTAATAAGCATAGGAAAAATGCGATGAAATTTGCATTTAGGAAGATTTGCTTGATTCTGGGGTATATAGTACACTTGGCTAGCAGGAGATTAGAATAGGGAAATGAGAGGGCTTGAATTGGATCAGAGATTTCTATTGGTAAAGTGCACTCCACAATACACTTGTGCGGTGAGGTGTACTAGTGCATTAAAAGAAAGGACTCTCTAAACAAGTCAGTTTGGGAAAGGCTTCATGTCTATTTGCATCATGGGGAACCCAATGACCATTTGTATATTAGTCTTTGTGAAGACCTGAAGGTAAAAACCTGCCTAAATTTCCCAAACTTTGTAACCAGATAGGCTTGTACAGAATAATACCTCCGGTGTTATATTCAAAATTACAAGATAATTATCAAGAATTTAAAATATAAAACAACATTATTTTTCCCTAGCATTTTATTTCTTAGGTAAGGCATAAGCTAAAGTTATCAGCTTGTATTTAAGGGACATTTTTTTGAGGACTATATACTCTATTTTTAAAACTTGAACTGCCCTCAACTTGGCAAGAGGTTCACTCACATAGAGACAGAAGAGAAAGAGGAATGACCAGGAGAAGGCCAATTAATATTTCAGGACTAGAGTTCACCCTCCGTTAGAAATGCATTAGTGGAACAGTGGTGGCCATAGTCAGTGACCACACATTTAAATCACAAATTTGTTTTTATTGTTTCTGTTTTCTCTCTGTCTCTTTGTCTGCATTTGTATCTGTGTGTTTTTTTCTCTTTCCCTATAAATCTGCAAGTCTGTCTAATGCGTGTGTTTTTTTTTTCTCTTTCCCTATAAATCTGCAAGTCTGTCTATTTCTGTTCCTTCCTTTCTGTTTCTCTACCCCTTTCTCGACCTTCTTTCCCCTTGCCTCTCTTTTAACTTTCCCCAAGCCAGCACATCCAGGAACACAGAGTTGAATCCCAATCAATCAAATGCGCATGTGCTGTGACTCCCTGTATTGACCTTTTGCCGAACTGCTATTGCCGGGAAACCGTGGAGACTTTAGAAAATCCCAGGATCCCTTCTTTGCCTTTGATCTGCTCACTCTCCTCTCTTGGATCTTGTGGGCTCAGTTCTGCTTTACCCCTTAACATCACTGCCCCCGCAGTGTTATTCTCATCTACCCCATTGGTTTAGGACAGAAGCCTGAGAGCCCGTCCTTGTTCTAACCCCTGAGCAAATTATCTCTGCATTTCTCAGTGCCGACCTGGAAGGCATTTTCTTACCATCTGTGGATCGCATAATTAATTACTCTTCTGAAGGAATGCTCACATTTCTTATCTCGCTTGTTATACACATCATTTTTCAAACTCTGGAATGATGAGCTGGCATTTCAAGTAAGGGTGGTCCCACAAATCAAGCGCAGTGTGACTTTGGTTTCATTTCTTTGTGTAAACATCTGGTCTTGCTTAGTGCATGGCAAGAAAGAGGTGGGAAACACGCAGAAACCCTCACTGCCCTCAGCCCTGTCTTTCCATTATGTTATGAAACGTATCACTTCCGGTAGAGAAATGAAGCTAATTTCACAACAGTTGCCTTTGCCAAGACTAATTTTCATGTCCAGAGGCATGAAAGCTATGTGTGGCCAGCTTTCCCAAAGTTCAGCCTGGGACTCTGCCTTGAACAAGGAAGGTTGACGTGCAGGTCACTAGTGTCTGGGGTGACAGGATTTCCTTGCAACAGTGTCACGTTCAATGTCATGGCGTTTGTAAGGGTGATATGAACCACCACCACCTCTCAGATTTGCTAGTCACAAAGCAGGGTTTTCTTTTCTCAGGAATCCTAACCTCCCTCTTAGGAATAGCATTCTACAGCTTAATGGTACCTAGACTTCAGGTTGGCAATGCTTTGTTAAACAGCATGATGACCAGAGGGAAGACGGCTTTCAACTCCAAAGCCAACGGTGGGTATCAAGCAGGTGATGGTGCATAGAGGGACAGAATGCTTAATACAAGTCCAATCTTTTTGATAGAGATTCTCCTTTGAATGACAGCCTCAAGTCTTGGCTCTAGTCCAGGGGTGGGCAAACTTTTTGACTCGAGGGCCACAATCGGTTCTTAAACTGGACCGGAGGGCCGGAACAAAAGCATGGATGGAGTGTTTGTGTGAACTAATATAAATTCAAAGTAAACATCATTACATAAAAGGGTACGGTCTTTTTTTTTTTTTTAGTTTTATTCATTTCAAACGGGCCCTACGGCTGCATCTAGTCCCTTCCAAAAGGGACAGCTTTTGGTAAAAAGAACCCAGGATCAGTAGAGTAGTCAGTTTAACCTAAAGGGATAACCCTTGAACAAATATGTGAAAATCTCCTTGCAGTTACTTCTTATCATCCTCTTGCTGCTTGGTCATTGGCAGATTCTCTTCCTGTGGTTGTCTGTGTTGTGATGATACAGCAGTGGCTGTGTTGGGTTCATGTAGGTGATAGAAGCAGTCATGGTGACACTAGTAGATGACTATATATAGATATTCATGCCAGGCCCTGCTCTAGGTATTTTACATATTCTACATATTCACTCGGTCCTCATAATAGCCTTATGGTAAAACCCCATGACACTCTCCCCTACAAACTAGGCTATAGCGTCATTGGTGGGTGGCTGTATGATCCTTGGAACTCTCAGCTGGCTAGTTAACTCTGGTTATTTCATGAATCTCACCATAATCCCTTCTCACATTTGATGGGATTGAATATTTAGATTCTATTTTAAAACTACAACACGGGTTTCCTATCCTTTTAGTGTCCTCATTTTACAAATGAAGAGATTGGGGTACAGAGTGCTTAAGTAGATTTTCCAAGATCACAAAGCTAGAAGGCAGGAGGCGTACCAAGTTAGCAGGTCCAGAATCCATGATTCCCTCTCCTACCGTCTCTAGGCTGAGGTGTATAAAAGCTACCTATGGGATAAAGTTGTCAGGAGACCATGGTCCTGCTCTTGGCTTAGCTACTGATCCACTGTGTTTGAGTGCTGTGTTCTGTGTCCCCTCCCCCAGCTGCATAGGCGTGGAGGGAACCAGACATGCTATGCAAAGCCTGCCAGGGAGCTGGCTTGTCAAGGGGCCTCAACTTTGAATTCCAGTCTCAAGTTTTATCTCAAAGTGAGTTTTATCAACTGGAGGAATTCTTTTAAAAGCTAACTTCTTGTATCAAACATGAGTGTTGTCTGTATTGCATTTTTTTTCTTAATTAGCGTTTACTTTTCTAAGGTGCCACAAAAAGACATGTGTTTTTGCATGGTAAAGTGGTTCCAGTAGCTGGCATGTGAGATCAGTCAGAAATATGTCCAAAGAACTTTGGATCCCATATCTGGATTTAACTTTGGGGAATCCAGGATCAGAAAAATTTCTAAATGCCTGCAGTCAGAAATTTAGAGCTTGAATGTTTATAATCTGATACTTTCAGGCTGCGGAACATTGGAATCTCTGGTCTAATCACAGCTCTTGCTTAAATCTAATTTGAAATTTAACCTGAAAAATAAAACATGTAAATTAGATTCTATTGACATTATTGAAAAGCAATACGACAATATTTGTCAATAACCTTGAAAGATTCACAAACTGCCCAGCCAGCATGGCTCAGTGGTTGAGTGTGGACTTATGAAAAAGGTGGTCCTGGTTCAATTCCTGGTAAAGGAACATGCCCGGGTTGCGGTCTCAATCCCAGTGTGGGGTGTGCAGGACGCAGCCGATCAATGATTCTCTCTCATCATTGATGTGTCTATCTCTCTCTCCCTCTCATTTCCTCTCTGAGATCAATAAAAATATATTTTTTAAAAGATTCATAAACTTTGTCCTTATATCTAGAAGAGGTTCATATTCAGAGATGTTCTTTATTGTGTTATCTATCAGTCTATCTATCTATCTATCTATCTATCTATCTATCTATCTATCTAGATGTTCTATAAAATAATACTCTGGTTGAAAAGAAATCAAATAGAAATTTATTGAGTGGTTTGAGTTCCTTATATATTTTGAATATTAACCCCTTATTGTACATATGGCTTGCAAATATTTTCTCCCATCCTATTGATTGTCTCTTAACTCTGTTGATTTCTTTGCTTTGCTGAAACTCTTTTAGTTTGATACAATTTCATTTGTCTATTTTTGCTTTTGTTGCCTGTGCTTTGGGGATCATATCCAAAAATCATTGGCCACTAAGGTCAAGAACTTTTCCCCCTATATTTTCTCCTAGTAGATATACAGTTTTCTGGTCTTAAGTATTTAATCCATTTTGAGATGATTTGTATATATGTTATGTGATAAGGGTCCAATTTCATTCTTGTGCATGTGGAAACCCACTTATTCAGCATCAGTTTATTTAAAGAGATGGTTCTTTTTCCATCGTGTGTTCTTGGAACCCTTGAGGAAGACCAATTTACTATAAATGGGTGGGTTTATTTCTGGGCTCTTGATTCTGTTCCATTGGTCTTTATGGCTATTTTATTGTCAAAACCATAGTGTTTTGATTACTATGGCTTTGTAGTATATTGTAAATTCAGGGTTTGTGATGCCTCCTGCTTTGTTCTTTTTGCTGAAAATTGCTTTACCTATTCTGGGTTGCTTGTGGTCAATTACTCTTTACAATACTGCATATCATTCTAAACCTCATTCTCATTATATTTATTTCTCCCATTCACATACACACACATGGACATACATACACTCATGAACACACACATACACATTTAGTTACACACATATTCAGAAATATAATTTTTAAGAAAATTGTGGTAAGACTATAGATATTGCTCATTAACTTACTTTATCCATCAAATTATAAGCATTGTTTTTATAAGAGCATGTAGAACTATATAAATCTCTTTTCAACTTTATAGTAGATTAGAGTCATGACAGTTTACTAGGCATTAAATTTAGTGAACACTAAGATTGTTTCCAATTTTGATGATATAAACATGCTGAAGTAACATACTCGTCACTGTATTTTGCTACCTGTGTAGAAGCATGGCCATGAAATAAAATCTTAGAAGTGGAATTGCTGAGTCAAAAGGACATTTAAATTATTATAGATCAATATAAATACATTCTCCTCTGCTCTGCCACCATCACTGATAAAACTCTACTAATTACTTTCCCACAATGTACGATTGTCCTTTAGGTTGTTTTTCTTTTTTCTTCTAGATCTTTTTGAGATAAATGCTGTAACTTTTATTTTATTATTTATTATAAGTTGATATTAGACTATAATCTTTTCTTTACTCTGTTGGCTGCATCTCATATGTTTTGATATGTGCTATCAGCAAGGTTATTCAGAATATTTAAGAATTTATAACAAATTATCAGAAAAATATGCCATAATCACTGACTCCAGCCATAAGCAACTGGTATGGCCATACTGGTGTGAACCAGCTGATACCAGCTATTTCACTTTCACTGGAATTTGCTTCCTGCAGCCCATAATCTTACCCAAATGTACAACTTGATATATTCTAAATACGTCAAATATATTTGACCCATATGCCTCTTATCAGGGACTCTGTTGGTCAAAATTCTCACTCACAGGTCTAGGTTCATCTCAAATGAAAACTCCATAGTAAAGACGAAGAGTCTTTTGTAAACTGTCTTTTCATTTTGTCTAAACTTGTAATGGTAATTATTGTGATCTTCACCAGGAGCCAGCAAACTTGCCTGTAAAGGACTAGTAAGAACTATTTTGGGTTTGATAGACATAGACTTTCCACTGAACACACCTCTGCTCTTAGAGCATAAAAGCAGCCCTAGATAATACCTAAACAAATGGGTATGGTTGTGTTCTTATAAATTTACATTTACAAAAACTAGTTGGCCAGCCATATTTTACTGAACCCTCTATTTTGAGCAAGACTATTTAAAAGTTATCGTTAATTTTTTAAATCTTCTATTCTGAATTAATTAGTTCTTGGAAATGAGGCTACATTGCTATGTGGCTTAAACTTTAATTCCTGTGCACTCAAGAGGCATTTGTTGAAAGAGTGAAAAATACTAATACCATTATTTCTCTTCTGTAGAGATTTTAGTGCTTCTAATATGAACCATGAATATTGGTTATATTTAAGTACAAAAATAATATTTGTCTAAGACTTTAATTTGTTGTACAATTCATATTTTTATTGCTCCCTCGCTCATATACCAGATTTAGTTTATTCTTTGAGATTCACTCTTTTTAAAAATGTTTTAGAGATAAAAGGGGTTTAGAAAAATCACTCAATCTGATGTGAAAAAAGTCCAAAAAAAAAATCTGATAGATCTAAAAGAAAGCCTATCCAGTATGAGCACTGTGATATTTATTCTTGTCTAAAAAGGTTTATGTGAGTCGCTAATTTGTTTTTGGCTTAACCAAACTAAGCTATGATAGATCTGAGCAATGATATATTCAGAAAGCAAACAAAACATGGTGAATGAAATATTTTTTTTTCACCCTTATATTTCATTACATGTCCTGAATGGGATACTCCTTAGGATACCTATAGTAGCATATTGACTTTTGTTTGTTCTCCCTCTCTGGTTTTAGGCTTTAACTGAACCTAAAAGCTTTAAATCATTTCTACTTGAAAATCTCACTTATTCTGTTGTTAGTATGACAGGCTAAGGACTATGTAATGAATTTTCAACCTTTCAGAAGCCACAGAGGAAAAGCACATATAAGCTATTATTATTCTTATTTATTTATTCATTTATTTTTATCTTTATTGTTGAGAGTATTACAGATGTCCCCCCTTTCCTTTTCCCATTGCCCCCCTCCACCTGATTCCTGCACTGCCCCATGCCTTCACCCTATTGTCTGTGTCCATGGGAACCACATATATGCATGTAAGTTCTTTGGTTAATATCTTCCCTCCCACCTTCCCTCTGAGATTAGATAGAAAGCACATAAATCAATAAATACTTATAATACATACATACACACAAGTAAATAGAAACAAAGAAACTAAATGAATAAGAAATTTAAGAAATTATAAAATATGAGATTATATATTTATTAAAGATTTGGGAAGGAATACTTCTCCCTATCAACTGTAAAAAATAAAAAATGCAGTGATGTCATATCACTTAAACTACATAGTTCATCTTTCAGAGGTAGTGGGATGATGTTTTACTCACCTTCAGTTTTCTTCTTACAAGACTACACTTGTTTTTCTTCTTACAATATCCACTCATGGAAAGAACAGCTTGTCTTATTACCCTCCAGTGGAAATGAGTTATGAGCCTTTTATCTGGAATTTACAGGGCTGCTTTAACCTCTTTATAGTTGAATTTCAGTGATGAATGCAATATCTTATTTCATCTTAGTTAATTTTTTTAAGAATTCCTTTCTTGTTCTGATTTGTAGGGTACATACAAGGCAATAATGGAAAAGCTCAAATTACCCCATGTGGGATCCTGTTAAACACTTTTCTATTGTCCTGCAAGTCTTCAGTATTAATTTCCTGTCTTTTCTTCTGCTTGTGTCAATCCAACTAGAAAAACCAGGCATTTGTGACATTCATAACAATTACTGTATTCCAAAGAAAAGCTTGTATTTTATGTAGTACTCATCACAAAACAGTCCCTCATGGCTTAATTTGGCTAACTTTTTCTTAGGCTTAAAAAATATGCAGTCAGGAATCTTGTGAACTAAGGCTATGGAAACGGAGGTCACTTAGGCATCAGTTGCATGTTGAAATGATTCATAAAGTTGCAGAAGGGCCTAACCTGGGTGCTGTAAGCAGTAGTAATAGGAACAGGGACACACAACTGCACAAGAAACATGGATGGCCTTATGAGTCACTTGGCCAATATTTTGTTTACTTAAGTCCTTCAAAAGATAAGTTCCTCACTGTTTGAACTCATCAAATGCAAGAGCTCCTTCCCATGAACTATGTCATCCCTTGTCACTAATTAACAATTGGTTCTGAGTATTAGCTTTGGATGATTCCATAGAAGTTGTGTTTTTTCCAAAGTCATAACCAATAAAGGTAATCATGGAATACCTACTTTTTTGGACATTTCATTAATTCATTCACACCCTCATCATTTATTGAGTGTTGACTGTGCACCAGGTCCTGTGCTGCGTGCCAGGGGTACAACATTGAGAAAGACAAGATCCCAAACCTCCAGAGACTTATAGTAAGTAATAAATATGCAAAGCAATGATCATATATTTATCAGTGCTCTAGTAGGAGCATGAACAGAATGGTAGCCAAGCATAAGGGCATCAAAATCAAATTCAGGAAAAATACCGTGGAGGAACCTATATTTAGATTGCATTTTGAAGAACAAGAGGGAGTGCTAGTCAAAGAAGCAATGAGACAGCCTTGTGACCTGTGAAAAGTCAAGGAGACATGAGACAGCACCAGGTATTTGAGTAATGTCAAATACTTCAGCATGTCTTGAGCTCAGAATAAAGCCACAGGCCAGATCCCTAAAGGTTCTGATGCTAAACTAGGAAAGATGACACCAACGCTTGGAACAAAGCATTTCAGGTTAAGGGAAGAATTCACCTTGCCCATTCCATAGCATCCAGCATCATGCCAACTCCATGTCACATCGGTGCCCCATTCAGGCCATTTCCATGGGGTTTTTAGTGTAGGCAGGTCTCTTCTCCTTAAATGGAATTCCCACACCAAGTGCTGGGAAGATAGCTTCTTTTTCTCATTTTATTTGTATTTCCCTTGTTAAGTTCTGGGGGCCTGCTCAGCCTGCCTAGTTCTTGTGAACAATTTTTCCTTGATTTATACGTGTTTGACTGGGGATAGCAAGCAGCAGAGATGCCGTCAGGGGAGGTTTAGGAGGTAATGGCGCAGTCAGTAAGCATCCTCTCCCCATTAAACCCTGCCCTCGTAAACCTCTTGAGCTGCTCTTCTGGCAGGCACATAGCAGAGAGAATCAGTTGTGAGATTCTGATGACTCCAGTTTTAAACCTGGTGCTGGCTATACCAGTAACACCCTGGGAGACTGGGCTCAAGTCAGTTAGCCTCTCTGGACCTCAGTCCCTCCTGTGTAAAAGGAGGCACTGACTTACTGGTCAAGTTCGTTTTCTCTACATCCATGGATTTTGTTTTCTCAAGTGAGACATCCAGTTGTTTATCTAGATCACCTTTGCACAAGATACTGGGTTACTGTTAGATAACAAGAGTTAATTTCATTCTACAGTTAGACCAC
The DNA here is from genome assembly GCF_000412655.1 of Myotis brandtii. Lineage (NCBI taxonomy): Eukaryota > Metazoa > Chordata > Mammalia > Chiroptera > Vespertilionidae > Myotis > Myotis brandtii. Next base: position 1,844,147 of record NW_005369989.1, read on the forward strand.
AGGTGACTGTGAATGGGAAAGGACAGAGGTTCTATCAAGTGAGAGGATTTCATAAACTCTCAGAGTATCAGAATGCCTGATTTTGTTTTAACTCTTAGCTATCAACTCTTTGAAAACTTTCTCAAGGAATTTCATAAAAGTGATCTCTCCAAAGGCAAAAGGAGACATTCATTGCTTAGTAAACTGGATTATCTTTCTTCTTAAAAGCATTCTATGGCATATAAAAAGAGATATACTATCACAGAGAACATTTTACAAACATGCCATACATCACTTGGAGAGGCTTAATTCCTAGAAATGATAATCACAGAGAATTTTATTAACGCATAGAGGAATATTTTTAATAGAAGCATTTGCCAACAGGTTGATTTTCTATGTTATGTTAGCTACTTATTAGCAATGTACTTTGCTACTCAGGCAACTTGGAGTCATCGGAAATGCATTGGAATAAGGATATTATGTTTAGTTATGAATTTAGAGTTTGAATAAATAACTCTAGTTGTGTGTTAAGTAGAGAGCTATTCATAGATACTGCAATGGCAGCTACAAATACCTTTTTCACATAAGGTAAGATAAATAGAATGTTACACATTGAAAAGAGTAGATGTGGAAGTCAGAGAGGATAGAATATGAACCATGGCTCAATGCTCTTTATGTCTAAGATCTTGGGAAAGTCTTTGAGCTTTGCCCTCTCTTGCAATGCCAGTATGTTTTGAGGAACAGATTGAGTTTAGATATAAAATACGTAGCCGTTGCAGGTACCAAATGATTTCTAGATCTCCTATTTATGTCATGGGGAAGGAATCTGAAGATAAAATTCCTTAGAGCGTTTCCTTCACCTACAACTTGAATAGCCTCCAAATAGTCACTTTGCATTGTGTTTTATTATACCAGACACATGTTTCCCAAACTTTTACTATACACTAGAGGCCCAGCACATGAAATCCGTGTGAGGGTACAGTCCCTAGGCCTGGCCTGCAATCAGGGCCATCTTCCCCAGCTGCCTGCAGCCAGCCCTGTGCCCTGCCGCCACCCACCCCCAGTTCCCTATTCGCCATCGGGTGATTGGTGCCTGATGGCTGGGGGAAGGGACCAAGAGGTGGTCAGTGCGCCTCATAGTGACTGGTCCAGCGGTCGTTCTGGTTGTTCTGCTGTTAGGGTCAATTTGCATATTATCCTTTTATTATATAGGATTGGCCATTTTTCACTGAAATATATGATCCTAGAAACTCCCTTAGGTATTAAAGATAATCAATTTGACATTATTATCTGGCATATCATAAAGTGAAATAACAAGATAAATTATTACTGTTTCCCATTTAATAAATGATGTGCCTCAAAGTTACGTTTTTAAGAAAAATATGAAAATATAATTTGACCACAAGAATATTTCAAATTAAAATGTTCTGTATGATTAAATTTTATAATTTTAATAGTTGACTCAAAGTGATAAGATAAAGAACAGGTTGTGAGCTTTCTCAACTTGTTACGCATTGCTGGGATGTATAGTTCTTTATTCATTATCAATAAACACCCACATGGCAAATATGTCAATATGAGTTTTGTTCTTCTTATAGTTGACTGTGAAATACTAGGGTCATGTTGATGTTCTCAATATCAGTGTTCCATATGCTTCCTGCCTTTTAACTAGAGCTGCATTAGGGGATACAAATGATTAGTTACATGACCATAAAATCAAAGCATTTTTTACATTTATAAAGGTAGAAGCCACCAAGTTGGCTAGAGGTGTTTAGCTTAAGGCTACAGCTACTAGAGCCCAAGTCATGGGTATATTGGTGTCTCTCTTCTAGCTGCTGTGCCCCTTTATTCTGCAACACTAAGTGACTCTAAATGGTTTCCTTTTAAGAAGAAACACTGAGTAATCATTATTTATTGATTTTTTAAAAAATTATATTATAATGAATAATAAATAGTGGCTTTAATGACAAGAATGCCCAGGAACATATGATGAAAAAGGTGAGAAATAATTAACAGAAGTTTTGCCAGGCACTGTGGCTAGTGTCTCATAGATGTTTCTACATGATACCCACTCTGTGAAGAGTTCTTCTATTTCTTTTTTCTTCCTTCCTTTTCATCTTTTCTGCCTCCTTTTTTTCTTTTGAGTCAACCAACATTTTACTGCATTCCCCCCAAGATCCAGATGAGGAACGAGGGCTATGAGAAGAGTTTCTAATGGAACAAAAATGTTTTCCATTTCTTTGCTTTTAATTTTCCCAGAACTTGTATTTATTTACATATAAATATGTGAATTCTAATGAAGCTGTAATCACTTTGGATGCTTTAAAATACAGTAATGTTCTGGAACTTTTATCACCTAATATAAGCCTCCACATGCCATAGACACAATTAAAAAGTTTATGCTTTCACATTTAAATAGATCTGGTGAATATAAAGAGTGCATTTTACAAGTAGGAAACCTCAGTCTTTGCTACTCTTGACTGAAATTCCTTTAAACAACCTAGTCTAGATCAATTCTGTTGCCATGGTAATCATTTTTCATATGTTGGGGGGAAAAGTGGCCACACTTGAGCTACTGGCCTTACTATTTCAGGAACTATGTCCATATGAGCAAAGGATTTGTAGATGGTTCCTTGGAGTTAATTTTTATGTGCATTAGAAAGTACTTAAGCCCTAAGCATGGAGAGGGTTTATAAATGATTGTCATAAGCTCTTTAGCTACTTAAGATAGAGCAGCACCCCTTTGCCACTGAATAGATAGTGTGGAGAATGTGTGGGACTGCTTAGAATGCTGGAGCAGCTCATTGTTTGAAGATTATGTTTTTGAGGTTTCTTGCTAGAAGTCATTCATTCATCTAGTAAGTGGTATTTAAGTGCATATTGTATACTAACAACTGGAATTGGCACCTCCATGGAGACCAATGTCCACCATGTTCTGCGCCGCCCCCTGGTGGTTATTGTATGCTAACAACTGGAATTGGCACCTCCATGGAGACCATCAAATTTCACCCTTCGTCAGGGAGGCTCATGAGCATCCACCTATGAACCAGGAGGTCACTGTTTGATTCCTGTTCAGGGCACATGCCTTGGTTGTAGGCTTGATCCCCAGTGCAGGGTGTGCAGGAGGCTGCTGACCAATGATTCTCTCTCATCATTGATGTTTCTATCTCTCCCTCTTCCTTCCTCTCTGAAATCAATAAAAATATAATGAAAAAGTTTACCCTTAGCCTTCAGAACCAAGCAGAAGTTGGTTTTATTAATATCAAGACTGAGGTTCAGACAGCATGTCACTCATGAAATTTCCATTTTTGAAGGTACTTCTCTGATATCAAATATCTTTTCTATATCAATTATTAGCATTATATCATGCAGTTTATATATAAAGTAGAGGCCCGGTGCACGAATTCGTGCACAGGTGGGGTTTTGGGGTGGCCTATGGGAATTGGGCCCCAGCTCCTGCCCCCAGCCTTGCAGCCCTGCAGCCCCTACTGGCACCCTGCCTTGGCCCTGGTGCCGCCCCCTCACCTGCTCCACCATCCCACCTGAGGGGCAATTGATTGGGGCCCATTGGGGCCGGCAGCACCTCCACTGCCACCTGCTGCCAGCACCATGTCGCCAATGTCCACCATGTTCTGCGCCGCCCCCTGGTGGTCAGCGTACGTCATAGAAAGCAGTCTAAATCTTGGTTGAACTCCTGGTCAGACAATTTGCATATTAGGCTTTTATTATATAGGATTTTTTTCTAAATAAACATAAAAGTATACTTTAGTTTATTTTTTCACACAAAGTAGATTTTATTTTGTAATAAGCATGCAGAGTTATCTACAATTACCATAGTAAAAAAACACCAACTATATGGTAGCTTATTATTCCTCTGATCTTTTGAATTTTTGGACAGAGTGGTGTTGATAATTTTGCAAACTTGTGACTGGGGTAACTGGACATTAGAAAATGCTGAAATTCAAATCTTCTATATTATTTACATTATTATGATCTTTCTATGACCTAAAATGTATGTTTTTAACTCCAGCAGGTGGAGTAAAATTAATGACAGAAAGAAACAAAAGACAGAGGTTATATGCAGCATGTCTATTGTGCTCTGGGCTCCTTTCTTCCTCCCATCTCTTCTGAAATGTAAGCCACTACTTGGAAGAGTTCTAGATCACATTTAAAAATCAACTCTCTGGTATCTCATCATATCATTCACGCTCCCTTTGCTCTTATCATTTCCCCCATGACTTCCATTTAAGCATAGCAGCAACTTCAGGCATGAAATAAGCTTTATAAGGCATTATGCTGTTGTAGGCATTTTTGGGAAATGCTAATGAAGCCAATAAAATAGCACACCCACTCAGATATTACCCTGGTTCAAACAGGGTTCTGAAGTGGGGTGCATTTTCTTGGCTGTGCCCACTCTGCACGGAAATACATTCACTGCTATATAAATCACTGTCTTTAACAATACTGAGAGATTTTTTTTATTTTGTTTTTATTTTTAACCCTGGACTTTATTAAGAGGACAAAGAAACTCACCGGAGTGAGAATAACGTAGATTTTACTGTACAGTGGACTACAATGAGCTTCTACAAAGCAAATCATGAAACTGACTTCAACCTCTCATTTTCCTCGGGAGGAACCCAGTTGGAACCATCAGGCACTGTGGCTGAGCAAAGAGGCACAGGGTTTTGGTCTGGCCTGGGTTCTTTCCTTCTTCCATCCCTTGTTTGTTCCTTTCTATTTGCACTGCTTTTGTGAGCTTCTTGAAATTAAGGCTTCATAACTATTCATAGGTTATGCACAGTTTTGACTGTTATGATTAACGTTTGTTCCAAGAGCCAGGTCTGTACATGTTAGTTGGTTCTTTTTATTTCTTTTTATTTATTTAATCAAAAGTATATATGTATATATATATACATTACATTCAAAATTATTTTATATTAGTTTCAGGTGTACAGTATAGTGGTTACACACTCATATACTTTACAAAGTGCTTCTCCCTCATCCCCCCGATATTTCTAGTACCCACCTGGCATCGTACATAGTTTTTACAATATTATTGACTATATTCCCTATGCTGTACTTTACATCCCTGTGATGACTCTGTAGCTACCAAGTACTTCTTGATCCCTTCACCTTTTCCACCCAGGCCCCCAGGTCATCTCCTCCCTGGCAACCTTCATTCTTTTTCAAAACATGTAGCTTCTGTCTGGGTGGCTCACTTGCTAGATAACCTGGAATGGCCCTGTCCTGGCTGTGTTCAGAGATGTGTGCCTCTACGTGCTGTATTTTTAGCTCGGAACTCATTTCTCCTGTGTTGCCCTAGTGGATAGGATTGTTTGGACAGGAAGAGTCACTTCCTTGTTATGTTCTCCCAGCATTGTAGAGCTGTCGAGGTTTCCCATGTGACCTTCCATTAAGCCCCCACCCTCCTGCACTACAGTTTAATCACTTCCTTCAGAAGAGCTTGCAGAAGTCAAGTGCTCTCCCCACTCTTAGTTCTTTTCTTTTCCTTTTTCCTTTCTCATTCCTTTCTTCTTTTGGTCTTCCTCAGTCTGCCTACCATCCTTCCTTCCTTCTCATTATTTCATTTCTTTATTTTCTCTGTTAATATCTTTCTTCTTAAGTCAGTCAGAAAAAGCTAAGAACCATATGATTTCACCCATATGTGGGATATAAAACTGCAACTCGTGAACACGAACAGCAGTGTGATGATTGCCGGAGGGAAGGGGATTGGGGGAGAAGGGGGTTCTAATATATGGTGACGGGAGAAGATTTGACTTTGGGTGGTGGGCACACAGTGCAATACACAGATCTTGTAACATAGAAACCCACACCTAAAATCTGTATGTTCATGTTGACCAATGTCACCCCAATCAATTTAATAATACATAAATATATTTCTTCTACTTTTTTATTTGTTATGAAAACTAGATCCAAATTTAATGGAGATTTTATACCACAGACCTATTTGCACACAGGGGAAAGGATACATGCAAAGATTACTAATCATGGTACTGTTTGGAAGAAAATATTGCAAACAACCCAAATATCCATCCATAGAGGACATGTTGCATAAACATGGCATTTCCATAAATTTGAATATTATGTAACTACAGAAAAGAATCAGAAAGCACTCTATGTAATATCTCCAAGATATTTTGTTAAATGAAAAAAGCAAAATGCAGAAACATTTGTATTTTATATTTCCTTTTGTGAAAAATGTGGTGGGAACTATGATGCTAGTTTTGCTTTTTTATTGTAACTTGTAAACACAAAGTAATTGGTATACAAAACACAGGAAGCTCTTCATGGGTGTCAGGGATGGGTAGGCTGATGAAGAATGGGAGGAGAGCCCTAACCGGTTTGGCTCAGTGGATAGAGCGTCGGCCTGTGGACTGAAAGGTCCCAGGTTCGATTCTGGTCAAGGGCATGTACCTTGGTTGTGGGCACATCCCTAGTAGGAGTTGTGCAGGAGGCAGCTGATCAATGTTTCTAACTCTCTATCCCTCTCCCTTCCTCTCTGTAAAAAACCAAAATCAATAAAATAATATTTAAAAAAAAAGAATGGGAGGAGATATTTCATTGTTATACCTGATAGTATTTATTAACTTTTAAAAACAATTAATATATTATTTATTCAAAATGAAATACAATGTAAACCTGGAAAACCAAAGAAAACTACTGACATTAAATGCTAAAAAATATACAGAATTAACATGATGGATACATTTGTCCAACTCATGGGTACCCTTTTCATGGTTGGAACCATGAAAAATTGTCCTTTTCATAGACAAAAAAAAATCTCTCTTGAATATTGGCTATTTTATATATTTCAATGAATGTTTATCTTAGTTAAGGCACCAAAAATCCATCACCAGTTTTGCCTGAGGTATTATGCCCTTTAAGTGTTATTTCATTTCTCTTCTGTGCCATAAAAAGCCTTGGAATCTTATTTTATTCATTTTCTTGGGCCACCTGGGTAGTGTGAGGTGTGGCAATTATGAATTATCTTTCCACCCAACCTTTATTAACTGCACATAGCTGTAGATGAAGCCCTCATATTCTACCACTGGGATTATAGTGTTCTGAGAATTCACTCTGAATTCCAGGCATTCCTTGTCGTTCTAAAGTCCTCATGGTCACCACATTTATCTTTCTACAAGGCAGACTGGATCATGATTCTCCTGAAAAAATGTATCCTGTATTAGTCAGAGTTTTCCAGAAAAACAGAACTAAAAGAGATGAGGTTTGGTATAGGAATTGGTTCAAGCAGCTATGGAGGCCTAGCAGTCCCATGATCTGCCCTCTGCAAACTGGGGGACCAAGAAAGCCGGTGTTACAATTCAGTCTTAAACCAAAGGCCTGAGAGCCAGGGGAGCTGATGGTGTAACTCCCAGTCTAAGTCCTAAAGGTGAACTGGGATGGGGGTGGGGTACAGGGTGGCGGCAGGTCAAGGAGAGAGGGGAAAAAAATTCACCCTTTTCTGCCTTTTTGTTCCATCGGGGCCCCCATCAGATTAAATGATGCCCACCCACATTGGTGAAGCCAGGTTTTCCTTACTCAGTCTACTGTATCAAATACTAATTAATCTCTTTCAGAAACACATTCACAGACACACCCAGAAATAGTGGTTTCCCACCTATCTGGGCATCCATTAGTCCAGTTAAGATGACACATAAAGTTAACCATCACGCATCCCATCTCTCTTCACCGCTTACAGAATAAACATGCTCTAAACTTGGCAAGGCGTGTAGTTCAGCCCCATTCTTACCTCCAGCCACTGATTATTTTTGCAAACATTCTATAACTGCTTTCCCCAAATTCCACTCCTCAATAGGCCTTCACGGCTTTGTAATGACTTTTTAAAAATATGTATTTTTTAATTTATTGTCTAAAGTTTTACATATGTATTTTTATTGATTTCAGAGATGAAGGGATGAGAGAGAGAGAGAGAGAGAGAGAGAGAGAGAGAGAGAGAGAAATATCAATGATGAGAGAGAATCATTGATTGGCTGCCTCCTGCATGCCTCACACTGGTGATCGAACCTGTAACACAGACATGTGCCCTGACCAGGAATCGAACCATGACCTCCTGGTTCATAGGTTCGCACTTCACCACTGAGCCATGCTGGCCAGGCTATAATGACTTTCTATTTACAAGAGGACCTCCTCTACCCTCTGAGACTTTCAAATAAGTCTTCCTCTATAGCTTTGACCCCAGCCTCCCCTAATTAATTTTCTCTTATGTATGTTTCCATGTTCCCACACACATACCCTTATAATCAATATTACTATTAGGGTATATTTCAGATATTTGTTTATGTGGCCGTTTCCCCTATTAACTAGTGAGTGTTTGGCCTCAAAAACAAAGGTCTTGGTTACCTCACAATCCCTATGCTTAGCCCGGTGTTGGGTATGTAGCTTTGTGCTTAGTAAATATTGGTACAGGAGTAGTGCTCCAATTTTATACTTGGCCTTCTTTTCTGTAAGGAAGAATTTTTTAAAATCTTTTTAAAAAATGGGACAATGTTAAAGATGATCTTGGGAGTAGAGAAATAGTGCAAGCTTTTTAATTTCTTCGCTATGTTTGCAATAAGGATACAATTCAGTTTTTAATGTATTCCACCAGGTTTTTAAAAATTCTCCTTTGTTTGATATTTGTGTTTATTTTGATTATGATGAAGGAAGGCAGTGCACTGGTAAGAACTGTGTTGGTCCTTCCTGAGGCTGTGGAGTCCTGTGTTCATATTTAATTGTGAAAGTTCGGGCTTTGTCTATACTATAGGAAGGGTAGAGTGTTCTCAAAAAGATAAATCTGACAATGCTGGTTGGATGATAAATGAAGGATTTACTCCTCCTAGTTCTCCCTCTACTCTTTTCCCTTTTCCTCCTATTACTTAATATTATTGCTATTATTATGTTCCCTAGTCTGGAAAAATAGTACCCTGTTAGCCTCGCCCAGTGGTCGGCAAACTGCAGGTCGGCAAACTGCAGCTCAGCAAACTGCGACTCAGCAAACTGCGGCTCGTGAGCCACATACGGCTCTTTGGCCCCTTGAGCATGGCTCTTCCACAAAATTCTGGCTCTTCCACAAAATACCGACTTCTGCGCACGGGCCATGAAGTTTCAATCGCACTGTACGTGCGCGCCCGCACGTGGTATTTTGTGGAAGAGCCACACTCAAGGGGCCAAAGAGCCGCATGTGGCTTGTGAGCCACGGTTTGCCGACCACGGGCCTAGCCTATCTGAGTTGGACATTTATCTTTGTTGAAAAACGTTAAAGTATTACCTTGAAGTAAATTCTCATCCTAGAATGTGAATTCTTAGTGGTATGTGGGTACTGTTGATTGCACGGATACATTAGTAAGTGATACTTGCTGTTGGAGAGTTTTACTACAAGGGGGTGTTTTAGTCATTGCATCTTTATTTCATCCAAAGATTAGGCTTCCCATTTTGTAGCTCATAATAAAATTTAGTATTTATGTGTGACTCACTATTGACTTTCAGTTCATAAAAATTAGCACCCGAGAACTATTATTCATCATTCTGGAGTGCTTTTTAGAGGATGAGCAAAAACAACATTAGTCCGCACATCTTAGTTGTTGGTGCTTGCTTTCTTCTTTGATTAATAAAAGATCATTCATGACCAAAGAAAGAACATAAAATGGCATCACTAAGCACTGGGCTCACTTAGTGGGACCTACTCTGGTCTAGTCTATTATAACATCAGTTTGTCTTGCTAATGGTGCAACCTCCTGCCAACTGTTTTCAGAGTGCCCCTCCATTTAAACAATGTCGGACATTCAATGGTTTGGCAGTACTAGCAAATCTTTGGCCTATATTAGATTTGCATACAGCTAATTTTCTATTGAAACCAGGAGTATATGACAATGGACATGATTTTAAATGTTGAAATGAGCCCAGTGTGGCTCAGTGGTTGAGTGTCAACCTATGAACTAGGAGATCATTGGTTCAGTTCCCGGTCATGGCACATGCCTGGGTTGTGAGCTTGATCCCCAGGAGGGGGCATGCAGGAGGCAGTCGATCAATGATCTTCTCTCATCATTGATGTTTCTATCTCTCTCTCCCTCTCTGAAATCAATAAAACTATATTAAAAAATAAATGTTGAAACAAAAAGTCCTTGAGAATGCTGAGGAGGTGATCATTTGTTAGTAACAAATGATAGATCTGTTTTCTGTAAACATGAGAAAATTGGAATGAAATTTTAAAGCTTGTGAGGGTAAACAAAAAAGAGGTATTTAGTATTATACAATTCATTTTCAATCCTAACATCCCCACCACCCAGTTCTTCATCCAAGAATTGGGGTTGATCTGTTCCTTTCTACTGTTTCCATGTATAAGTTAGATGACTTAAAAAGTCTACAGTGTGTCCTCCTTTCCCTCAACCTTTAGGTAAATCTATTGGCAGTTATGCCACCTAGTATTTTCATGGGCTAGAAAGTGTTCTCTTTACTCTTTCTTAGCTTATTTAGCTTCTGTTTATCCTTCTAATCTCTGCTTAGGTCTACCTTCCTCATGCCAGCCTTCCCTGACCTCCTTGGCTGGGTCAGATCCTCCAAGGTAGGTACTCATGCAACTGCTTACTTTCTTAAGCTTGTCACAATTTCAAGTTCACCTTTGTTTACAAGATTATTTGATTAGTCTTTGTTCCTCACTGACCCAAAGGCCCCATAAAGCTGAGGACAGTCTTCAACTCTCTATTGTGTCATCAGTTCCTAGTATAGTGTTTTGCACACACTAGGCACTAAATAAGTATTTTTGAAAAATGCAGGACTGTTTAGATCTAAAAATTCTCATTTTGGGGCATAGCTTATCATTTGGGGTACCTTTGTCAAATGTATAATGAGTTAAGGTTTTATGATTTTTATCAATTTTCTGAAATTCAAATCAGTATCTTCTTTTTTTTTAACCCAGAAAAGTAAGTTAATGGTGTGTTCAGTGCCAGTATCGAGGTAATATAGTTGTTTTTGAGTTTTAATTTCCCTATAATTCAATTAAAATTTTTCCATTTTCTTTAAGATAACCCTTTTGATTTCAGGATATAACTGCACCCACATTTTCATGGACCAATGACAAGTATAAGCATATGGGCTTTAAAATGTCTATATAATTCTCCAGACATTATGGAGTAATTAAAATCTGGAAGGGAAAGTGATTGAGAGGTCCCAGTAATTTGTTGTGTTGCTCTAGGATCAGACTCTAAAATTTAAAAACCACAGAAGATTCCATAGGTAGCATGTGTCCAATGCATGTACAATGGAAACCACAGAATTAGTTTCCCAGCAAGAGAATCTCATATAATAAAAGCCTAATATGCTCAGTGTCCAGTAGTCCAGTAGGCCATTCATCCAATCAAAGCGTAATATGCTAATGATATGCTAAGGCTGCTCAACTGCTTGCTATGACATGCACTGGCCACCAGGGGGCAGACACTTTGACCAGTAGGTTACCTTGCTGCTGGGGTCCAGCCAATCCTGACTGAGCAAGATGGGCTGGACAAGCCCTGGAGCCCTCCCTTGGTCCCTCTCTGTCTGGCCAAACTCCCACGTCCCTCCCCGGCCCCAATCTTGCACCTGTGGGGTCCCTCGGCCTGGCCTGCACCCTCTCGCAATCCAGGACCCCTTGGGGGATGTCAGAGATCTGGTTTCAGTCCGATCCCGCAAGCCAGGCTGAGGGACCCCACTGATGCACAAATTTGTGCACCAGGCCTCCTCTAGTGTAAAATGTTTAGCATGAAACCCAATGAAGTAGTCTATTAAGAGTTAGTCATAGAATTGCATCATAGAAAAGTGGTAAAGTTGTTTGCAATCTCTTTTCCTTGTCTCCTTCCTTGGTCAGAGGCCACTGCAGAGTATTAAATAGGTAGAATTATCATTGTCTCAATTTGCTCTTTCAAAGAAACTTATGTGTTTCAGGCTGCCATGCACTGAGTCAGGCATAATGCCTAATTAGCCA
>NW_005369989.1:1862497-1866528 GCF_000412655.1 Myotis brandtii
GAGAGAGAGAGAGAGAGAGAGAGAGAGAGAGAGAAATATCAATGATGAGAGAGAATCATTGATTGGCTGCCTCCTGCATGCCTCACACTGGTGATCGAACCTGTAACACAGACATGTGCCCTGACCAGGAATCGAACCATGACCTCCTGGTTCATAGGTTCGCACTTCACCACTGAGCCATGCTGGCCAGGCTATAATGACTTTCTATTTACAAGAGGACCTCCTCTACCCTCTGAGACTTTCAAATAAGTCTTCCTCTATAGCTTTGACCCCAGCCTCCCCTAATTAATTTTCTCTTATGTATGTTTCCATGTTCCCACACACATACCCTTATAATCAATATTACTATTAGGGTATATTTCAGATATTTGTTTATGTGGCCGTTTCCCCTATTAACTAGTGAGTGTTTGGCCTCAAAAACAAAGGTCTTGGTTACCTCACAATCCCTATGCTTAGCCCGGTGTTGGGTATGTAGCTTTGTGCTTAGTAAATATTGGTACAGGAGTAGTGCTCCAATTTTATACTTGGCCTTCTTTTCTGTAAGGAAGAATTTTTTAAAATCTTTTTAAAAAATGGGACAATGTTAAAGATGATCTTGGGAGTAGAGAAATAGTGCAAGCTTTTTAATTTCTTCGCTATGTTTGCAATAAGGATACAATTCAGTTTTTAATGTATTCCACCAGGTTTTTAAAAATTCTCCTTTGTTTGATATTTGTGTTTATTTTGATTATGATGAAGGAAAGCAGTGCACTAGTAAGAACTGTGTTGGTCCTTCCTGAGGCTGTGGAGTCCTGTGTTCATATTTAATTGTGAAAGTTCGGGCTTTTTCTATACTATAGGAAGGGTAGAGTGTTCTCAAAAAGATAAATCTGACAATGCTGGTTGGATGATAAATGAAGGATTTACTCCTCCTAGTTCTCCCTCTACTCTTTTCCCTTTTCCTTCTATTACTTAATATTATTGCTATTATTATGTTCCCTAGTCTGGAAAAATAGTACCCTGTTAGCCTCGCCCAGTGGTCGGCAAACTGCAGGTCGGCAAACTGCAGCTCAGCAAACTGCGACTCAGCAAACTGCGGCTCGTGAGCCACATACGGCTCTTTGGCCCCTTGAGCATGGCTCTTCCACAAAATTCTGGCTCTTCCACAAAATACCGACTTCTGCGCACAGGCCACAAAGTTTCAATTGCACTGTACGTGCGCGCCCGCACGTGGTATTTTGTGGAAGAGCCACACTCAAGGGGCCAAAGAGCCGCATGTGGCTTGTGAGCCACGGTTTGCCGACCACGGGCCTAGCCTATCTGAGTTGGACATTTATCTTTGTTGAAAAACGTTAAAGTATTACCTTGAAGTAAATTCTCATCCTAGAATGTGAATTCTTAGTGGTATGTGGGTACTGTTGATTGCACGGATACATTAGTAAGTGATACTTGCTGTTGGAGAGTTTTACTACAAGGGGGTGTTTTAGTCATTGCATCTTTATTTCATCCAAAGATTAGGCTTCCCATTTTGTAGCTCATAATAAAATTTAGTATTTATGTGTGACTCACTATTGACTTTCAGTTCATAAAAATTAGCACCCGAGAACTATTATTCATCATTCTGGAGTGCTTTTTAGAGGATGAGCAAAAACAACATTAGTCCGCACATCTTAGTTGTTGGTGCTTGCTTTCTTCTTTGATTAATAAAAGATCATTCATGACCAAAGAAAGAACATAAAATGGCATCACTAAGCACTGGGCTCACTTAGTGGGACCTACTCTGGTCTAGTCTATTATAACATCAGTTTGTCTTGCTAATGGTGCAACCTCCTGCCAACTGTTTTCAGAGTGCCCCTCCATTTAAACAATGTCGGACATTCAATGGTTTGGCAGTACTAGCAAATCTTTGGCCTATATTAGATTTGCATACAGCTAATTTTCTATTGAAACCAGGAGTATATGACAATGGACATGATTTTAAATGTTGAAATGAGCCCAGTGTGGCTCAGTGGTTGAGTGTCAACCTATGAACTAGGAGATCATTGGTTCAGTTCCCGGTCATGGCACATGCCTGGGTTGTGAGCTTGATCCCCAGGAGGGGGCATGCAGGAGGCAGTCGATCAATGATCTTCTCTCATCATTGATGTTTCTATCTCTCTCTCCCTCTCTGAAATCAATAAAACTATATTAAAAAATAAATGTTGAAACAAAAAGTCCTTGAGAATGCTGAGGAGGTGATCATTTGTTAGTAACAAATGATAGATCTGTTTTCTGTAAACATGAGAAAATTGGAATGAAATTTTAAAGCTTGTGAGGGTAAACAAAAAAGAGGTATTTAGTATTATACAATTCATTTTCAATCCTAACATCCCCACCACCCAGTTCTTCATCCAAGAATTGGGGTTGATCTGTTCCTTTCTACTGTTTCCATGTATAAGTTAGATGACTTAAAAAGTCTACAGTGTGTCCTCCTTTCCCTCAACCTTTAGGTAAATCTATTGGCAGTTATGCCACCTAGTATTTTCATGGGCTAGAAAGTGTTCTCTTTACTCTTTCTTAGCTTATTTAGCTTCTGTTTATCCTTCTAATCTCTGCTTAGGTCTACCTTCCTCATGCCAGCCTTCCCTGACCTCCTTGGCTGGGTCAGATCCTCCAAGGTAGGTACTCATGCAACTGCTTACTTTCTTAAGCTTGTCACAATTTCAAGTTCACCTTTGTTTACAAGATTATTTGATTAGTCTTTGTTCCTCACTGACCCAAAGGCCCCATAAAGCTGAGGACAGTCTTCAACTCTCTATTGTGTCATCAGTTCCTAGTATAGTGTTTTGCACACACTAGGCACTAAATAAGTATTTTTGAAAAATGCAGGACTGTTTAGATCTAAAAATTCTCATTTTGGGGCATAGCTTATCATTTGGGGTACCTTTGTCAAATGTATAATGAGTTAAGGTTTTATGATTTTTATCAATTTTCTGAAATTCAAATCAGTATCTTCTTTTTTTTTAACCCAGAAAAGTAAGTTAATGGTGTGTTCAGTGCCAGTATCGAGGTAATATAGTTGTTTTTGAGTTTTAATTTCCCTATAATTCAATTAAAATTTTTCCATTTTCTTTAAGATAACCCTTTTGATTTCAGGATATAACTGCACCCACATTTTCATGGACCAATGACAAGTATAAGCATATGGGCTTTAAAATGTCTATATAATTCTCCAGACATTATGGAGTAATTAAAATCTGGAAGGGAAAGTGATTGAGAGGTCCCAGTAATTTGTTGTGTTGCTCTAGGATCAGAATCTAAAATTTAAACACAACAGAAGATTCCATAGGTAGCATGTGTCCAATGCATGTACAATGGAAACCACAGAATTAGTTTCCCAGCAAGAGAATCTCATATAATAAAAGCCTAATATGCTCAGTGTCCGGTTGTCCAGTAGGCCATTCATCCAATCAAAGCGTAATATGCTAATGATATGCTAAGGCTGCTCAACTGCTTGCTATGACATGCACTGGCCACCAGGGGGCAGACACTTTGACCAGTAGGTTACCTTGCTTCTGGGGTCCAGCCAATCGTGACTGAGAAAGATGGGCTGGACAAGCCCTGGAGCCCTCCCTTGGTCCCTCTCTGTCTGGCCAAACTCCCACGTCCCTCCCCGGCCCCAATCTTGCACCTGTGGGGTCCCTCGGCCTGGCCTGCACCCTCTCGCAATCCAGGACCCCTTGGGGGATGTCAGAGATCTGGTTTCAGTCCGATCCCGCAAGCCAGGCTGAGGGACCCCACTGATGCACAAATTTGTGCACCAGGCCTCTAGTGTATTAAAATGTTTAGCATGAAACCCAATGAAGTAGTCTATTAAGAGTTAGTCATAGAATTGCATCATAGAAAAGTGGTAAAGTTTAGAGCAATCTCTTTTCCTTGTCTCCTTCCTTGGTCAGAGGCCACTGCAGAGTATTAAATAGGTAGAATTATCATTGTCTCAATTTGCTCTTTCAAAGAAACTTATGTGTTTCAGGCTGCCATGCACTGAGTCAGGCATAATGCCTAATTAGCCA
>NW_005369989.1:1867567-1911999 GCF_000412655.1 Myotis brandtii
TGGTATGTTGGGCAGCCTTGTCCTGAGACAAGGGGTTTGTTAGGGTGGACATTGTCAGTCCATACAAAATTAAGCTATTAAATCTGCAGCACCAGGGTGGTGATTGAATTGCTTATGCCACTGGGATGAAATTGCTTTGCAGACATATGCATTGCACAGCCAGTAGTATTCTTCCTTTTCTGCATGCTCTCACGGTAGCCCTAGATTAATGGGACACTTTAGGGGCGAGCCGGCATGTTAGCACTCGTGTTGGGACAAGGGCATTGGTTAGGTCTGTCCTAGGAGGGCATGGTCCAAAAATTGTCCCAGAAAAGAATTGGCTCTGGTGATCGGATAAGGAGCATCCTCACCCATTTTTCATCAGTCTGAGCAGTTCCTTGTTGGCACTCCACCCATATCTCATCCAATCCCTTTTACCATTTCTGTGCTCCCATCACCTAGCCTCTGGATGCTTTGCTTGTGCTGCCCGCACTTGGACTTGGTTCAGAAGAATGCCCTGGGACGGCTTGGCTGCTGAGGTGGCTAGAGGTGCATGTCCTCCCTGGCATGTATGGAAGCTCTTGCCTTATGTTGGGACAAACTCTTCACATGCAACATGCCAGCCGTAGTTCCCCAGGGGGACCAAACTAAAAGCTCCCCTTCGTAGCACTTCTCTCGAAAAAGGACTCAATGGGAGAAAAGGGGGACAGATGTAATATGTTCAGCAATAAAGATTTAAAAAAAAAGAAAAAAGGACTCTTGCTTGGTTTCCTTCCCTTTCCTGTCGTGTTTCCTCCCACTCCCTTCCCATGTTATCCTGGGAGCACTTTAATAAATCCTATCCCGGACCCCTCATCTTGGACTTTACTTCTAGGGAACCAGACTCAAGACACCCGTCTTTGTTCAGTCATCATCAAGCGTGGCTGTCGGGCTCCCCAGCTCTGTGTGGTCAACTGACCTGATTTCCACGGATGCCTTTCTCATGATAAACACATCTGATCCTGCCCTAGGAAATCATAAGTTTTGTTCTAGGTTTGAAAGGGGATTTTCCGTAATCTTACGTGGAGTTTCCTGAAATCACAAAGCTTACTTGGCATGCAGACTCAAAATGGCTCTTTTTTTTTTTTTCTGGAGTTTTCCTCATTGCAGCATCTATCCTGTGCTTCTTCTTAATCAGCTTGTCTAGCTAATAGAGCAAAGGTTACATATTGACTCCAATTACAGAATGTGTCCTTCTTTCAAACTGGACTGTGAAGTCCTAGTTATCAGAATGCCTAACAAGCAAGTCGAGGGCTGCCCACTAGTAGCCTGTTGCCTTCTCCTGATGAAAGGACTTAAGTATTTGCATGTTCAGGATGAAGTCCTTGTGGTTGGTTCGCTTTAATTAGCTGTTTTATTTCAGTTTATTTTTGCTCAGTTCCTGAAGCACTGTCTGATTTATCTAAGTCCAATAACATTTTATATCCCAAATCAGGAAATATCAGAATAATTAAGGACCAAAGGCAAGGTAGGAAGGAAGTGATGCATTTGGGGAGAGAAAAGCAAGAACCCGTCATTGTCATTCTCTTCCTTTTTTTCTCTCTTATGGGCTTTATCCAGAAAGAAGTATTTTCACCCTCAGTCTATTCTCTTTCTGTCTCTGTCTGCCTTTCTCAAATACTTTAGGGATATTAACTGAGAAACATGCTTTATCTTAGAAATGATTATCTTTCCAGGAAGGAAAGCTGCTCTGAATGTAATGTCGAATTAGCCTAGGGGCACCAGGGACAACAGGTCTGGTCATGAATGTTCCAGAAGCTATTACTGAAACGTAGAACAGCACACTCATTATGGTGTCAATGTCTCCTTCAGCTCTAAACCCTTTCAATGAACGCCTGAGATATCCAGTCATATATCCTCTTTTTAACAATGCCTTACACACAGTCTGGTAGGTCCATAAATGTTTTTTTAATTAATATTGAATAAATAAAACTAGGATCTAATGGAGCTAGTACCATATTTCTTGTGAGCACTAAAAGCTATTTTCAAATACATAATTGATACCACTGAAAAATGAATAAGGGAGTTGTATTTATGTTGCATGTTCCTGCAATCATTAGCACGTTGACTTTGAAATAAGAATTCAAAATATGATTAAATAATGCATTGTTTTAGGATGACTTCATACCCTTATTGTAGAGTAGCATATGATTTTTCTTGTTACTATTGTCTCAGCTACTCTCTTAAATATTAAAAAATTCAGTAATGGGAAATAAATATGGAAAAATTTTAGTTAACAGGAAGCCTGACCTTTTACTCAATGACCATGTATTTTTTTTCCATTTGGTTGATAACTTCTTAAATTTGTATATGTGTGCGAGTAAGTACACTGTTTATGTGTGTAGTAAGATTTGCATATTCTACCTTTATATCAGAGAGAAATTAAGGAAAACAGTCTTGACAAACCCTAAAATTGTAACTTAGTTTATCTTCAAATCAGTTGTTGGCCTCTTTCATGGCATGATACTACCTGTTAGATTACTTCCCTTATTACAGGGGTGGGCAAAAGTAGGGTTACAGTTGTGAGTAAGTACGTGAACCACAGAGTTTATTCTTGTATAATTATTTATTATTTATTGTATTATTTATTTGTATTACAACTAAAAAAGCGACTTTTAACCAAAGGTGAGCTAGTCAGTGGCCATTGGCAGCCAGGACTCTCTCAAGGTTTCTGCCCAGTTGGAAAGCAGTGACCATAGTGTACAGTGTCAGCACACGTAACATTCAGGGCTGGGAAGGTGACTTCAAGAATTCACGAGGCTACATAAATAATACACATTAAAATAAAACATCCACTACATGAACCCATTCTTTTTTTTAACTCTAGACCATATTGGAGGGAAGGGAATTAAAAACAAGACAAAACCACACACACCAAACTACTTTCAATCTGTTGGAAAACTTCACTCTTAAATTTATAACGAAGCTGTACTTAAGACAATTCAGCAATAGGCTCTGTTCTTAGTTGGCAAGTTCCCTGGTAATTGGGGTGGGAGAGTCTTAAAATATTCAACAAAGAGTGATGCCTGTGACTAAGTTGTGTCTCCATTGCATAGTTGTTGAATAAGAACAGTTTCGAAGTCATCTTTGTTATTTTAGTGTGACTAGGTATGATATTTGCTATGACTGACAATTCTTCATAGGATAGTCTGACCCCCCTACATTGTTTTCATTTATGTGAGGAAAACTCCCCTCTGGCCCCCGATCTAATGAAGCAAGGAAATAAAGTAAAAGAATAGTTTAGAGCTCAGCGCTTCTATAATCAGAGACTTGGGTTTGTACGGGTCCCCATGACCTTAGGCAAGTTATACAGTCTTTGTCTTATTTTCCTCATCTGTTCAATGGATTATATTAGAGAATTGATGTGAGAATGAAAAAAATTACATTTAATTGCTCAGCATAGTACCCGACACCTAGCAAGTTCTTCTTAATAGCAGTACTACTTAATCATATTAATAATAGAGTGAGTCCTAGCTGTTTGATTATCCTTTTATTATTATATGTGATTATTATCTAAGATTTTCACAATTTCTGTTTGTAATGCAAACATAACTTAGTGCTTTTAGTTCAAGATAAAGAGTAAAGGTGTCTTCAAGCACATGAAGAAATTAGAAGGCTAGTCTGCTTGAATTACTTTCTAGTCCCAACTTTGATGAAATATTCTCTTAAAGTAACCATTGCATTATTGAATGGTTTGTTTTTTTCCCATCATACAACTATGTTGTAACGACCCTCATGTCTTTGTATTTTTAAGAAACAAAAAGTGGTCTGTTTTTATATCCAGTTTAATAGTTTGGGGGAGTATTTTTTTTTTACAGCTGTGAGGCAGCAGATGATAAATCAAAAACTAATATTTCCAACTTCCTCCAAAAATAAAAGTCTGTGACAGACTAAATATGGGCTAAATGAGGCTTATGGATGATTTGTTTTAATTAGATAGAAGGTAACTGTTCCTGCCATTGTGACTTTTATTAAAGTCAGAACATGCGGTTGTTCAGCCTTTCCCGCATTGCCCTTTAAAAAAATCATTTGAAAATATTTTGGGTTGGCTGTCGCTGAGACAATATGGCTTGGCAGTGTATTGGTAACTTAATAAGCTCACCGCATTTGTCATGCAGAAACTGTTCTTTATATGCAAAGCTGTCAGACAGATTGAGTATATAATTTTTTCGCATGAAATAATATGATAAAACTCCAGTATCAAATTGAATGCTGTACTGGCGTTTGGAATCTTTCATGCATAGGTTGGAATTGTTTTACAATGGAAGCGTTGTTTGATGACAAATACTCTTTTTGCAACATACATCGGTTATGTTTTACTAGCAGGCTTTATCCTCCCGGCTATAGGTCCTCCTTTTACGCTGTTAACATACTGGAAAAGGAAGCCTGCTTCTCAGATATGTTTGACATATATTTAAATGGTTAACTGCGACAATTAGATTCCACTATCAGCGTTGTGGTTGTTTTCATTCTTTCTACAAAAGCTTGACATATCTGATCTTGCCAGTTTTGTGATAGAGCAGACACTATTTACCTCCTTCCTGGTTTTGATTTCATCTCCAGTGATAATGCTTAGTAATACAATATAAAGGCTCAGCTCAGCCCAGAGGACAATCTTGCATGTGATAGGAACACACACCATGCATGATGGCGGGAGCCGTGGGAGGATCATCGGAGATCGTGGACGGAGCCCACGTGGCAAATTCTAGGGCTGGCCTTTGCATTGTATTCAGCTGGTGGACATCCTCAAAGAACTGGCCCACCCATGTCAGTTTCCAGGGGGGCTAACAGGGAAAGAAATGGCTACAAGTATGCGCGCAGCAAATGTGCTTAAAGCAGCTCTTTGCCAAGCAAGTTCCTGTTACAGAGTGGCCGGGTGCCAGAGCTCTTCCAAGCACTCCACTGCTACTTAATGTATTTGGTATGTGGGAGAAACTCGTAACTCTGGAACTGCCCATTGTACAGCGTCCCTCACGTCTGAAGTTTGAGCATTCCAAAGCCAAAGCAGTTTAGCCACCCAACGCAGACCTCAACAGGGAGATACAATTACACCGGTGGGAGGTTTGAAATGGAGTGAGAAGAGACCAGAAAGTGCTGAAGTTCTTTCTCTGGCCCTCTCTCCTCCCTTTCCCTGCTCTCCCTCCCTCCCTTCCTCCCTCCCTCCCTCCCTCTCAACTCCTCCCCCCTCCCTCCTGGCCTCCTCCCTCTCTCTCTTTGATTTTGCTTTCTATTCTGTTTTATTTCTGAAGGAAGCTCTGTTCTAAATGCATTAAAAATGATTATAAAATATTCATGGAGATGCCAGGTCTGGGCTTGGCTAGTCTTAGTTTTTCAGCTGATCCGCCTTTCTGGGTTTTTGTAACAAAGGAAAGCCAGATTTCTTTTGCATCCCCTAACTTCATAGCTCAAGCCCCCATCTGGAATGAATTCGGAGTCTTTAGCAAATATGTGTTCTCTATTCAAAATCCATCTAAAAATAGTGCTCAAGCAAGCAAGAAAAAATATTTTGACATTCTCTTCATGTTTTGTGGGGTAAGCACAGTTTGAAACAAGCTTTCTGTTAATTTTCACAGGAGTAAGAGTCGATGTACTTTTTTTTTTTTTTGCACATGTACAATCTGCTTTGCTCAAGGATGCTTTCTAATCTAAAATATAACACTGCAGTTGGGTTTGTGAGCATGGCGCCACACCTATCCCAAGCCAGCTTTCACATAAAACTCTGATACTAGTAACCTAGGTGAAATGACCAACCGTGACCTGTTGACATGTGCCAATTTCCTAGGTAGTTTTAAGTGAAGAAAAGCGAAGCCAGCCTGCGAGGTTGTGTTCACAGCCTAAAACTACTAGATGGCAGGGACTTTAATACTAAACCAAAGGATTGCCTTCCAGGAAAGCTGAACTCTTCTAAGAACAATAACCACTGCCATCGCCATCCTTTATCAATCAACTACCATGTGTTAGGCCTCATGAAAGGGAATTTATATACATCTTCACCTTTAATCCTGTAGTTATTAGTCACTCTATGATGAGAACATTGAAGCTCAGAAAGTGTAGCAAGTTGCCAAACATAAATTGGCTGATAAATACCAGCCAAGATATTCACCCCCAGGCCTGCCACTGCCTACTCTGCTTTTGTGTTCAGCTTCAGGGAAGGAAAAAGTGGCAAAATTTTTATCTTTTTTGGTCGGATTCATATTTAAATAATTAGTAAAATTATTTCCTAGTTTTCTAACACCATTTGATGTTTTAATGCATAGAGTTTTAGAAAACCTGGAACTGTTTTTTAAAAAATGCTATCATTACAAGTTCATTGTAACGTGCCTAAAATTCTAAAATTAACCCTGGAACAATAAGATAAGTAATATCTTTGGTTATTCTTTACCTCCCAAGCCTATCCCTTTGTTAATTTTGTGGAGATGATTAAGGAAAATATTTCTACTTAAATTTGATGGGCATTTATAGAGACATTTATAAATGAATGGAAACATTGCTATCACTGGATTAATATCTAGCTATCCCAGCATATTGTCCTAGGAATATCTAATAAAAAATGTTGAAAAATTTTTCTAGTGGATTCAAACTATTTCTCCTATTAGAGAAGTGTTACTGTGTGGCCCACTGATCCATCATCTTTAGGAATATGCTAGGGAAAATTACATTCAGGTTTCTACTGTGTGTTCTGATGTCAGACGTAGCTGCACGGAACCGAGAACTGAGGTCATGCTAAAACCATCTTATAAAACTAAGACATGAATACAGAACAACCACACAATACTGCTTGTCTCTACTAGTGCATAGTGTTCCCAGGTGCACAGTTAGGGAACACTTTTTGACAACACTTTCTAAATGCTGTTTATGGTGTGAAATGGTATCTGATCATTGTATTTTAGGAAAGAGCAAGTGATTTCGAAAAACAAACAGCTCCATTGACTGTCTGATAACCTAGATTAGAATGGGGTACACCTGGAAGGAACTTAGGTCTTCTATTCTGGCCTATCCATTTTTGAGATAAGAAAACTGAGGCCAACAGTATTAAATGACAGGCCTAATACCTACGGGCAGTGAAATCCACATGGGATTTCACTGGGAACAAAATCCACATGGCCTGGGCTATGCTCTTTCCTCGGCATTGTGATGGGCACTCTCTAAGCTTTGTGAACAGGCTTCACATCCCTGTTGTCTTTGATACGCATTCATTTTTATGATCCGGCTATAAAATGTCAATGCCGGTATCTTAAATATTATACATGAGGCTTAGAATATATTTAATACTTCATTTGTGAGTCGTACAAAAGCAAATAAAATGTTTTCTACTTTACAGATTGACAGCAAAGAAAGAAAGGCTTGCCTTCAGCCCAATGCTATGCCTTTTGTTAACTATAGAATAGAGTCAATCTCTCCTATCGGGGTTTAGAGAAATGGTTCTCAATAGTGCAGCCCCTGAACCAATAGCTTCAGCATCACCTGGGAACTTCTTAGAACAAATTCTTAGACTTCTCAGAACGACTGCATCGGAAATTCTGTAAGTGGGGCCCAGCAATCTCTCTATGAAGAGCTTGCAAGGTAGTGTTGATGCATGTTAATGTTTAAAAACTACTAGTCTACCTACTTAGATTTCATTGGTCTAATATACAGGCTTCTTTGCATCCTTCCTTCCTTTTTCTTGTTACGGAAGGACTTCAAAAATTTTATTTTTGCATATTTCATTTCTTTTAAATAGCTAGTTATTTAGCAAGCACGATGCCAGCCATTATTCTGCACTTCCGGTGCAGTGTAGAGCCAATTTTGTCAACCCTTTCTAGATGAGTGGACCAGCATCATCTGTTTTGACATGGTTCTTGGCTGGTGTTTTCCTTGCTAATTTCAATTGATTGACTCTCCTGTTTGTCTCTGCCACTCTTGCGACTAATTGGCATTTTTGTTGGCAGGCCCCACTGAGAGGTCAGCCATCCTGAGCCAGAAGACTCCATGATCATCTCACCCCGGTTGCCCTCCCCCGCCCGCTACCCGGGATTCCTCCAGGGCAGGAGTGTGGAACAGGATGAGTTAGTTGGGAAAGCCTGCTTTCTCTAGAGCCCCTGCCATACTTCTGGAGATAAGTAGGAAGCCTCCTTCCTCCAGCTCTAGACCTAAATTCCCTTTTTAACAACACTAAATTCACTTCATTATCCTTGTCTGACCGAAGAGAGATCAAGACAAATGGCATTTGCAAATGAGAAAATCTTGGGGGCACGGGCTTGGGCGTGAGCCTAATAAGAGATCAGTTGTTCTCTCTGTCAGTGTTTCCTGTGCTGATGGGGCCGCCTGGAAGCGGCTGCGGGTCCTCCCAGATGCAGAATTTCTGATCTGAGTTTCTGATCTCGTGTTGTCCAAAATGGCTGGAGAGTGCTTATGTTGCAGAGTCATTAATCATGATTATTAAGCAATGGGAGAGGAGAGCTTCATGGCTGTTATTTAACTCCTAGCAGCACTGTGAAATAGATAGGCCACAAGTAAAACATCACTTAAAAAGAAAGGAACAGAATGATGGCGTGAGGCAAGTCACATCTTTCTGGGGGTGGGGGGTGGGGGGGGGAGGCAGTGGTAATTAATAGGCAGTTACCACACAAGTAAATTACAAGAGTTCTAACAAGAACCCCTGTATAAAATATGAACCTGACAAATCACAAATGCCAAAAATTCCTTTTACAGAGAAATGTTTTGAATAAATTAAAGGGAAGCCTGAGGTAGAAATGCCTTGAGAAGAGACAAACTGTTGACTTAAAAGCAAACAGTGGTACAGAGTTCTGTTTTCAGATTATGCTCTGGAGTAGGGTGAGGAGCACATTGGGTTGGTTGTAGGTAGGAGAATAAAAGCACCTGAGAAAATGACCACCAAGGGAAGAATGGCGCAACAAGATGAGATGGAGCCTAACATGCACATTATCGTTTTGCTGAGGATCGTCTTTATGGACTGACTTCTTATGCCACAATAGTGTTCTCCCAGTGATGGGCCAATCCTAGATCAGAGAAACTTCCATCACGTGTAGGGAGAGATTTTAACAGAGTTTGTCTGTCTTTCCTTAGGAATAGTTACATAATTTGCAGGACATAGGACAAAATGCTAATTGGTCAGAAATTATTGAGAATTTCTAGATGGCATCAGCAAGGATTAAACCAAAGGGAAAGAACGCCCTTCTAAGTGAGGAGCCTTGTGCGCATGTCTAGTGCCCATGATGCCTGCCATCCTCTTACTAATACTTTCAAAATATATTTTGTCTCTTTTTGCACCAATGTGTGTCACCATTGTAGTGCTATGTTATGGTGGAATGCAATTTTTTGTAGTCTTTTTTTTAAAACATTGTGTATTAGAGGGTCTTTCTTGACTTAATGGAGGATGTTGAGAATAGAGGAATCCCTTCTGTAGTGCCCAAATACATTGAAAGTTGAATGCGTGTCAAAATCTATCCCCTTTTCATTTTATTTTTTGTCTTTAATTTTTACAAACCCTTGTTTCGAGGGCTGACTTTCAATAGATCGCAGTGAAGGAGCTGCTCTGTCCCCTTTTCATTTTTTAATGTTTTATTATTATTTTTATTTTTAAATTGAATTTATTGGGGTTAATAAAATTATATAGCATTAATTCCAAGTTTGTTCAAATGAGATTTAGCAAAATGCCAGTTCCTTGTTTCTGTTCAAAAGTGTGTCCTGAGGAAAGGGAAATGCCCTCTGCCTGAATCAATCATAACATAAACAAAGCTCATTGTATCACAGAAAACCAATTTACTTTTTAGGATATGTCAAGTATCTTAGTGTTCTTTTTTTGTGGTTTTTGATTATTTGTGTTTTGGGTTTAAGAGAATAATTTATCATAGTGTTTTAGTGGCATCATAGAAATGGTACCAAATAAAGTGCATTTTGGGTTCTTGATTATCACTTTTTATTATATCATTTAAAAAAGAAATTAGCATAAAGTAACGTCTTTTAAGTAGATAAAAGGCTATCTTTCTTTGATGCCTTTCAATCCTATTTTGTATATTTTATTAGTTTGCAGCTTGTGAGGTATTGTCATAAGTGCCATGCTACTCTCACAGTGAATAGGAAGAACTAACCACTAGCAATGACCCTTTTGGCTTGTTAGAGGAAGATAGATAGATAGATAGATAGATAGATAGATAGATAGATAGATAGATGATAGATAGACGATAGAGCTTTTATATATAGGTGTGTATAAAAATAAAGTAAATAAATAAGCAGTGAAATGTTTATAACATATGTAACTAAAGAATCAATATGTTCTCTCATTTGGTCTTAACAACTCTGTGAAGTAGATAGTATCACTCTTTCTCCAAGAAAGAAAATGATTCAGGGAAATGGTTGTTGCCCATTCTCACATCTTGGAGAGTTCTAACTCAGGTTTGAATTAACTCTAAAATCCATGTTCTTCCATACTACCCTGCAGTCTCAGACAGAATATTTTTAACTTTTCCAAGTCTTTTTATTCTATGACCTCTTTTGATCTGTGTGTAGTAAATCATGTAATAAGTACTCAGTTTGGCCAACAAGGTTACTGAAGCGTAAGAAGGTAAGGGGACGTGCCTTAAGTTGCCTCAGTTCTTCAGGAGCCCATCAGGGAATAGAATGCTGCACCAATGAGCCCAGGTCTGTGTTCTTGTCCCTGGACCACGCCTTTTCTACTTGGCTTCTCCTCCAGTTACCGCCCTTAACTCACTAATGGCAATGGCATACATTTCTAAGTACTTTATAATCCCTTTTAAGTCTCTACCTATTTAACATGTGTAGAATTGTTATCTTCCATCTCTCAGCATCTAAAATAATAGTTACCATCAAACAAGGAAGTACACTGTAGTCATTTTCATTCTGAGAATGTAGAACTCAGCTCTTCGTTTTAGGGACCTTGCCAAACACTGCTATTTGCATTTCATTTAATTGGATTAAAACGGAGGAGGCATTTTTTTTCTCTTGTCTTGTAACTTCACCCCTCTTGTTTAATTTCATAAAACATCATGTGCTTGGTAAGATCGCATCCCTGGGGTTACAACTCGGGTATCTCGTGACTCTAGGGAAGTCTGAAAGCAATAACGATTTGTGGTGTGATAGGCAGGTGCTTTTTTATAGTTAATGATATTTAATAAATTGAGAAGAGACTGTGCCGAATTCTGAGTTATTTCCAAGAATGGAGGCTTCAAATGTGGACAGAAAGTAGATAATTGGCTCCTTTAACAACTGAGTTAGTGGATCATTCATGGGGATTTGAGACCTAGTTCATTCCACCACTCACAGGAATACCAAAAGGTAAAATCAACTTCCAAGGCAATTTCCAATGGTTAGAAACTGGTAAATCTTCTATTGGCTTTAGTCTACTTTTAGCTGATTGTTTTTCTGCATTTGGAATATGCCAAAAAATTGATGTATTTATGTTTGACCCATTGTTGGCTATTAATCTGTATTGTTATCTCATCTCTATTTGCATAAGGTATTGGAATATAAGAATCATTGGGGAAAAGTATCATTTAAAATATATATTTAAGAATCACAGTACAGTGATTAGCTAACTTAAGATTTAGATCACAGAAACACAATGGATTAGCTATATGCCTGGGGTATTACCAAATGTGTGAGACATTTACTTTTATTGTTATAAAAAATAGGATACCATGAATCTTTCTTGCTACTCTTATTTTGAACAATTGCATAGTTAGGGAAGTGCACATTAAACATCTATCAATTGTGAATTATCCAGGAAGTTTTCCACACATTGTAGAAACAGTTCATGTACTTGAGAAAGAGTTGGAGAGGACTCCCAAAAGCCCCTTCTTCCTGTAAAATTCTAATGTAATGATTCTAAGCTTGTAAGATAAAGAAAGCCTTGAGAAGCCAGTGAAAAAAATTGTTGGGCTAATTTACTGGTGGAAAAATTGATTTACTGGCTTGTGTTAAAGTGGAGACTGAAATTCTGACCAGATGAATGTTATACATTATATGTTTAAGCTATTTTAAAAGTTGGGCTATTAGGAAAGAATTTTAGTGCAACTGGTTTCTTATATAGTTACTATTTTGTAGAATAATTTCTGAAGTGGTGAGAAGTTTGCATTTGTATATGTAACTAGACTCAGTAATATGTTTGTATCCATGTTTTTTTTATTTAATAAAGTGATAAAAGGACTTAGGGAGAGCATGTATAAATCCAATACAGATTATAATTTACCTGAGTGAACCATCTTATGGAAATGAACATAAATAATGCTGTATGATGACTACTTTTTCTCTGAAAATGTAGCCAATTACCTGAGAAAACCATGCATTTTCTACTTAACTCTAGTCACACCAACATTGATTAACGTCGCTAAGTCTAAATAAACCACTTTAATTGACAAAGAAAAACAATGCAATTTAAAATCTTAAGTGTTTTAGTCTGAATAAATAATTTTAGGAACTTTCAAAATGAACTTTACTACTTGAGAAATTATTTTACATAGTTAATTAATATCACTTGTTTCTCTTAAGTAGATGGCTAATATTTCTTTCTTATTTATGGAAAGATTTTCTTTTGTATATCATATCAAATCACCAAAAAACTAACTTTGAAGATAAAAAATGATGTTTCCCCCACTGGAATATCACTTAGGTCTTGGTAGGCATGTTGGTGAATTGAACGCATCAGGGAAAATTGATTTTAACTCATTGCTTCTTAGAAACACCACTATGTTTGCCCTGACAGATGTGGCTCAGTTGGTTGGACTTCATCCTGTCCACCGAAGGATTGCCCTTAGGTTCTGGGTGAGGGCACGTGCCTGGGTTGTGGGCTCTCTCTCTGGTAGGAGGTGTGCAGGAAGCAGTGGATTGATGTTTCTCTCTCACATTGATGTTTCTTTCTCTCCCCTTTCTCTCCCTCTCTCATCCTCTATCTCTAAAAATCAATAAAAGTATCTTAAAAAAAAACCCAAAGCAAAAAATCCCTATTGTTAACGGTTCCTACACACACACACACACACACACACACACACACACACACACAGAGAGTTCTAGTATAAATTAACTTTTCTGCTGCCTTTGATCCCGAGGTCATAGCTGGTAAGTAGCAGAGCCTAGATGTGAACTGGGGCCATCCTGTCCATTCCCCACTTTGCTAGAATAAGTAGTGGAACATACACAGGTCCTTTTGTCTCCATTGTTCTTGTTCTTTGCTATAAGCACACACACTATCTCAGAATAGCACTGCAAGCACAAATAGCAGTGGTCCTGCTTCATAGATAAGGGAATGGGGAGTGTGTGTGGTTAGGGTACTGACCTAAGGTCATACAGTAATGGGTGATGAAGTTAGGATTTGAACTTAGATCTCTTTCCTAAGTTTGCTGTTTCTCACACTGATCCCACACAGAAGAAACCAATTTTTTCTCCCTCCTCCCTCCCTCCCTCTCTCCCTCCCTCCCTCCCTCTCTCCTTCTCTCCTTCCTTCCTTCCTTCCTTCCTTCCTTCCTTCCTTCCTTCCTTCCTTCCATCCTTGCTTCCACTCTTTCTCCCTTCCTCCCTTTCTCTCTCCTCTTTTTCTCCCTCTATTAAAGCAAAGGAATTAAACCTCCTCATATTTGTAAAGGAATGCCTTGTCTTATAATTTTTCTCCAGTCATTAGAAGGCATGCTGTAGACCAGGCGCCATGCTCAGCCCCATTGAGTGCTAAATCATTTTTCACACTATCACCATACAGTATGGTCTGTAGTGTTTTCTCACATAGTAGGGATTGCTTGGTTCCTGGAAAGTATAACAGACACTATCGCCTAAACATTTATATTTCCCTGACCTAAACAAGGGCGAATTGAAATTGCCCTTGGTTCTTCTTCAGTCAACCAGTTCTGAATTTTCTTTTGGGAACCGCTGATAGAGAGCAAGTTCCCAATTATTGCTACTATTTTTTGTTTCATAAGGATTATATTGTGTCTATAAATGGTATTCTTTTTGTTGAGTCTAATGTCTTAAATGCAGTCCAAAATCAATTCGCTATTATGTGTAGCCAGGTTACCCATTAGAAAGATAACCTTTCTTTTTTCTGTATGCTACGGTATTTATTTGGCACTTAAACCACAGGGTAAGGAATTGAGATGGTAACTGTTGCTTTTCTGGAAGTAATTTAAGCCAACAATTTTCATGTATGTGTTGCCCTTTCTTTCTCCCCCAAAAAAATCATTTAAATTTTCAACATTAAATCACAGAAAAAATTAATAAGATAAATTATTTTGCAATCTCTCCATAAGGGAATTCTCCAGAAAAGAGAATAATATAGATACCCCCAGAGGCTGTTGTCTCTAAATCCCAGCACCTGCAGATTTTTCTTCAGGAACAACCCCAACAAGAAGTCTTGACAATGGGCTGTACGATTGTTAATTATCAAATGTCTAATGTCAACGATCCTGCAAATACCCTTTAGCCAACTCTAATGGCAGCAATATTTGTCTTGTTAAAGACCCTTAAGTTAAATTACTGCTGCACTATTTTCCTTTAAGGCCAACTTGTTAGTTATGGTGGAAATGAGCTATGGACTGGGGTCTTCTCATTCATCTGGACTTCCTTTATTATTTTCAATGCTCTCATGAGCTAAGGGCCAGCAATTTGCATTCTTTGTTCAATGAATTCTACCTGACAGTCCTGTCTATAATTTTCCTTGTAAGAGTAACAGAAAGAGTGAGGGTGATAAATTGTCTCATGAAAACTCATGGTTTATCTACTTGTTGCAGAAATGCTACAGATTTAAATTTTCTTGACCGAGGAATGTTTAGTAACACGAAATCCTATATTGTAGAATTTTTGAAGGAAGATGAATATTTTTTTCTCCCACTATTTCTCCTTTTTTTTTGCAGTCAACTCTAGTTTACCTAAAACCTTGATTTCTCCTATTGATTTTATGGGAATTCCTCTTGAAAGACACAACGTTTCTCTCTATAGGAAGCCCTTTCATAGGAGATAACTCTTTCCATGTGTACATTTTTATTTAACTTGCATTTGGTTTTCTCATCCAAATGTAAGGCTCATCATGCCCTAATGCAACTTACTAAACTTCTCCCTGAAAATGCATGTTACCAGGCTCATGTGTGGGTCTGGCATTTTAAGGGACAGGCTGACAATCCATGGCCAGAGGAGACCAATAAAGAAACTGGCTTGATTGAAGTCCCAACACAGATGTTGACAGCATAATTAAAATGATTAATTTGAAGTAAGAAAAGTGTTTGAAGCTAATTAGAAAAATGGTTTGGTCATACCCCCAGACTGTACATGTGGCCAGGAGAAACCACATTTTTGATATAGAAAGGGAAAAGTGAAGATGTACGTTAAAATGTTGTCATTCTCCTTTTATCAAGGGAAAACTACGAAGTTAAAAACTATAGGTTATTTTTATATGGGTAGTTTTTCTGTGAGTCTTTGGGTCTCTTTTCAAAGGGCATTTTGCAGATTTGCTGACGGGGGAGCCATGTTAAAAAAAACAAAAACGGAGAGATTACTTGCCTATCTAGAGTTGGCCCATATTAATATAAGTTAATTCTCAATCAAAAGGACCAACCACACATTCACTGGCTTATTGCTCCTTATGGGGAATACAAAACACAAAAACACCAGCAGAAGACACAGCATATAGTAGGGGCTCAATATTTGTGTGTGTGTGCTGACTTAGCCAACACAATACTTTGAAGATGCCAAAATGATAAGACTCCAAAATTTTGCTTTGGTTTTGTTGGCCGTTTCTGTTGTCCTGTGAATTCCAGGGAAGGCAATTACATGTTATAGGTTAGAACACCTGAATTATCATGGACTGATCGATTTGTGGGTTGCTAATGGGCATTAGCAGGGTCATATTTTCAGACTTGTTTGTGTACACAACTTAGTTAAAAAAACTTCTTAGCTTTTAGAAAGGCTAATTTTTAATGTTGTGAAGTTGGAGTTCTTAGTGAACAAAGAAAATATTACATAAAAGAACCGCTTTGGCCTGCAAACATAACATCTCAATAGCTGTTGACTGTAACTTTCTAAGTCAAAGTATATGAGAAATAAGTTCTTGCTAGATTTCAGGTTTTCTGTCTCTTTGTGTTCTGTAAAGACAAGCAGTGGATTTTCAGTGAATGCCTTCGGCTACATGAAAAAGGAGTTTCACCAAGAATGTTGGGAATTCCTTTGGTGCCCGAAAGGAAATATGAGGACTCTGGAGGCTGATGAGAGAGAGGATAGTGGGGAAGCTATAACATCATGCCAATTTGTGCAACTTATTGTTGTTTCAAAGAACTGAACTTGTTTGTGAGTTTTTATAAAGCCTAAGTAAACTTTCTAGCATTTTCGATTTTAATGCAAGTTAGTGTTTTGCAAGTGACAAATATGTGTAGGTAAGTGCACTCATTCTGGGTCTGTGATTTGTAAAGATAATAAATAGGTTCAATTTTTTTTTGCATACAGAATGCAGACTAAAATTAATAGGAGAAAGGATGGTCTTTGGATCTGTTTAATTTAATTTTAATGAAACCAGACACACTTGTAATCCTGTAAATTATAGCCTATTTTGTATATTCTTAACAACTAATTTAGTATCTATGGGGTGTGTGTGTGTGTGTGTGTGTGTGTGTGTGTGTGTGCGCGCGCGCGTGCGTGCACGCACATGTGCACGCGCAGGTGCAGGCTCGTGATGGGGAAACAGTGTCCTCTTGGGAAGAATGACATTTTGACAAATCACAGGAAATAGTAAATTATGTGGATTCCACACAGTCCCCAAGGCTAGCACAAAGTTTTTACCTCTGAAATTCATAAACCAAAGTCCAAAGGGAGCTTGGATAGAATTCCAATTCCAATGTTTTAAGGTGGGAGGAGTACAGGGTGGGGACAGAATTACATTTTCTGTTTATTTCTCTACACAAAACCCATTGTTACAGCCTCCCTGAAGAGGGAGAGAAAGCATTATTTTTATGCTCAAAATTTCTAGCAGTATGAAGCACAGGAGCATTGAAGATGATATTAACCTTTAAAAAGTTTGGCTTGTTATTATAATTATACCCTATTCAAAACATTTCGGAAAAGAATGTAACTGTATTGGGTAAGGTTGACTATATGTATGAAATGGTTGTGAAGTAAACAATAGCAAGCGACTGCTCCAGATTTATGCATACTTGTAATACACTGACTTTCAGGATCTCTTTTAGTAAAGTTGGAAGCCTTATTTTTCACCTCAGTATTCTTGTTTTTCTCTCATTTCAAGTTTCTTGGTTGCATTGTCAATTAAGCTAATTAAGGCTGAAAATAATTTCCCAAAGGGAGTATTGAACTAAAACATTCCAGGCAGAATCATTTCCAAGACTTAATCTAGTCAGGAAATATTAATAATATGCAAGTGGGGTTATGCATAAAAGGAACGGTATAAAATGCTGCATTGTTCGTGGTACATATAGTCAGACAAAACACTGCATTTACTGTCTCCAGAAAATGAAAGTTAATTTATGCAGTTCATCAACAGGCTTTATTATAGCACTGCATATTTGTGGTAGACCTAAGGCCGTGGGAACTTTTCACTCTTGACTCCACTTCTTAAGAAAAAAAATCAAATCAAACCACTCTTTATTTTTTTTAAGGGTACAATGCAGTAATGGAAGTATAGTTTATAGTCTCAGCTTTTCATTAGTAAGTTGAGTAGCAATTGGCAAAAAACAAGAACCTTAAACTCTCAAAGCTCCACTTTTCTCCTAATTAAGTGAAGTCAGGG
Source organism: Myotis brandtii (assembly GCF_000412655.1). NCBI lineage: Eukaryota > Metazoa > Chordata > Mammalia > Chiroptera > Vespertilionidae > Myotis > Myotis brandtii. The sequence continues at coordinate 1,885,317 of NW_005369989.1, forward strand.
ATTTGGAATTGACTTCAAGTAGCAGATTGAGGTTCGATTCAGAAATTAGAATGTGCAGTTCGTATCCAATAATCAATCTCTAATAAAAATGTAGATTAATAGTAAATTGCGTCCCTTCCTCCAGCTCAAGTCCGTAGCAGAACGGACTCTTCAGTGTAAGGAAGGGAGCATGGTGCATCTTCCTGTCTTTCCTCTCCCGCATTTCACTTCCTCCTTTAGCCCCTGACTCTCATTTCTGACTCTGAGAGTATCCCAGTGAGAGGAGAGAAGAGGGGAGGTGAGAAAGGCAGGGGAGTTCTTACTCTTATCTGATTGCATTATCTAATACCTATAGAACAATGTAAAATTATAGCACATTCTTGCTCTATCTTGATTAAAATGTGAATGGTGCTTGTTTCTCTACTAACAATGAAATGATGGCATTTGACTGTATGTGTATGTGTGTATTTGTGTAAAGAAAGTGGGTATTTCTATTATTGAAGTTATTTTAGTATCAATATTTGACTTCAGCTCTGTGCCTTTTTTGCATAGATTCATAGAAGCATTTATTTCTTAAATGGCCACCAGCTTCTTCTTTTCACTTGACTGCAGCTGGGCCCTTTTGCTCTTCTTTTACTTATTATAATTAGGTTTGTGGGAAGAAAGACTTTGAAATCATGCTTCATTCTGCCATCGGAAACCAAAAGTCCTGGTGGGAATGTTTTAATTATTCATCACGGAATCTCTATGTAGTAAATCAAATAGAGTTATATATTTTTTACTTGATGATTTTGCTAATGGGATTCTAATATTCACAACTTAAGAAAACAAAAACAGCCAATAATGTTTTAAAACAAAATAATTAAGTATTGCTTGGGAGTTTCATACCAAAGAGCATGTGGATGTCTATGAGATGAAATTACAAACCAGGAAAAGGAGAGACCAACACTTGCATTTCAATATATATTCTGTTTCTTATTAGAAAAATCTCATTGATAAATATTTGCAGAATTATTTTAAGTGTGAACCAAAAGTCTTTTCGAAATAGATGAATTCTTCATCTGGACTCTACCATGATTGAAATCACATTACCTGACACCAATTAGTATTAGATCCAGATGGTTCCCCAGCAATTCTAGTCTCCAGTAAAAGTGAATTTTTAGTTTGTTTTTTACAGGGTGTGACAAAGTAGGTTTACAGTTGGTCATGTGGAAAATAATGTAACAATAAATAATAATATCAGAACAAACTTTCACATACTCACAACTGTAAATCTACTTTTGGTCTACCCTTCACTTGTTTGTTTTATTTTTGTTTCTGATTTTTACTCAATGGCAAGCTTTTTTATGAAATATTCCTTCAAATTGCTCTTGCAACTTATTGATTAATCTTTGATATTTTCTGCTCTTCTTAGTGTTATTATCCAAACTATAAAATTAGGAAAGACCTACACATTTGAGCATGTGTTTGCTCTCTTTCTTTAATTCTACATAGATATTTATATTTATAGATATGTTTATGTTAATTTCCACAAGTATTTTATGCCCACAAATAGCCTACCATAATACATTTTGCTTATTTATGGTATGAAATATAAGTATCAAGCAGACCAGATCTTTGTTTCCCATAGTCACATCATCTGTCTGTCAGTCTCTTTCTCTCCCTGGGTCTGCTTCTCTGTGTCTGTCTCTCTGTCTCCATATGTATATATATGTATATATATCAGCTACATTGCAAGTCAGGTCTTCAGGGACATGAAGTAACCATAAGAGATGGGTGATGCTACTATAGACCAGTGTCCCGCTCTGCAAACATGATGCATTGGTTACCAACATCAGGACACCTGGCCAAATGGAGACTGACAAGAGGAATACTCTTGCCCGGATGTTGCTTACTGAGACAATGCCAGTGTTGGCCAATTACACTTTCCCTTGGTGGCCAATTACACTGCCTCCTTGTTAGTTATAGAACACTCTCTATCAGGCTGTATTCCAAGAACTTTAAATCTGTTACCTTACTTAATCCTTATAAAGCCTATGAAATAGATACTACTTATCCATTCTTTTTCACATGGAGAATCAAGGCACAAGGCATTTAAGTAACTTCTCAAAGAGTACACAGCTAGTAAATGCAAAAGAGGATCTGAACCACGCAGTTTGGTTGCAGAGCCCATCCTCTCATCCACAGCACTATCTCATTCTTTACCTGTGTTGTAATTATTTATTTAATGACATGGGCTCCTGCCTGACTCGATGTTCTCTGAATAGGGAGCCATGCTGATCTTGCCTCCTTTTTATTCCTGGTGTCATCATCGAAATACCGGGCATGTAATAGGGGATACATAACTTTCTCTTTTTAGAGTGAATTAAGTAAAATTTTATCTCTATAACACCCTTTTTAATGCCTCCCTAATAAGCAGCTTTCATAAAATCTTTGAGGGATGAAGGTTGGTTAAGGAAAGGCAATACAGAAAAACAAGCCCATATTTTTCTAACACATGCCTCATCTGGTCTACTGCTTAATTCACATTTGTCATCAATGCCCTTCAGTATTTTAATAACAAATGGCCATTCTTAATAACTTGGAGCTTCTGAACATTCTTTCTACTCACTCTTTTAGCCAAATAGGCACAGTTAAAAACAAACAAACAATACATAGACACTCTCGTCATGTTCTGATGGCACTTGTATTTGTTTAATTAGGAAGCATGATTGCCTATTTGTCACATCCTAGAAAAAAAACATACTACTCATTACAGCAACTCCTCAGTGTGTTCCTTTGTTTCCAGAATCAAAGAGAAAGCTTTGGCTAAGTGTCAATTTCTTTTTTTTTTCTAAATAAGAAATTTGTGGGCAATTGCATTGAAAAATAATTTACATAAAACAAAAAGCACAAATCTTAAGCTTACAATGTGTTCAATGACTTAAGTGTTCATTGACTTTTCATTGAAGTATATACCCATAACTACCACCCCAATCAGGATATAGTTCTTACCTTCCAGAAACTTCCCATATTCCCCCTCCAGCCAATTCTCCCCACTCCTACCTTCAGCAAGTCCTGATACGATTTCTATCATGATAACTTAATTTTTTCTGTTCTAGAACTTTATATGACCCTTATAATAAACAGAAGTTACTAAAAAGAACTATATCATGATCACTTTTATTCTTGTCAGGTCTACTAGTCAGTTACATGGTAGGTACCTCATGTAGAGAAAAATGCCAATGAAATGATACCAGTGCAAGTAGAATTCACAGGTAATGTTGAACCATCACATAAGGGTGTTTTCAGATTATTCTTGAGAAGCAGATCTCACACCAACAGTTTCTCTCACCTCTGAGCATTGTCCCTTTCATTTGAATGACTACTGTGTGGTGTGGTTTCACAACCTTCTCCATAAAGTACTGATGGGAAAATACTTTCACTCTATGTTTTGTTGTCCTAGTGACAACCAGTTGTCAGGTAATTAGGTCACAGTAATCCCTCAATAGAATATTTTCTTAAGGCAATTTATTGGGCCAACAAATCCTCTAAAGAAATAATAGTATCTTTTACTTTCAGTGAGCTGGTTTACCTCCTTTTACTTGTCAAGACAAGCCAAAGTGTGATCTTAGTGGTTTTTATTTTAGTACATAAGTATTCATGATTGTCCTGAGTATGCATATGAAAAAAAGCATGGCCTCTGTAATAGTTAAGGGACTCCATTTTTGTCAAGGACTGTGTCTCTTTAAAAGTTGGTAATTTGTACATATTCGTAGGATCAGTCTAAGTTTATATAGTGAATAATATTTACTGGGGAAGGTGTATGTGTGGTTTAGCGACTCTATGTGTTCAGACACCTAATACCTCCAATGTGATAAGAAACTCCATTTTCTAGTTGTAAATAGAGAGCTAATGATAACATCTATTGCATCAAGCTCCTGGGAGGACCAAATGAGATAATATACTCAAGTTATGTTGGATAATATTTGGTTTGGAAATTTATAAAAGGGCTGGTATTACATTGGGTGCAGCTTTTAGAGGATCTTATACATAAATAATTGCATATAAATATCTAATTTCAAAGGGGGAAAACTAGTAGTTACTGCCACAATTTTAATCTATATGGTTACTTCCAAAAAACTACAGCTTCTGTTCTATATAGGACCAGCTATAGTGTACTGCACAAAGGGCTTAAAGTATTTTTAAGTGTAATGTTGACTATACTTGAGCTTTAATACAGACTTCAGAATCAACTCCCAGATAAGGGGCAATTCCATTGTATCACAATTCTGTAGTCCTTGGGTAGAGTCCCATGTGGGATGTCATTCATCATCAATAATTTTGAATATCCTACTCTGTACAGAGGAATAAATAACTGGTTCCCTTGCTTTTACATTTTGAGGCCAAATGGAAACTCTTACTCTCTCTCAGCTGCTCTTAAAGTTGGGCTGGCCTAGATATAAGTCTGTTCCAAACATTTGATCATGGATTCAGCATCCAATTCTGATGGCCTGTCCTCATGCTCTAGCCTACATCTGGGGAGGGATTCATTATAATCTCTAAGGCAGCTTACCACTTAATTTAGAAGGATGGTACACATATGTTTTGTTTATAATCCATTTGGACAGAAATAACCTTAGATAGAATTAGGACTAGATTGTTCCTTATTTGGGGTTGCCTACTTTGTGGACCAGTATCTTCACCACAGATAACCACGAAGACATTAGCAAAACCTGATTACTATATCCTTGATCCTTGAACAATGTGGGAGTAGGGGCACTGACCTCTGTGCAGTCCAAAATATATGTGTAACTTTTGACTCCCCCCAAACTTAAGTTATCCCTAGTATCTGCAGGGTATTACTACCAGGACTCCCATAGATGCCAACATTCATGGATACGCAAATCCCCTAACTAAAGTGGCAAAGAGCAATGCATATAGTCAGCTCCCTGCATTCACGGACACCCAATTGCAGATTGAAAACGGTACTGGTATTTATTGAAAAAAATCTGCTTATAAGTGGACCCACACAGTTAAACCTATGTTATTTAATGGTCAACTGTATACTGTAATATATGGAGAGGCTCTCTAACCCAGGGTTTTAAAATACACCAAAATGTAAAAAAAGAATGATTAGGCTAGACTACCTAGAGATGCTCAAAGTTAAGTTCCAACCAGCAATGAGCCCTGCCTGGTAGGTTGAGCTTTGACCTCTGCACCTGGAGGTCATGATTCCATTCCCAGTTAGGGCACATGCCCGGGTTGAGGCCTCAATCCCTGGTGTGGGGCATTCAGGAGGCAGCTGATCAATGATTCTCTCTTATCATTGATGTTTCTATCTCTCTCCCCCTTCTCCCTTCCTCTCTGAAATCAATAAAATATATAAAAAAACATCAATGAGAAATCTTTTTTGCTATCAAATGTATAAAAAATATAAAATAATATATCGCCTGAGAGTGGAATGATGAGCAGAAATTGTTACTCTTATATGCTATTAAGTCTAAATCAGAAAAGGTTTTTTTGATCATCATTTGGAAATATCTCAAAATTTTAAATCCATGGGTCTTAGCTCCAGTATTTCTATTTTGAAGAATTATGTGTACCTGTACAAAAGGATATATGTAGAGGGAGGTCCAGTGTAGACTTACTGGAAACCAACTAAATGCCCACAGTGAAAGGGGATTGGTTCAATGTGATACAGCTACAAATATGACATTGAAAAATCTCAGATATCTCATCGGGAAAAAAAAAAAAAGAAGAAAGCCTACCAAACAATGGATATAGAATTATCACATTATTATGTAAAAACAGATTTCTGTGTATATGTCCATAAACATTTACAACTACATAGAAACATTGGCAGTAATCTGGAAAGGAAGTAGAACTCAGGGAAGGGTGATGAAGTGGAAAAGGTCAAACGGAAAGACATTTTTGTCACAGACCTCAGTTATGTATTGTAACTAAGCAGTACATGCCAGTAAGTTTTATCTAGGGTTTTTCATTCTTCAAAAGCAGAGTACAAATAGGTATTTAATGAAAACAGCCTAAATATTTTAACTGGAGCTTACTGGCCAAAATTGGCTTCATTTTTTTGAGAAATAATATGTGCAGGTAGCCGGCAGCAAAACAGCTGAGATAGAATCAGTCTTGCGTCTTTTCCACATACTGTATATTTTCGATCGATTAAAAGGATGCTTTGGGAAAAGCCGCAAGAGTCCTTCAGGAATCGCCCACTCTGTACAGCCTTATTAGATGCACAGACGTGTGTGTCTCCTGGTGAGAGTCTCATGCTGTGAAAGTCATTGGAATAATAAATTAAACTTCTCTGTACAGTCTTTCTAAGCTTCAGGTGCAGTTTCCTTTTATGCTTTTTCCATTTTCCTGTAGCTTTGAAGTATTGGGATGGCCGACCTATTCCTTCCTCCAAAGTTTTGCCAGCATAATGAGTTCATGGAGTCACTAATGCCTAAAATAATTTGTGGAGTTTGGATTGCAATAGCTCTACACAGTCCTCCTTATTCTCGATTTCTAAGCGCTCGGCAAAGAGATAAGACCTAATTAATGGAAAGAGACTTCAGAAGGGCTAAAATGGAAGATCACGTAAATTTTTTTTATATTTTGTATTAGAGTTCAATCTCAGCTACCATTATACCAATATCAAGATCATCCCATAGCATCTATTTATATATATGGAAATTAGCACCTTAAACTGCAGTTTTCAAACAGATTTTGGAAAAGGCTTTGGCCACACTATATGGCAATTTCTATGGGTAGAAATATACTTATGAGGAAGGCTTTGGAAAGCGATAATATATAAATTTATCATTAAGCTATGCCTTTTAAAATTAAGAATATCAGAAAGACTTAGGAAACGTATATATTATAAATATTCCTTTTGAAATTTTAGGAAATTGACATTCAGTGTAGAAATTTAGCATCATAGGGCATTTCCCCATCATTCAAATATTGTTAGAATGGGTTTTGCACCCTCACTGTATCAAAGGAAAAAAATACACTTATAAATGGTAAAGAACATCTGCATCTTTAAAAATAATTCTACAATTGGAGAAAAATGTACAACTAAACACAATAAACATGGAATAAAGGCATTGCATTTCTTTGTTAAATCTCTTTATATACTCTTTTCTTCCAGCTCATATTCTTAGCAAAGATATCCTTTCTATGTTTTACCTATAGTCTGTGTGCCATTCCTGTTTTTCTTCTTGGGATGCCATGTCTATTGCTTTGGGCTTCCTTTCAAAACTTTCTTTGCTACTTTTGCCTTTAAATACACAGACTGTCTACTATATTTTCTTTGCTCTGCCCCTGCATAGGAAAACAAAACAAAACAACAACAACAAAAGATACCCCCCAAAAGTTAGCTGCTAACTTTCCCATTTACAAATTCCTTATATTTGATTTCTAAGCTTCTTGAACCCATCGTTTCCATGGAGTTTTCTCCAGTTCTTGAGCATTGTATCCTTAACATTTGTAATCTATGGATAGCTCTTACCAGATTATAATTTAAGGAACGGATATGAAATAAGAGTTGAATGAACTTTCAGCTTTAAGAATATTCCACTCTGTAGTATGCATCTAAATTTGGGACAGATAAAAACAACAACACTTTGTAGAAATGTAACTGAATCAGTTTTATTTCATTTTTTAAATGTTTTTATTGATTTTTAGAGAGAAAGGCAGAGAGATGGAGAGATAGAAACATCCATCGGCCTCCTCCTGTACACCCTCAACTGGGGATTGAGCCCATTACCTGGGCATGTGCCCTGGCTGGGAATCAAACCAGTGACCTCCTGGTTCATAGGTCGACACTTAACCGGCCAGGCTAATTATGATTATCTTAAGAAAGCAATATGCAATGTGTGTGTATGTGAGAGAGAGAGAGGGAGTGAGAGAGACAAAGATAGAGACAGAGACAGGACAAAAAGGGGGAGATAAAACAGAAAACATTTAAGTTGTGCAGAAAGGCAATGTGCCAAAATATTAGCACTGCTAGAATAAGATGTCTTTTTTATGTTATAAAATTCTCTATATTCCATATTTTTGTTATTAACATGTGTTACCTTTATAATCAAGAAAACACAATAACTAATTATTTAATTTACCAACCAGCAAAGCATAAACTATTTAAGGAATATATTACTTTTAAAAATTATGGTTGTGTTTGCTTTATCGGAATGTAATTGTTTTTGTTTCTTTATGACTTTTTATATATTCCATTCTTTTTCTACAAAGAATATACATTACTCTTCGAAGAAAAGCTGAGGTTAATTTTTTAAAGAAAACATAAAGACAGTATCCCCCTTTTTAAATCAAATGTTTTGGTGAAACTAGAAAAATAAAAGACAGCAATGCACTTTGTCTGCAACTTGATTATTACTAATGAGGAAGGACAATAGTGCACTTTATTTTATTACACTGTATTCCTCTGTTCTAAGCTAATACATGAAAGGAAATATTGAGAATCATATGTTTAAACACCCACAAAACAACAATCAAGATGTCAACTTTGATGGAAATAAGTGAATCTCTGCTGTAATTTTCTTTTAGAGATTACTTTGAACATGGAATTCAGTGAAACCATAACTAGTTCTTCAAGCCCTGTAATTGATAATTAGACAATGTCGCTTATATAGATTTGGAATACTTCAGTGGCCATCGATTTAGTTAACTTTTTATTAAAGTAGAGGAATTTCAGTTGGGCCTAACTTGCCATTAGAAGTTAGAATGGAATCTCAGATTTTTTTTTTAGATGAAAATCCCAGCAAAGTCCATGTACTGATACGTAGAGTAATATTGATCCAGCTATCTGGACTAGCAAACCCTATATTTGTAGCTGGCCTGATCAGCCAGAAGGATAGAACTGTCATTACTGAAATGCAGAAGGCTAAAAGTAGAGCGGGTTGATCTATGTTCATTGGGGTTATGATTGGAAAGCAAGTTTGACATCACTTTTTCCCAATGCCTAGTATGTGCTTGGCACTCAGGGTGCTCAACAAATATTTGTCAAATGAAGTAATGAGTTATAAAAGCTTCAATTTGAGCTATCTTTCACATCACTATTAAAAAATGGAAGTTCGGGAGAGGCTGTTGAAAAAATCAAAACTTCATTTTAAGTTTAAACAGAGTAGAGAAAAAAATACAAGGAATATTGTAAATTTCTTGAATCTGTGACATCCCCAATTTGCATCAGCTTTTTTTTTTAAATCTCACAAATGTTTGCAGTTGTTTAGATGGAACCTCTTAAGCCATTGTCTCTAACCCTATCATCCCTTCCTAATACACACAGACACACATACACACACACCACACACACACACACAGGTTTAAGGTGGGGAGGAGAGGGAGAAATTAAGAAAATGAAGTTGGGTTAATTCAGGCAACTATTGAAATATTCTTTCCGCTTGTCTTGGTGATGGCTGGTATAGAACCCAGCAGAAGGGGTTATAGGACTGACCAGTGAAAAAGTGCCCAGAGTTCAAAGCTAAATGGCAAGAGGGAGAACCTAATATAGGGAACTTGTATGGAATGGGTTGTCTAACCTGGAAATAAATATAGCTAAACTTCTTTCTGTGTAGTAAAAAGGTCTCCAAATGGTGACAATCAGGATTGTAAAGGCAGTCATTCCCATCATACTTTTCAATTTGAACCCTGAGTTATAGAAAGATAACTTTTCTCAGTAAAAAAAGCCGCTCTGTCTGAAACTTCAATTTCTACCCTCCAAGGCTCTGCCTTAATTAATCTAAAGACACAATGCAGGCACCAGCTTTGCTTTCAGATGTCATTTTCTTGAAGCCTAAAATGATGTCTCTCTAACAAATAGCCCAGAGAATTGCTTTGTGGTTTTCCTTTCATACATTCAGGGATGACAGACAGACAGGCCTTATGACATGTGGTTCTGGGAAGTCTTTTTAATGGACTTATCTACAGAAGTGAAGAAGATCAGCTGCTACGTTGTCTGCTATTTTCTCTATAGCCTTCCTGGTGGACTTTTCTCGAGAGAAGGCAAGTAGATTATGACATCATTTGTGGATTTCAACTGGGTTTTGTTGAGCCTAGGAACCTGGTTGGGGTATAGTCATAACTGACCCTGCAGCTCATGTCTTAAATTAAAATTTACATGAACATTCATTCATTTCATGTTAGATAACCTGTTTTAGGATTCCTGTCTCCTGCTGGATATATTGCTTTTGACAATCTCTTGGAATTTTAATTTCCATATTTTAGTGCTCTTTGGACTCAACTGTGCATGCCCCTTGAATTTTAGTATTTGGCTTTTAAGGCATTTTCAGACCAGACTCTTTCTATTGGTTAATGGTGATATAAACCTGGCTCTTCCACTCATGTGATTCCTAGATTCAGACCGTCTAATAAATCACCAGAGGAGGAATAATTAAAAGCTTCTTTCAGTTTTATCACTAAATCACCAAGGATGCCTGGACGCTGCTTCTATATGTGCTGTAATTTAAACTATTAGTGTGGATTGTTTTGGTTTTCTTAAAAATAATAAATGACCCAGTGAATCACATTTGGCCAGAGGCATACAAGAAACAATCCATAGTATATGGATTTGTTCAATGGCATTTAAAAGGCCTTGATTAGAATTCAGTCTGGGCTGGAGTGATGAGAATGTGTTTACTGATGGCTGTTTGAAGTCGTCCTCCGTGGCAGAGGCTGGAGGGATTCACAAATAGAAACAATTCTTCCTCCAGTGGCTGATCCAGCTGTCAGGAGGAGCTGACATTTGAAAAGAGAGGTAGAAAAATGTCTGAATGTCATGATTGCTGATACCATTTTTGTGTTTTTGTTTTTATGCTACCTGTGTTTGCTCAGAGCTCCAGAAATGAGCTAGGTCAGCTTTCCCAACATGCTGCGCCCTTACAGTTCTTTGAGAAAAACACTGGCGTTTTGGCTGTGGAGGGGGAAGTATTTCCTCTGACATAATGGTTCATTGACACCTGTGTTCCTGTCAACCAACCTAAGAATCCTCTCAACATACTTAGTGGTTTAAGATTGGGAGGGTTTCCTTGGATGGCTCAGGGATGCGGGTGGGGAGGACAGGCAGGTGATGAGTTTAAGTAGTTCATCTTTGAAATGGAAACCAAGACATTCGATTGGTGTTACTAATGGGCTGGGCAATCTCTAGTGCTGAGAAAGCAAAAGTGGGTACTGGATGGGCCAGCCAAGTTTATTTATTAGGATCAGGTTTGAAAATCTATATGTAAGATTATGTTGGAAACACATGCTGTACTGAGTGAGCAGGCATGTGGTCACTGCTCTTAGGGAAGGATTGATGGCATGCACAAATAACCACATTCAAACCTGCTAGTGTTATTAAGAGCTGTTCCAGTGAATGTGTGTGCAAATGTGTGTGAGTGCATATGAGCGTCTGTGTGTGTGTGTCTGTGCAAGTGTTATGTGAAAGGGAGGCAGGGCATGGCACAAGTAATTTTTTTAAAAAATATATTTTGATTGATTTCAGAGAGGAAGGGAGAATGAGAGATAGAAACATCAATGATGACAGAGAATCATTGATTGGGTGCCTCCTGCATGCCCCACACTGGGGATTGAGCCCACAATCCAGGCATGTGCCCTTGACCAGAATGGTCCACAGGCCAATGCTCTATCCACTGAGCCAAGCCAGCCAGGGTGGCACAAATAATTTTGTCATGGTGGATTCAAGAAAGGCTTTGCATTTAGTCTAAGTCTTGCAAGAAAGTTCCAAAATGAAGATGGAGATGATAGTCTAGAGGAGGGAAGAAGTCAGACTAGCAAACTTGACTAATCCTGAACTAGGCATTTTCCAATCAGTTCCAAGTACAAAAAGGTCTTTGTGAATTCTTTCCCCACAGCCTCATCACATTAAAAGAGACCTTACTTCCTTTACTCATTAATCCTTTGAACATTTGAAAAATGTTTATTATAAGTTTTTATTGATTTTAGAGAGAGAAGAAAGGAGAAAGAGAGAGAGAAAGAGAAACATTGATTGGTTGCCTCCCTCATGCAGCGTGCCACTCTGATTGGGGACCAAACAAACCCGCAACCTGGGCATATGCCTTGACTGGGAATTGAACCTTTTGGTGCACAGGTGAAGCTCAAACTACTGAACCACAATGACCGAGGCTTGAACATTTTTAAAGTAACACACATGAATCAATATTATCTTAGATGTGAGAGATTAAAGAAAAATGGCAACTCTTGTCCATAAGATTAAAAAAATACACAGCCAAAAAACATACAGTAAGCAAGAAGACCATAGAAGCACATATAATCTTCCAATGATTGCCTCTTGTAGGCAAATGTAAATGTAATAAAGATAATTGTGAAAGTTTGCCAACACATTGCTTTTATTTTTAGAGAAAACATTAAATGTCTGAAAAAAGAATTTTTTAATTCTTTTTTTTTATTGCTTAAAGTATTACAAAGGGTATTACATATGTGTCCTTTTTTTTCCCTCGCCCTTGACAATCCCCTGGCCTCCCCTACCCCCCAGTGTCTTATGTCCATTGGTTATGCTTATATGCATGCATACAAGTCCTTCGGTTGATCTCTTACCCCCTTCCCTCCTGCCCCCCAACCCTCCCCGGCCTTCCCGCTGCAGTTTGACAATCTGTTTGAGGCAGCTCTGCCTCTGTATCTATTAAGTAAGCAAGAAGACCATAGAAGCACATATAATCTTCCAATGATTGCCTCTTGTAGGCAAATGTAAATGTAATAAAGATAATTGTGAAAGTTTGCCAACACATTGCTTTTATTTTGAGAGAAAACATTAAATGTCTGAAAAACAAGAATTTTTTAATTCTTGGTTGTATTTGTAATAAGATAAGCTAGCTAACGTATCGTATTTTTCCCTTTTGATAAATGATAATATCTAGTGAATGATCAAATAGGACTATTTCAGAAATTTCAGTTGGAAACTATTGTAAGGAAAAACTTTTAAATGGCTTTATGGGGAGCCAAAATTCCCAATGTCTATATGAACTGATAAGCAATAAAATTATTTTACTTGCTTTTTTAAAATAATTTCAATGTTTTTCAAGTATTGGATTTCTGTTTTTTACTATCATTTTAACTGTTGTTCATCTAATAATTAAATGTCTCTGGGAGACCAACCACATCTTTCTTCTGGGATGGGAAAAGTGAAACCATTGATTGAGATGTCTACTTTGCCTAGAATTACCATTGCAGAACAAAACCAAGCCAAAAAATATTTGTTTTCAAGTCTATCTCTCTATAAAATGGAAATGATAATATGAATCTACCTCATAGACTTATTGTGATGTTTCACAGAGAGGGGAAAAATATGCACCGGAAGCCAGTATAATAATGCCTGGAATATGGTAGTTGCTCAAGTATGTTTGCTCTTTCTATTTCATGATTACACATTAGCAAACCCAGATATAAATTTCAAAAACTAGTAGGAAATATTCTAAGATATTGGAACGTGTAACTTTCTGTGAATTTATCATTCTGTGAAGCAGGATGCTGGGTTAGTATACGGGGTCTCTCATGTTAGAGTTCCTATCTGGAGGCCACATTAAAGAGGTGGCTGTGTCACGTTCCTCTTGTGTGTCCATCTTGAATTCCTTATTAATTTGCTTCCAGAACCTACTGATCATATGCAAGCCAATGAATTCTCAATTGTTAATCTGGGTAGAAGCAGCTTCTGAAACTGGGGGGGAAAGAGGGAGATGGCTAATGCTGGGTCATGCCAAGGATAATCCTCCCACTGAAAGAAATTCTGGCTTCCCAATAATAACAGATGGGTATTCTCCCTAACCTCCTGGCTGCACATATGTGATGAATAATTGTGATTTAGGGAAAGAAAGTGAATGGAAATGGAACAAATTGAAGCAATTAGCTAAAAGATGGAAAAGGGAAACAAGAGTCAGACTTGGCCCCCAGACCTAGTGGGAAGGAAACCCTTGGTGTTGGTTAAAGAAATAGTAATGATCACTTTCCCTGTTTGCAGACTGTTATCAGTGGTTGAGATCCTTATGATTTGCTCTGGAGACTGGGAAGGAATGCTAACATATGAAGCCAAGCAAAGAAGTGGCAAATAATTGAGCCTTGAGGGATCCTTTCGGAAAGAGGCTAGTCATTTAGGGGAATGCACTTCTGATATCCATCTTGCTGGTTTCTGAGTGCCTGTTTGCAGGAAATGAAATTCCAGGCTTTGCTGTTTAAAAGGCTAGGATAGGGGAGGGGAGTGTTCTCTGAAGGAATCAAAGCCCTTTTAGCATTCAAAATGACTGTGGAATGTTTGAAGCTGGAGGCGCAATAATGTAAATCCAGTGGTCTATTAGTACCCTGCCTAGCGAATGTGGAAGCCTTATAAATTCTGCTTGTAGGTGGGTGGTCAGCATCAGAGCATTAGACACAATGTAGAGGAAAGAAAACCCCGAATGCTCTGCACATTTGCTGGAAAGAGGGTTTATCACTGGAGTGGGGGGGACACCATGGGCTTGCAGAGAAGGGAGAATGTAAAAGCCCAGGAGTAGAGCCATCTGACATCTCTCCATTTGAGTGTAACAGCTAGTCCCAAATGGCAGAGGTCAGTGAGATCCAGATACCAAAACTGTGAAGGTGAGTCATTCACCACCTGGATAAACATCCCTTCAGTAAGCATGAGTGCTTCCGTATTGAGAGTACACCTGTTAAGTGGTAGAAGGTATCAATAGTGACTTACACAGAGCTTGCATGAGCTTGTGAGAGCCGATTTTTCCATTTTCCAGGAATTCTGCAAGCTGTTTTTAAACACAGTCATTATCAAAAATTGCATTGTAGAAACTTGTAATTAAATGATTATATGCAAAAGGCAATGCTCAAAATTCACCACTTCATGATGACTTTCATGCCTGTTGCTATTATCTGTCTTCTTGAAGTTATTTACATGCATTATACCTACCTGTATGGTGAGAAGACCAAAATGGTGTGCTTCTGTAGATATCCTCCCCGGCTGCATTCTGTCCTGTGATGTTGGTAGCTGAAATTGGCTTTCCATTTCCAAGTTCAATTGCCCTTACTCCCACCCACATGTAAAGCAGCAGCAGGTGATAATTCTGAAGGTTTCACAGGAATGGTTAAAAAGACAAGGAGCTAAATGTAATGTTACTTGCTAAATCAGCTTCTTTATCAGTCCTCCATTGGCTTTTTTCTTTGTGCCTATATTTCTTAGCAGTTAATTAGCAATTCCTGCTATAGCAACAAGACCTTTGCCAGAGCCGGGAGACCTCAGGCACCGCTGATGATCAGATGTGCTGAACAGGGACCTGAACGTGAATGTGAACAAAACCAAAGGTTCTGATTTCATTGCTCCCAGGTGAGGCCTGGACATTGGGCATTCTTCAGGCTTCCCAATGATAATAAAATGGAGGAAAGGTTGAAAACTACTAGCCTAGTCAAAATGAAGATTTCCTTTTGCTTCCCAGTATCCTTCAATATCCTTTAGCTCCTGTTAACCTGCTGCCTACATGACTCACCTGTGTTCACTTTCTTAGTGACTCTTCCCTGACCTCTCTGTTGACCGAACATCATCAGGATCGCATAATTCTAGAGATGCTCCTCACCAAACCAGGGAGGAAGGCTTTCCCAATAGTTCCGTTAAATGCCCCTGGGAGAAATTCCACTTGCCTGGCTTGGAGCGTGTGTGTCCACCTCACAACCAATCCCTGTGGTGGGGACTGTTACTCCCCTGCCTCGTTGTGATGCTGTACCCGAGTGAACTCCTGAAGACAGATGCTGAGCAAACTGTTCCACTGGCTCAGGTGTTCATTGGTGGAATCATCTGTGTGAAAGGCTTCGTTTTCATTTTATTTTATTTTTCAGTGTCAACTGAATGTCAATTTTGAATATTATTTTATATTAGTTTCGTGTGTACAACATCTTGGTTAGATAGTTATATAATTTGCAGAATGATCCCCCAATAATTCTAGTACCCACCTGGCACCATACATAGTTATTACAATGTTATTGGCTGTGTTCCCTATGCTGTACTTTACATCCCCATGACTATTTTGTAACTGCCGATCTGTACTTCTTGATCCTGTCACCTTTTCATCCAGCCCGAGACTCCTCCCATCTGGTAACCATAAAAGCTTTATTTTAATCATTGGCAAAAAGTGGTGGTCCTAAAATGGTATTAAAGTATTTAAAGTCTAGTGTTTCAGGAATAAAAGTGACTCCTGTTGCATGCACTTTTGATCAGCATATAGAGATTTATCCCATTTCAAATATTATAGCCTCAACATATAGTAGTCCTGACTCTTATTTTGGGGCATTAGTTGCTAGGGAAGCCAAAGTTATAGTGGATAATCTACTGAGGTCTCATCTATTATCTGCCTCGAACTAGTTTTCAGTCTTGGCCAAGTCCCATTAGCATTTCTCTGTCAGTTAACATGTCTTTGCCATAGAGATTAAAATGCCAGTCTGTTTACCTCACAAGGTATTATGAGGATTAAAGAAATAATGTTGATGAAATAATTTTGAAAAGTGTATCAATCTACAGCTGTAAAGTTATTTATACATTACTGGTTAACCAGGTGGTATTAGCTGTTACAAGTAAAGATAATACACATGCAAATGCAGATGTTCAGATGATTATTTTTAACATAACTTTTCTTCTGATACACATTCTTTTAGTTGCAGATCTGATTTGATTGCAGTTCTGCCTTTGCTAAGACAAAATTTTATGGAAACTCTTAGTAAAGTTCTTTTAAATTTATCATTCTTAACCATTAAGGGTAACATCAAAATGCTGAATGAATGAGTGAATCATGGAATGAATGTTTTGAAGGTGCAGAGACGTTAGAGTAACAAGAAAAAAAGGTCAAATGAAGAGTCTTAATTTTTTCTTAGATTAATTGAGAAATATGTGTCATTTATGCAATAAGTATTTATTGAATATTTACTGCATTCCAGCTATCAAGTGAGAACAGGAATTTAGTACAGTCAAGGAAGATCACTCAGAAGAGACGACCTTTCATATGAGAACTGAGATAGAAGGAATTAGTCTCACAGAGACCCAGAGGCGGGACTTCCTGACAGCGAGAAAGAGCTAAAGAGTATGAGGAACTGAAAGCAGAGCAAAGAGGCAGGAACATGATGAGTCAGAGGTCTCACATGAGTGCTGGGTACCATCACTCAGGGCCTCTCAGCCAGGTTACAGAGTGAGAGTGGGAACCCACTGGGATTTTAGTAGTTGTGTGTGTGTGTGTGTGTGTGTGTGTAAAGAATAGAGTGCTCACAATATCTTGTACGTTTTAAAACATTTTAAGTCATCATAAGTATGGTTTATTCTGGCAAGTGGCAAGAGATACCATAGAGGCTGCTCTAGACCTATAATGAGGTGCATGGGTTGCAAAGCCAGCTGGATCATGGTTCAAAGTGGCATAATAAAAATAAAATCTAACACATATGGTCACTGTATGCTTGATACTGTTCTAATTGTTATAGTTTGCATATCTTAACTCATTTTAATGGTCACAGCAACCCTAGGAAATAAGATTTGTGTTTGTCACCATTTCACAGATGAAACTGAGACACAGAGAAATGAAGAAAATTGCTCCTGTCATACACATTAGCAATGGAGCCCAGACTGAGGCAGGACTGTGAGACTCCAAATCCCAGACTCTAAGCAGTGTGGTGCCAGTCTATGAACTTCTTTCTTGTCAGTGGTCTGGCATAAGTACGCAAATTGAAAGCAAGAGTGTGATCAGTGGTCTTGGCTCATTGAACGAGGTCGAGACCAGTTGAGTGTTGTGAAAGTGGTGAGGAATTACATGTGACATGAGCGGAGTATGAGTCATGCTCTGTAGGACCATACACCAGCTCATGATGGATTGGGAGAAAAATGGTCCTTCACCTCAGATAATTCGAAAGGCATAGGCCAGAACCATAAGCTATGCGGCCATGGATTAATCAAGGTGTTAAATCTCCTTCCCTGTGTCTCTTGATATTCCACATGGTACATCATGTGCAACAATGGCCTCTGTAACTTGCCTATGGAAGCTTCTTTTATTTCTTTCTTGCATCTTGGGCCTGGAAAGTGTGAGAATAAGGAAGTAAGTAGGAGAGAAAAGTCCAGAAAGGGATAAGGTCATAGGACCTTCCACTCTCCACTGATCCAAGCCAAGTGGAAGTTTGGGTTTCATGATATAACTGTCACCTACCTATCATCATCCTGCAACACCCCTGGAAATTGTGAGCCTTTGGCAGAAGCAAGGTGGCATAGTGCGAAATATTTATCACAATTATCTCTGGTCCGGTGGTCCAGCAGATTTGAGCGTGATGTTAATTGGACCAATGTTATGTGCTACCTTTTTTTCTCCATGAAGACAATAGCCAAGTCTTCTGGCTGCAACCTACTAGCCTGGAGAAATGGGATCGGTTGTGAGGTTTGGATGGATTCCTGTAATGTTACCTCCATGGGGTGGAGAAGAGGGAGACACATTCCTTTCAAAGAGCATAAAAGGAGCTGAAGTAATGCTGTGCTTAATATTATACAATGAATTAGTTCTAGCAACAATTGTCCGGAAATCTGTATCTTTTAATCCAATATGCTAACCCTTACATCATATTCCCCCTGCCCCGTGCTCTGACTGAGAGGTTCATTTTGTTCCTTAGCTAATGACTTTCTCTGGGTCAGATATCAGACACGTGGTACTTGAGTGGAAGTGATGTGTTCATTTTTGTCTTAGTTGTTGTTGTTATCGGTGTCACCTCATGTGTTTGGTATTCTGTGTTGGCTGTGGAACCACATTCCTATCTCTTTCATGAAGTAAACAAAGCAATTCCCACAGCCTAATGGAGGAACAGTTGCCTTTCTCCCTTCTTTCTCCCCTCCCCTCCCCCCTTCTTTCTTTCCTCCCTTCCTTCCTTCCTTCCTTCCTTCCTTCCTTCCTTCCTTCCTTCCTTCCTTCCTCTTCCTTCCTTCCTTCCTTCCTTCCTTCCTTCCTTCTTCTTCTCTCTCTCAATTAGATAAGATATTATAAGTGAATATGCCACTACACATCATTTCCTTGCACCTTTGAATAAGATCAGGGCCATGATAAAGTTTTATAATACAAGGTCCAGATGCTCCCACCGACAAGTCACACACAGGGGGGTGGCGGGGGGGAATGCGGACTTTTCAGAAGACATTTAGTTCTTACGTTGCCTTAGTAAAACACAATGAAACTTTTACTTCAAATAAACCAGCAACTTATTTAAATAGTAGACAGACATGTGCCTTGAGTAGTTTGTTTCATGGAGAATAAGAGGCAGTAGAGAAGCAATTTCTCTTGTACACAGCGACATGAGTGGTCTCATACATATCATAATGACTATGTAAAAGCATGGGTCTGCACTTTATTGAATTATTCTTTAATACTACTTCCTGCTTCTTCAAGGTGGCAAGCTGTCTGTTGCTTTGTTGTCTAAATTGGTTCACTTAAGAAAATTGCCACCCCTGCATGAGGGAGGGGAAGGGGTCATGAAAACGAACCCTCTCAAGTGTTAAAAGTTTTTCTATTAACTCCTGGGAGCACTGAAAATCAAACAACCTTTGTTGGATGCTACTGTGTTCATTGAGGTCCTGGAAACAACACATTGTTTGGAATCGAGGTGGCAAGACCTACAGTGCAATGCAATCTACTGAAATACCTTTCCGAGTTTAATAGAGACTCTAGATATGTGGCGATTCTTTATTGCCATCATTTAAACAAATGAACACAACATATTCTTTACAATTTTATTATGGAGTTGAGGGCACTCTGAATAGTGTCGTTGTAGTTCCCTTATTTCTTTCACCAACCCTATTTAAGAAAACGAACAAAATCTGGGTTGGATAAATGAAAAAGAAAAACAAGTCTTCATATGCAGCACACATTCATCCTCATGCATTACTGGTGACCTTTATGATGAGAAAACAAAACACATGGGGGAGATCTGTCCTCTTACTTAAGGTACAGGGCACGGCTGCCAGGGAGGATGGCTTCAGGAAGCACACCCTCACCTGTGCTCTGGTCCTCCAGGCCCCACGAGCAGAGCAGACTCCAGGGCGACTGTGTGTAGCTGACGTATTCTCTCAAAACAACAATGCCTTTAATTTTTAGGACACAAATTATAATGAGAAGCAGATCTCTGCCAAAATAACTATTACTATTTGGATCCCATCAATTAGTAAAAGTTGTGTTTTGGTTTCCACTTAGGGGATTTCAGTAAGAATTAAAGCTTAAGTGGAAATATTCCTTTTTTGAGAGTAACTCGGGCACCTCTCAGAAAGTGGGGTTCTATGTGGGAAGAACTGCAGGGTGCGCCCTGTCCTGCTCCACTCTGCATCAGAGGCTGGAGGCACCTGTTTGGGCCATCAGTGTGTGCTGATGCTGTAACCCCTTGAATATGGGGCAAAGGCGGCACAGAGCTATTTCTGTAATGTTCATCTTTCTTCTAGGATTCCTATAAATTGATTTGCCAAGAAGGGTTCCTCTTAGCCTCCAAGCATGCTTTAAAAATCAATGCAGATGGCTAGTTAAATTTATTGTGAGTCAGACTCAAGCTGTGGTGTGTTTGTATACACTTAAGAATCAAGGGACATTGTTAGCATAAAATATCTACTTCCTTGCTGGACTGTGAGCTCCTTTCGGTCAGTTGTCTTCATTAGTTTTACAATTTAGCAACTAACCCAGGATCCGGCAGTGAATTGTAGTGGCCAAGGCTATCTATGATCAGGAATCAGACTACCCAAGTTCAAATCCTGGCTCTGCTGTTTACTAACCATATGGTCCCCCGGGTCATAAATTTTCAATGTTTCATTGTCTTCAATTTAATAATTGCAGGGTAATATTATTTACATATACCCTGCATTATTATAAAGATTAAATAAGGTAATGCATGTAAAGTATTTATCCCATAGTGAACAGCTAGTATCAACATGTCAGCTATATAATGATTATTTTTATACCCACCCCACTTTGGAGCGAACTGTTGCCCCGAGGAGGTTGGTATCCATGAAATGATAAATGGAAAAGAACTGAAATGCAAAGAAGGAATTCTCACTTTGCTTGAAAAGTAAAAAAACATACACCAAAACAGATAAGCCAGAAAAACTCCAGACATATTAAATAACACCCGACAGGATTTGAAGGCGGGAAGGGAAGTGAAATAGAGGCCTGCAGCTATTACTTTCTGGTCTGAAACTTTTTATTGGACTCCTGTGTCATAAAACAGGGAGGGAAGTTTTGTTACCACGGACAATAATTTGATGCCTTGACCGTATTACAGTGCAAGTGCGATTCCGTGTCGGTGTCTGGAGTCTAGGTGGGACAGTAGGAAAGAAGACGTGGGCATTTTAGAGATTTGGAGCCGGGAAACCAAGAGGCAGTTTCTTCCCTCCCCAGGCCACTCCGAGCCCTGGCTCCCCAGGGCCTCTGACATTCCTTGGTGTTGTGAGCAAGGAGGAGAGAAATGCGTTTCAGTTGGTTCACATTACCTGGTTCTGGTTAAATGAAAAAGTATCAGCGTAAGTTACTTGTCACCACAATTGCAGCTGGCCAAGTCAGGGCTCTTGAAGCAGAGATATATGATCTTATAACTCCTGAGGTTGAGAGAGAGAGAGAGAGAGAGAGAGAGAGAGAGAGAGAGAGAGAGAGAATGCAGCGCAAACCTCCCCATCTCTGACACTCTGCTCCCTGCCTGCCTCCTGCGTGTGACAAGAAGGGAAGAGGATGGTATGCCCAGCAGACCAGAGGGCTAATCCCATCACCACAACTGCTCAAGACTGTCTGGTTAACACTCAGACCCTAGTCCCTCAGCACTTTGTCCATTCCTTTTTCTGGCTGCCTATCCAAGTCCCTCCCCCGGGCCCTCTGGAACTCACAGAATCCTACACAGAATCTCTCTTAGCCTCAAACTTTTCTTGAACTCCTCCTTTCCCTTCCTCACTGCAACTCAACTTGGATGTCTCAGAAGATGCTTTTTGCCTAAAGCCACCTCTGATTGGGGGAAGACACTTCACCTCTGATTGGTGTCAGAAGGCCTTCCTTGCTGTCATTTTTGGGTCATTCTCACTCTTTTGCTTGTGAAAATCCCCATCTTTGAGCCTCCTGGGTCTTCTAACCATATCACCTGCCAGCTCTCCACATGTCAGGCACACCCTTCATTTCCAGTTCACTCATGGTCTCCAATACGAAGTCGCCATATTCTTGCCGATTTTGTTACCCTGGACTCTTACTTCCTTGACCTCTTCTCCTCCAGTGATTTTCATCTCTAATCTACCTCAGCCACCCATTTCACGGTCATAATTCTGGATCTTGCCATTACCAGTTACTAAAGACCCTCTGTAATTACAATTTCAGGCATCATACTTTTGAGTCACTTCTTGTTTATTTTGTGTGTTTTTGTTGTTGTTTTAGTTTTAGGTATTCTAATTCCAACACTGTTTAAAAGTCTCAATAGGAATGAGGAGCCATTACCTTGATTCTTTTTTCTTTGTAATTTATTCTCCTCACGTCTCCACATCCCTCTATCCATCCTTCCATTCTCTGCTTAGATTTCATGGAAAACCATTATTTCTCTCTTACATACACATATACATTTTATTGTTGCATTCTTTCTCTTTTGAATTACTCTGATCCTGGATATTTTTCTATTATAGTCTCAGCCCCTCTCTCTCTCTCTCTCTCTCTCTCTCTCTCTCTCTCTCTCTCTCTGTCTGTTAACCTGTATGCAGAAACCTGAACCTGCTGTAGAAAAACATACTACATGATGACTGATTTCACTTTAAATTTATGATCACTCACCTCAAGTGAACCTTTAGTGCCATCACCCAACCATTAGATTTCCTGGTCTATTCATTTCCCACTCACTTAGGTGACTAGTTTGTTCATGTACCTCCTCTTTCTTTCTCAATGTTTACCCCAGCTGATAACTTTGCTTGCTATTTCACTGGAGACATAGAAGCAAACAAAAGAGAACTTTAAAAATGCTCCCAGCCACAATACCTTCCAGGGGAGTTATTCGTATCAGCTTACCAACATGCTGTAACGTTTCTCATCTTAACAGAAAAAAAAAAAAAAAACAACAGAAAGAAAGGCAAGCTCTCAACTCCATTTCCTGTTCAGTGACTGCCTAATCTCTCTGCCCCATTTCATAGCAAACTTCCTAAAAGATAAGTCTCTTCTCAGTGTTTCCACTTGCTCTCTTCCTGTTCTTTCCATTGTGTTTCCATCCCACCACACCAGCAAAAAACTTTTTGTCACTGTTGTCAAAGATTTTATGCTGCCCAATTTATTTCCATTTCTCATTTTACTTTTAATTCTCAGCAACATTTGATGCAATTAATCAGCTCTCCTTTCTTTTTTTTAAAAATATTTTTATTGATTTCAGAGAGGAAGGGAGAAAGAGAGAGAGAGAGAGAGAGAGAGAGAGAGAGAGAGAGAGAAACATCAATGATGAGAGAGAATCATTGATCAGCTTCCTCCTGCATGATCAGGGATCAAGCCTGTAACCCAGGCATGTGCCCTGACCAGGAATCAAACCGTGGTTTCCTGGTTTGTAGGTCAATGCTCAACCACTGAGCAACACCAGCCAGGCAGCTCTTCTTCCTTAAAACTAGGCTGGTGAGATACAGTTTTCTCTACTCTAGCTTGCTCACTAGCTGCTTTTTTCTATCTCCCTGGCTTCCCCTTATTTCAATATTGGAGGACTCCAGGCTTAGTCCTCAGATCTCTGGATGCCTTTGTCTTCACTCATTGCCTGAGTGAGCTCATCCAAATTCACGTTTTTAAATATCATCTATATCTCGATTTCTAAATTTACATTACAGAGCTTAAACTCCAGCCTTTATAAGAACTGGGCACCAACATTCTCATTTTATATATTAAGCAGGAATTTCAAACTTAATATTTTTATTATTTTTTTAAAAAAATATATTTTATTGATTTTTTTACAGAGAGGAAGAGAAGGGGATAGAGAGTTAGAAACATGGATGAGAGAGAAACATCCATCAGCCGCCTCCTGCACAACCACTACTGGGGATGTGCCCGAAACCCAGGGCCAAACTTAACATTTTTAAAGCATTTCTTGTCCCTCAAACTTACTTTCTCTTCAGTCCTCACAATCTCAATCAAGGGCAACTCAGTCCTTCTAGTTGATTTGGGAAAACTTTGATTTGTCTTTTCCCCCCTCACTTATCAGATAGGAAATATCAGCAGATATAAATGGCTCTACTTAACCATTGCTCACCATTCCCATAACTATCATCCCAGCCGAAGCCAACATAATTCCTGTCTACGTTATTCCTGTCTACATTATTACATGGCTTTTAAACTGATCACCCTGTTTATCTCCCTGCCTCACTATGGTCTGTGCTCCACCATCCGCCAGAGTAAACCTGTTAAAATACATATCAGTGCATGCCATTTGTCTGTACCCACCTTTCAAAGTTTCTCAACTCAGTAAAAGTATAAGCAGAAGATTTTATAAATATCTACGAGGACCTGCTACTTTTCTGCCTTACCTTCTTCTCTTCTAATTCATGCATCCTAGCCCTAACAGACTATTTCCTATTCTTTGTGCTACGAGGATCCCAATCCCACCCGTTTGCCACTCCCAACTCCAGTTGTCTGTTTATTCCTCAGGTCTTTAATTAAATGTCACCCCACCAGACAGAACTTCTGCAACCAAACTATCAAACTAGTATATAATGTAATGTAATATAATGTAATGCAGGGGTCCTCAAACTACGGCCCGCGGGCCACATGCAAATACAAATATTGTATTTGTTCCCATTTTGTTTTTTTACTTCAAAATAAGATATGTGCAGTGTGCATAGGAATTTGTTCATAGTTTTTTTTTAAACTATAGTCCGGCCCTCCAACGGTCTGAGGGACAGTGAACTGGCCCCCTGTTTAAAAAGTTTGAGGACCCCTCCTCTAAAAGGACAGTGATGTCAGTGACGCACAAGCCTACAACTGTGAGGTAAATTCAAGAAGAGAAGTCAGTACCGGCCGGTGTGGCTCAGTGGTTGAGCATTGACCTATGAACGAGGAGGTGAGAACTTTCTTTCTATTCCTGGCTTTCCATATATCTTATACCTTATTCTGCTAGGTAGACATAGATTTTTTTTAAATTATCTGATTCTTGCCCTAACTGGTTTGGCTCAGTGGATGGAGACTAAAGGGACCCAGGTTCAATTCCAGTCAAGGGCATGTACCTTGGTTGTGGGCACATCCCCAGTGGGAGGTGTGCAGGAGGCAGCCGATCGATGTTTCTGTCCCATCAATGTTTCTAACTCTCTATCCCTCTCCCTTCCTCTCTGTAAAAAAATCAATAAAATATGTTTAAAAAATAAATAAATTATCTGATTCTTGGCAATAGAATGTAAGCTTCAGGAAGACACAGACTGGTGTGTTTTGTATCTTGTTAGATTTCTAATACCTGGAAGAGTACATGGCACATAGCAGGTGCACAATAAATATTAGTTGAATAAGTAACAAATATTTGAGCTTAGATTTGGCTGTTTGTCTTTTTTATCACAGCAACATTTAACCCCAGTTTGCTTTCCAGGGAGGCCAATTAAAGAAGCACTGTAATTGTGCATTGAGTCAACATCATGTTGTGTCTCCTGCCCTCTCCCCTATCTGCAGAGTGACAACATTTTTCTGCTGCAACATTCATTCCTACAGAAAAAGCTTGCAGACTGATGGCTCCCTCCCTTCGATGCAGACACATCATTAGGCAGCTTCCCGCAGGGCTAGTCTGAGCATTTGAGAGGAGTTGGGTAGAGGGGGAGAGCACTTAACTAAAAATTAAATCCTTGTTTGATTTTATTTTAAATTTAAAAGTGTCGTTTAATTGAATTCTTTCAGAGAATTAGCCTACCTTGGGAAAAATAGTGCAGTAATAACAGCAGAATCAGTGTGACTCTCCCTCTAGACAAGGAAAAAGTAAAAATGTGCAAAAAGCGCCAACTCCCACTGATTGCCCAGGTCTATTTCCAAGCCATGAGTTCTCATCGCCCTTCTTGGCCATTCGCTTGACTTTTTTTAACATTTTCTGTGTGAAAGCAGCTTACCCTTGAGATTGCTCTAATAGTGATTTCAATCTCTGATAAGACAAGTTTACAATTTTAATGAGGAAAAAATGGAGGGAAAGGCCACCCTTTAGCTGTAGAATTGCACTTTGGCTCTGTATTTGCTGTCTGGGCTCTGGTGTGGAAGTACCCAAACAAGTGCCTTGGCACAGAGACTGAACTCTTAAGGGACATACACAATCTGCCAAGCACCCTCAGCCACAATGCATTTTGTGGACCGGGCCCCCTTAAAGACATCTGACTCCACGGACAGGTTACTAGATACTGACGTTTCAGGTCCTCTCTCTCTTCAGCATCTCTGGTTTAGTCAATGATTGAATTTTACATCGAGTTGAATGGTGATAGATATGATTAGCAAAAGTGGCTTTCTTGGTTCTATGATGACAGCGCAAAGATCCTGAGCTTTTCTGGGTGGTCACAACCTCCATTCTTGTCCACGAAATGAAGGTTTAGTTTGTTTTCTGCTGTTTGGTGGTTCTACCATGGGGAGGTCGAGTCTTTTATTATTTTCTCAAATCTTTATTGTGAACGTATACCATTGACCTCTTCTAGCCCACCTTCCACCCCAGGCCTTTACTACCCTATCGCCTGTGTCCATGAGTTATGCATGTATGTATATAAGTTCTTTGGTTG
>NW_005369989.1:1912101-1927579 GCF_000412655.1 Myotis brandtii
CACCCACCCTCCCCCACCTTCCCTTTGAGGTTCCATGGTTCCCTTTACATGTAGTGGCACCAGACTTTCTCCATGGGCCTGGCAGTGGCAGGGAGAGGCTGCTGGTTGCTGGAAGAAGGGGTGGAGGGTTGCTATTGACAGTGGCTGATGCACTCTGTGTATTGAGAGTGTATGTTTGGGATGACTTTGGTGGGTCTTGATGGGCAGTGGGAGGGCTGATGGAAAGTCAGAGATTTTTTAAGGAATTCTGCAAAAAGGCCCTTTGGAACCACCTCTGCTACAAACAAAAGATGTTATTTATGTGTGCATGGCTTTATATCAAATTTCATTCTGAATGAGTAATAAAGATAAGGGGATTTTAAAAATTCTTTTGAAAATTGAAGATTGCAAAATCCCTCCACCACCATGTCCCCTGCCTTGTTAGATAGCTTGGGGATTTCCAACTTCGGGATGAAATGTCACTGTTCTAAAATAAATAGATTTGGGAAATGCAGCTTTTACACAATATTTTCCCAAATATGTTTTATTGCCACATATTGAAAGAGATATTTTGTGATTTAAAGAATTCATAGTCAAATAAGCCCTACAGACACTTTCTATTAATGTATTTGTATTAAATCTGAGATGCTGTCGATTGCAATATGGACCATTCTTTATTGTTCTGCCAGAAAAAAATTGCTACCAATTAAACTATGATTCAATTATAGAAGCATCTCCACATCAAAGTTTTGTAGGAAAAAGGGCATGTTTTGGATTTACTAAATACATTGTATACAACCTTTTTGAAGAGCCATAGAGTATATTAGTATGCCATTGTTCCTGGGAGCCCTGCAGTAAACATCTCTATTGAAATTCCTTTAAACCAAAATTTCCTAAACCACCTTATTAGCCATCTGAGTTTCTAACACACCACCCAGCATCATAATATTAGTTAAACTTTCTTTGGGGAAAACTGATAGAGTATCATCCATTGTAAGCATGGCGAACGTAGGTGGTATAGTGAAAGATTTGAAGAATAGTGA
The DNA here is from genome assembly GCF_000412655.1 of Myotis brandtii. Taxonomy (NCBI): domain Eukaryota; kingdom Metazoa; phylum Chordata; class Mammalia; order Chiroptera; family Vespertilionidae; genus Myotis; species Myotis brandtii. The sequence goes on from NW_005369989.1 coordinate 1,913,124, forward strand.
GAAAAGGAAGAGATGTAGTGGAGCACAATCTTGAAAAAAATTAGATTCAACAATTCAGGCAGGGCAACTAGGAAGAATATAGAAAAATTCCAGAGAAAATATTCTGAACAAGCTATTGAATTTGGGTAAAAAGCTGTGACTTCACTAGGAGGAGTTCAGCTGGAGAAGGGGTAGAAATGTTGTCTGAAATTGTGATTGGTGAAAATTTGTGGGAAGAGACACAAGTACAAAAGCTATTATTGCCATTGATATAATCTTGGCTATGCCCATAGCATTTTTATTGGGATGCTGTTTAAATCTGATATCAGTTGGTGACCAAAATTGTATTTGGGAAAGTTGTATCGGGAGGGTGGGGGAGGGGGGAGACGTATATTCGATCTTCAGACTAAAGATGTTCTCTTCAACTTTGCAGTCACGTCTTCCTCAACTGCAAAGTGGGATGAACAAAACTGAGTAACTGAGGATTTAGGGTACAACTGTTAAGTGGTTTAAGAATTTAATACTATGATATTCTTTGGTTCTGGCGTGGTAATGGAACGATCTCCATGCGGTTATCTCCTCAATTACAATTTGTTTTGTGGAAAACCTTTTTGAGGAAGAGGAATAAACAGAAAAAGAGATGTATTCTCTATGCATACAATTATGTTTTGAAAAACTATCTGTAGAAATGTAAAGTAATCGCTTAATACAACCCACTAACAAATGCATGGGAAGAATAACTATGGAACTGACTTTTAGCATAATACATGAGTTGCAACTATGATAAATATAGTTAAGTTTGGGAAATAAATAGAGGAAAGATGAGGTGGGCTGTTAACGTAATCAGATGGAAACATGTATTACCATATCTGAAATTATCTTATTTTTGGCGTACTTGTTTATTCTGGTTCATCCCTTTGGAAAGTACCACTCATAAGTGTAGATTTTGTCTTTTTCTTTGTTGTATCCCAGCTCTTATGTGAATGCCTGGATTATGGTCAATCAAATACTTACAAAAAATTTGCAAAGTGAGTGAATGAATGAATGAAATGTAATTTAATTGATCACCTTTACTACTCATAATTTGCTAATGTATCCTCCTTAAAGCTTTTTTGCCTGGTAGGTGATATGCTGCTGAGTAACTTATTAAAATTAAAGGTAACAAAGTATTTCAAATGTCAGACGACACCACAGTGGGGGGAAGGTTACATACATATGTTACTTGCTTTTACGTGATCAGCCATTACTACATGTCTCTGATGGCAAGGGTAAGAGGAGAGAATCTGCCGTGACCTTTGCTCAGGTGGAGAGAGGTCACTCCAGGCATCACTTTGCTGCAGTCGCCAGTTGCAACATTGCACAATGGCCCGGCGTCTGCAGAGGAACCAGAATGGAGCCTTCTTTTTTCCCCATTATAATTTTTCTTCCAAAACGAAGGGTCATAATCAACCTGCTGCTGACTCCCTCTCCCTGCTTCCGTTGTTTTTGTTTTTGAAACATCCACTATTTCCACAGATTCTTTTAACAGCAAGTAAACTTTTTCGGGTTTATGTGTGAAAACTACACCACAAAGGTGAGCTTCACCTTTGAAAGTCAGTACTCAGGTGGGGATGAAACGATGCCTCAGCATCCCAAGGAGATGAGCAACCTTTTCTCTCTCCAGAGACTTTGAATTGTAAACTCCCAATGTATATTGATGTGAGAATATGAACAAGGCGATGTATTAAGCTCTCTGCCTCTCTGCATTCTAATGCTGCCTCAGAAGAGATGAACCTTTAAAAGTATTTTATTTGAGAGTTTTCCTTCCTTTTCACAAAACCTGAAAGTTAATTTGAAATTTAGTATTTTTCAGTGGCAGTCCTCAAAATAATCTGGGTGTTCTGTTTGGTAACATTGTTGTATTTTTATTTAAATCTTAGCCCAACAGAACCTTTTCCATGGCTTTTAATATAAATACTATGTAAAAAAATATATAGACATCGTCTATCTCTGTGTATAGTCATTCACTCAGTCTTGTAAGCCCCCTTCTGTGACACAGAAACTTTTTTATTCTGAGTATTAAAAGATGCATAGGATTACCCTCAAGGAAATCATTTATCTAGAATATGATACCAGTATCTATATAAATACAGTACAATGTGTAAATAAGAGGAGTGTGTCTTCTAAAATTACTAGGAGTGAACAGAGGAGAAAGATGAAAATATATATAAGAAAATAAGGACTAGTGGATGAGGAGCTATACAGATACCCAATTAATATTATCATATTTACCAAAGCCAGGCTTACCATATAGAACAAAAACAAATCCTACTGATCCTATTAAAATGTCAGTCCGATCATGTAACTTCTGTGTGCCAACCCTTTAATGATTCCCTAAAGTCCTCACTTTGGCCTCTAAAGGCCTTCGTGATCCCCACATCCCCCACCTCTTTAACAGCATCTTTGTTACTTTTCTGGTTCCTCTACCCTGCTCCCGCCACAGTGACCTCCTAGCTGACTTTCAAACATGGCCTTACTTCAGTTCTTTTGCACTGCTCACTGCTCTCCAAAATGTTCTTCTTCCCTTAGATAGCCACACCTTCTTCAATATTTTATTCAAATGTTATTTTTATGCACATCCATGTAGTTATTATCGGTATGCAAGTTAATGCCTAATTCCAGAAGTCTGACATGGGATAGTTCCAATAATGGCTAGGAAGAAGTTAGGGTAGAACATGACCAGCAATGGAGAAGATGGGTCTTTTGCACTGCTCACTCCTCTCCAAAATGTTCTTCTTCCCTTAGATAGCCACACCTTCTTCAATATTTTATTCAAATGTTACCTTTTTATCAAGGCTATGCAGAGCACTGTTTTAATTTATAAACTGCCCTTCCTGTCCCTTCCCTCAATCCCACCTCTCAGTGTCCCAATATTATTCTGGTCAGTCATATGTTTGCTTAGGGATCAGTCTGTAAAGAAGAATGAATAATATTTTTAAATCCTCATTATTATTTTCTAATTCAAATGTGAAAAGTATCAAGTAGCCAGTTATCAGAAGACCCATCTTCTCCATTGCTGGTCATGTTCTACCCTAACTTCTTCCTAGCCATTATTGGAACTATCCCATGTCAGACTTCTGGAATTAGGCATTAACTTGCATACCGATAATAACTACCTGGATGTGCATAAAAAATGCATGTGTGTGTGTGTGTGTGTGTGTGTTTGTGTGTGTGTGTGTGTTATATAGAGGCATGCAGAGTTTTTGAATACACTGAATCAGTAGACATGGAAATACTTAGGACCAAATCCCCATTTTTAAATGGGGTAATACTTGGTCTACCTAATTTGTAGCATTCTCATTAGGTAAAAATAAGTTACTTTATGTCAAAATCTCCTGAAACTGGAAAGTGCTATGACATTTCCCATTATTATCATAACAGCTGTGAATATCTACATGCACATTCACATTCAACAACACCTTATATTTTTACAAAGCATTCTTTCAAATGTATGTTCATGTGCAATTATTTTTATTTTCTGAAAAAATATTATTGACATTATTTTAAAGATAAAACTTAGTTTCAGAGAACAGCAGAGACTTGTCCATGATCAAATTGTTATTAAGTAATAAAGTATTCTCTATCTATGTTGCTATTTTTATGCACAAAACATTTTACCTTCCTAAGACACTAATTCCCTGCCTGATTGTAAGTTAGGTATTTAGTAAAGAAATAAACTCTCTACTGATCCACCATTTTTATTCTACATAAACAGTGAGACAAGTAATGGGAAAAATATGGAGGGAAGCCAGAATGGGAAAACCATCATATTGAGATAAAATTAAGAATCATTAATAGATACTAAATCCAAAGAAGAAATTTTGATGAGTAGCAAGATATTTGCAACCTCTTCAGAGATTGTTTATTAGTTATAAGCTCAAACGAAAATAGTTAACTATAGAATGGAAAAACAGGCCAACACTTTGGGTAGTCAACATTACCAATGAGGAGGAAGTGGACATCATGCACCTATGGATGTAATACCCTGAGAGGACATAATATCACTTATGTATGTCCCAGCCAGGAATAATGGGTAACCTGAATTTAATCATAAAGAAAATCAAATAAATCCCATACCAAGAGTGCTTCTAAAGCAACTACTCTTCAAAATTGTCATTGTAACAAAAGACAAATAAATGACCAAATAAATATTTCAGGTTAAAGGAGACTAAAATGTTATGACAATTAAATGCACTGGTTTTGGCTCATATACTGTAGAAGGAATATGCTATTAATTCTATGAGGTTAAATGGCAGAATTGGAATACTGGTTCCAGATTGAAGTATTGTATCAATGTTATTTTTCATACTGTATAGGATAGTATTATTATTCTTAAGAAGGTCACATGGAGGTTTGTAGGGGTAGTGGGTCATGATTTCAAAATTTACTCTTAGATGGTTTAGTAAAAATGTTTTGAGATAAAGATATTGATGAATAGAGAGATCTAGACAGAGAGAATGGCAAATTTAAAGCAAATAGGTAATTCCATTTTTAATTTTTGAGAAAACTCCAAACTGTTTAACCACCATTTGACCTAGTGATCTCACTTCTAGGAATATATCCCAAGAATTCAGAAACACCCATCAGAAAGGATAGATGCACCCCTATGATCATAGCAGCACAATTTAAAATAGCTAAAATTTTGAAACAGGCTATGTGCCCATCAGCAAATTAATGGGTTAAAAAACTGGTACATCTATACAAGGGAATACTACGCAGCTATAAAAAAAGAACTCTTACCATTTGCAACAGCATGGATGGACCTAGAGAACATTATGCTAAGCAAAATAAGCCAGTCAAAGAAAGATAGGTATCACAAGATCTCACTCATATGTGGAATGTAATGAACAAGATAAACATAAACAAATGAACAAAAATAGACCCAGAGACACAGAAATAATGAACAGACTGTCAAACCTCAGAGGGAAGGCAGGGGAGGGTGGAGGCTGGTAAGAGATCAAGCAAGGAACTCATATGCATGTATGCATAACCCATGGACACAGATAATAGGGTGGTGAAGGCTTGGGTGGGGGTGGAGGGGAAAGGGCAATAGGGGGGAAAAGGGGACATATGTAATACTTTCAACAATAAAGATTTACAACAAAATAATAAACATAATTTGATGAACAAGAGTAGATCCAGAGACAAATGGTGGGGGGGGGGGCGTTAGAGAACAACCAAAGGACTTGTATACAAGCATATTAGCATAACCAATAGACACGGACACAGGGGCAGTGGGGGCTTGCCTGGGGTGGGAATGGCTGGGGGGGGGTGTCAATTGGGGAAAAAAACATGTGTAAAACTTTAGACAATAAAATCTACACTAATAAAAGAGAAAGATGCAAATTGCCCATACCTTCACGACACCTACCAGCCAATCAGGAGTGAGTATGCAAATTAACTCAACAAAGATGGTGGGTGATTTGCATACACATGCATCAAGCAATGGGGGGCTGGGATGCACCACGCAAGCGATCTGCACTGCCATAGTAGCTGGGGGCCTGTGGGAAGGCAGAAAGGTGGCTCCAGGCCTAACAAAGGCAGAAAGGCGTCTCCTGCCTCAGTGAAGGCAGTGCTGGCAGCCAGGGTGAGGAAGGCCCTTTCTTGCACGAATCTTTGTGCATCGGGCCTCTAGTAATAGATAAAAAATAATAAAGTCTGCATATCAACAACAAAACAAAGCAAACTAAAGTAAAGGGGGCCAAATATGACAGGTAAATCTGAGGAAAGGAGTATGCTTGCATATTCTTTGTTCTATTCTTGCAACTTTTCTGAATTTGAAGTTATTTTCAAATAAAACATTAAAAACTAATTAGGCACTAGGTTACAATTTAGTGTAGCAGCCGTGGAGACTTCTTGATTTACCTCAAAGAGTTTATTTTCTTTACTAAATACCTGACTTACAATGAGGCATTGACTTAGTCTCTTGGGAAGGTAAAATATTTTGTACATAAAAATAGCAATATGGAGGTGTTTGATATGTTAATATTTTCCTGCGTTCTCATTTTTTTATTTATTATTAATGAAATGCAGTTGTCTTTGAAGCCTGCTGAGTGTTTAATAATGAAATTGTGCAAAATAAATTTTCAAATGTCTGTGCTCCATATGTGTTAGGAACACAGATTCAATATGCTCTTCAAATCACTTTATAAGGGAGTTAACCAACGGATGCTCTTTAAATGCATGTCTACATACACAGTTGCCAGATTGACCTGACATGTTATGAATTTGTGTGTTGTATGCAAAGAATCCATGCCCTAAGCTTTTGTTTATGTGTTCTTAGACAACTTCTGAAGTGCTCAAAGTATATAGTATGGTTTAGTAACATGCTTCCCATGGCCCAGAGTGGAATGTATTCAATTTCAAAGACTGATTAATTTCTTCCTTAATATTCTGGGATTATTTTTGTAAATTAGTTCTCAATTTGTTGTGGTGCTACCACAAAAATGGACCTTGTTCTTAAGGGGTTACTGTGTTGAATAGTTTGCTTCAACTTTTACCATTCATGCTCACCATGCATAGTGCAATGCTTGCCCATAGAAAGTTTGGAATGAGGCAGTTAGACTTGCTTTAGTCCTCAAGCGAAGCAAAAGATCACCAAAGACAGTGAGGCCACTAAACTCTTTTCCTTCACTGTTTTACTTGTACCCTTTCTCCTCTCATTTTTTCACACCCTCTAACTCTTCTCCCACCCCCTCCACCTCCAGTAACTTACAGCTCTTCTTGTCCAAGCTTTTCTCCATTTTGGCCTCAAGAGAGCTTCAAGCAGGCAATCCCCAAATCACAGGATATTGTTCTGGGATTAGTGACAGAATAAATAGAAGAAAAGCTTCCATCATAACCAAGTGCTCCAACTGTGGTGATGAAGGAAGGATGTGGGAGAAACTGCTCTCCTCATGGCCTTCGGGGAATTATACACATAGCTACTCTCAGTGCTGTTAATGAGAGTGCAAAGCCTTTAGTCCCCAAGGGACCTAAGTTCAAATCCCTTCTTCACAACTTATTAGCTGGGTGAGCATCATAAGCCAACCTCTCTGAACCAGACTCCTCATCCACCAAATGAAGGAAATTATAATACCAATTCAGAGGATTCTTGTGGGGATAAAATGAGATTATACAGATAAAACAATCCTAACAATGGCTGGCTACTGTCTAACATGCTATTTATATTGTTAGTTTAGTATTTCACTTTTTTAGTTTTACTTTCTGGAGAGTCCACTACCCAACTCCAAGATAGTCTTTTCGAGCTTGTTTGGGTTAATGAGCAGGATGAATACAATTTATGTGAATAAGTTCATGGCCCAGTGAGCCAAATCTCTCTCCCTTCTTCTCTTTAGTACTGGAAAAGTCGCCCAGTAAGATTTCAGTAGCCAGTGTCTTATCAAATGGATTTCCTAGAATCATCTGCCTACTATTAGAATAAATAAATAAACAAACTAGTCTTTTAACTGAAAATAACAAGGCCTCGGGCTGGCAAAAGCCAGAATTATTTTGTGATTTGAAAATTCTTCTGAATGAGTGATGAAAAGATATGTCTTATGTCTTCCCTGTTGGCATAATTCTAGCCAGAGCACATGGCCATTGCCCATCATGAAAGCATGCGACGAGGATTTCTGGAAATGCTGTCAAGATGGGTATGCAATAAAATAGTGTTTTTACTTCTTCAAGGACCCCTCTCTTCCAAGCATGTCATGTGCTGCAGGTGTCAAGTGTCCCGACAAATGTTTACCTCGCGTGAATCCCAACCAGTCAATGTTTTATGGTGTGTCGACACTCTGGAGGACACTTATAAAGGAGAGAATGTGATTAGGTCTCTTGGAACTCAGCTTTGAAGAGGCGAGTTCGGGTGTTTTTCTTACACTTTTCTGCCGTACATCTGGGAAATGTTTGTAGAGAGTGTGAATCACTTTGTAGGTTTCCTCAGAAGGGTGTTTCCGTTTCCTGTGCTCCCAGCCTGCCAGTGCTAGGCTGGGTTTCTGGATGAGCTCCAGCTTTGGAAAAATCACAATATCAAGCATCCTCTCTCTTTCTAGTCCTGCCTCATCCCCTTTTTCTTGTTCTGGAAAATTTTAACTTCCTTTCATAAATTACAGGGCTTAATTATTTAGAACAAATCAACAGACAAAGCCCAAAGCTCAAACAGCTGTGGCCCTATATTTGCGTGTGTATATATATATATAAAACATTAAACATATATGTGTACATACACATTATTATGCACACATATATGTATATGTATATATCTTTTCATCTCACAGGTGTCTCAGGTCAGTAATAGTTTGGTAGTAAAGCACTTACATTTGCAGGTGGCTTAAAAAACTCAATTTTTTTTTCCACTTACAGGCTTATGTGCAATTTAACTTAGCATCCTGATTAAGAAAGAAATGCTATAAGATGTCATTGGGGGGAAAAAGGGACATATGTGATACTTTCAATAATAAAGATTTTTTTAAAAGAAAGAAATGCTCTTGACTACATGGAAAAGATGATCAGGAACCTTAAGAAATTGAAGTTTATTTGTCTTTTATAAGCGAAGGATAAGAGACGCTCCATAGGAATGAGGTGCTATTCAAAAATTTTAGATACCCATAGCATGTTGGCTTTAGCCTCATGATCTCAAAATAGCTGCAGAACCTCCAGGATAATGTCCTAATTACATCAGTACTCTGCATCCTGTCCATGTTCAAGGCCTCACTAAGGCCAAGGGGAAATGAACCAAAGCCAAAGATGAGTGCCAGCTGAGTCTCTTACTTTGATTAGACAAGCAAGATTTTTCTCAAATACTCACTCAGCTGACTTCCAGTTATGCCTTATTGGTCAGATTTCCCAAAGTCACTCCTAGCTAGAAGGCTGCTAGGCAGGGAGAAGAGTAGAATGAAGGATGGTGACAGAATCAGTTGCCTCCCACATGCACCCTGACCAGGGATGGAACCCTCAATCTGGGTATGTGTCCTGATCAGGAATCAAACTGGTAGTTTTTTAGTGCACAGGGTGATGCTCAACCAACTGAGCCACACTGGCCAGGACAGGCTTTCATAATTTGAAGGAGATAACAGCTGAGAAAATTCCATTGGATTGGGTGATTAGAGATCTCACAGGACCTATTAGGCTGTAGTTCTCCTAAGATGCGTATAGTACAACTCAGGGAGGAGTTTGAGGTAAGAGAGGAAATAAAAGAAACATATGTGGATGGCTCAGTTGTTAAAGAAAGAATGTGGGAACAGATCCTTGGGATGAAAGCAAGATATAATGAAAGATATTAAACACTGGAGAGATCTGAATGTGTTGGCAGGAGCCAATGGAGGGAAAGAGCGAGATGAAAAATACAAGAGAGAAAGAGGGCGGGCATAAGGGGAAGGAATAATTAGAAGTGGGAGGATGGAAGAAGGAGTGCCTACAGCCCTACACTGACCAAGGTTACCTGGGACCAGGGAAAACTTGAGGAAGACTTAGAAGAGAGTCTTTCTAAGTGGAAGGCTTGATGTCATCATGGCTGAGAAGAGATTTTTGTAAAACCTGGGTGAACACACTAGAATACAAACAAGAAAGAATCATGGAAGAAATAGAAAATAATGCAAAAAAGGATAACTTTCATTGTTCAGCCTTCTAATACTTATCTCCCTGGGTTTGTGCCATCTCTTTGTTTTTCCAGTTTTATTGAGATGCAATTAACACATAGCATTGTATAAATTTACGGTGTACAATGTGATTTGATATATGTATATGTTGTGGTGGGGATGCTCAACTATTATTACCCAAATTAACTGAGTGGTTCCTAGATTAACTGGGTGGTGCACAGCCCTGACCTTTGCTAAGACTTTCAATGGCTACTAGCTTTTGAGGGGGGTCTCTGTCTAAATTCAGGTAGTGAAGACAATGAATGGACTCTGGCAGTGGAAGGCTTGATGTCATCATGGCTGAAAAGAGATATTTGTAAAACCTGGCCGAACACACTAGAATAAAAACAAGAAAGAATCATGGAAGAAATACAAAATAATACCAAAAAGGATAACTTTCATTGTTCAGCCTTCTAATACTTATCTCCCTGGGTTTGTGCCATCTCTTTGTTTTTCCAGTTTTATTGAGATGCAATTAACACATAGCATTGTATAAATTTACGGTGTACAATGTGATTTGATATATGTATATGTTGTGAAATGATTACCACACTAAGGTTAGTTAACATATCCATCACCTCACATAACTACAGTTATTTTATATGTACATTGTGAGAGCATTTCAGTTCTACTCTCTTAGCAAGTTGCACCTGTGCAGTATAGAATTATTAACTATAGGCCATAATGAATATTAGATCCCAGGACTCACTCATTTTATAACTGGAAGTTTGTATCATTTGACCAGCATCTCCCCACTTATCTCATCCCAGCCAAGGGGAACCACCATTCTACTCTGTTTCAGTGAGTTTGGAGTTAAGCTTTCATGTATAAGTGAGATTATACAGTATTTATCTTTCACTATTCTATTTATTTTACTTAGTGTAACTCCCTGAAGATCCATCCATGTTGCACAAATGGTAGCATTTCCTTCTTTATAGCTAAACTATTCTATCATCTATATATAATATTTATATACACTACATCAACTATATGTGCATATATATTACATTTTCTTTATTCATCCATTCTTTGATGGACACTTAGGTGTCCATTGAATAATACTGCAGTGAACATAGGAGTGCAGATATCACTTTGATATAGTGATTTCATTTCTTTCAGAGATGAACCCAGAAGTGGAATTGCTGAATCATATGGCAGTTCTATTTTTATTTTTTGAGTGGCTGTACCAATTTACATTTCCACCAGTAATGCACAAGGGTTCTCTTTCTCCACATGCTTGCCAACACATCTCCTGTCTTTCGATAGTAACCATTCTAACATTGTAATTTTGGGTTGTATTTGCCTGATGGTTAGTGATGTTTAACACTGTGTTGTGTACCTGAGGGCCTTTGTAGGTCTCCCTTGGAAATATGTGTATTCAGGTCTTTAGCCCATTTTTTTAATTGAAATACTTGGGAGGATTCACCACTATTGAGGTTTTTATATATTTTGGATATTAACCCTTACCTGGTATGTGGTTTGCAAATATTTTCTTCCACTCCTTAGGTTGCCTCTATATTTTGTTGATAATGGGGGCAGGAAGTATATGGGAATTCTCTGTACTTTTCACTGTTTTGCTATGAACGTAAAATGCTCTAAAAATACTAGTAAGATCTATTATAAATAGTCTAATATAGCCTCGCCGGTTTGTCTTAGTGGATAGAGCATCAGCCAGCAGACTGAAGTGTCATGGGTTTGATTCCGGCAAAGGGCACATCCCTAGGTTGCAGGCTCAATCCCTAGCCCTGGTTGAGGCATGTGCAGGAGGCAACTAATCAGTGTGTCTCTTTCACAATGATGTTGCTCGCTCTCTTCCTCTCCCTTCCACTCTCTCTAAAAATCAATGGAAAAATATCCTCAGGTGAGGATTAACAAAAAATAGATAGATGGTAGGCTGTATTAGGTATAAATAGAGTTTCCAATATGTCTATCACTCATTGTCAAAAACAAACCATATTAATGACAGATTATTTCAAATGTTATGTTTTATCATTTAACATTGGTATAAAATATATTTTAGTAAGATTCCATCGAATCACTGATAACATGAAGTGATAAATTGTTATATGTACCTCTATGAAAGAAACATGAAATCTAACTCAGGTTTTCTGCATTTACAGTCTTTGCATTTTCAGCCTACCACTTGTCAGATGGGTGGAGGGCTTCTGATCAATCTACCTTTTCATCATAAGAAGATATTTGATGCCCTCATTGGTGCAGGACTACAGAAAGGAATATTGCTTCTGTTTACTATTGCTTGCTTAAACCCAGGGCATGTTTTAAGAAGAAAAGATAAAGCCAGCTAGGTTGGCTTTTCATTTAAACAGTGATAATCACTTTAGTGTCATAAAGGAGCATAGATGTATAGAGAGGCATCAGTGGGAATTTCTGAATGAAGACTAGGGATAGAAATCTGCCTTCCTTTCAGATATTGCTTATGAGTAAAACTGAACTGAGTTTGATTTTTTTAAAGACTTTGTTAAACAGAGTAGCTCCCTTTACAGAAAACCTTAAGTGCTGAAGTTTTATCCTTCACAGCATTTAGACCTCTGCTAACATTTTTTTCTATGTCATGGTCATGGTATGAAGGTTAATTTTTTTAAAACGGGAAAAGGGGAAATTGCTTCAAATTAAAGAAAGACAGCTTTGAACAAGTCGCCATAGAGCAAAGCATTTTAAAAGTCAAGAACGTTAGAGAAGCAGACTATACTGTAATTTAGGTAACAGCACGCACGCTGAGCTGGTGTGTGGTAGCTGTTCAGCCCTGTGGATGATTGCCACTCTCAGTGTTCTTTATTTTATGCTACAGTATTGCCTCTTTACACTGACGATGAAAAAAGCCCTTAGTTAGATACTGAAAACTAGGCTTTTGAGTATGTGCTTGAAAACGTAGTGAATCCTATGGTCCTCACAAGAAACAGGGAATATAGGAAAAATGATCCTACTGAAGAAAGAGCTTACCTGGAATGTCCTTCACCAAGAATTCAAGGTAGCACTTAAAACTCCAGCAGAATCATACATATAATAAGCCAAATACACGAACAGCTCAATTGCTCACTCTAAAAATCAGTGAAAATATTTCAAGGGATTGTGTTTTATATTCCCTGCTGAGAGTTGGTGTTCAATAACTGCTCCTTGAATGAACAGATTACACAGTGATGTAGGTTTTTACAATACCACAAAGTCGTGAGTAACATGGCATAGTAGTGGTGAGATGTGCTTTGACTAACTTTGTTGATTTCTAATAGTCATGGCAGAGAGAGCCTGGAAGTGTTTTCCCATTTGATTGCAGGATATTTTTAAACAGAAGGATAACTGGTCAAAGATCAGGAGAGTTTGGAAATGCCTCTTGTATACCCTGCACTGACTCCCAAATATAGCATTTTTATGGACTTAGATCTGGGATTAGGTTTTATATTTTTCAGCGGGAAAGACAGTACTCTGCAAAAGTTTGCAGTTTGTGGCACAGAACTTTACACCAGAGAATATTCAAGCTGTGTCGATGAAGAATCCAGACGGAGGGCTGTGATGACGACCTAGAGTTTATTGGCACACAGTAGCTCAGGAATTGCAAAGAGGGGGAGACACGAGACACTGTGATCTCATACAATAGCCATCTGCTGTTTATACTTTATTTACAGAGCATTTCATTTGTACAAGGCCTTGGAGCAATGAAGAAACATATAAAAGAATCCTTAATGTTTTAAGATAATAGAATAAAAGGAAGAGGTTGTTGAGCTGTCGGTCACAAATGAATCAGAGATGACCTGTTCTCAAGTCAAGTGAAAGATTATAAATTTAGTAATTAAAATAAACAAACAATCATATCTCCTACTTTCCTATAGTTCTTTAAGAATTGTGGCTGTACTGTATATGAATGTATTTCCTTATCTGGGCAAGAATGTGCCCAGCCATGCCTAAGCTGAGGTCGAAAGGAAATGAAGGCATATGGCATAGATAGATGGATTCCTTTTCCCAAGAGCTACTAGTCTCATCTGTTTAAGATGCTTGTGGACACCAGGGCATGTGGAGCGTCTGCTGTGACTTTAAGTTGAGATGTGTCTGAAGGAAGCGATACTGTGCAGCATCCAAACCAGACCTGGCTCCAGGTAGCCACATTGGAAGCACTGAAGTAGCCAATGTTACTCTCTTCTCATCACCCTGGTTACCTGAGCTGAAAGCAAGCTAATGTAAGGTTTGTTATTCTCTACTTCCATCGATAGGCCCCATCCTTTGTAGGGCTCAAACTTGAAGGAACAATGGGATTTCTAGAGGAACGGAACAGGACTGTTGAGAACTCTGTTTCCAGGGCAGTATGATGGCCACTAGAAATTTTCTGAAGGGACAATGTGAAGTGAAGGGAATAAGGAGTTGTAATTTAAGTTGGGGAAATGCGATCATGTTTAGTCATAGCCTTTTCTGTCATTGTTCAAATGTGTTTAGAGACATGCGATTGAAACTTCTATTCATAAAGAAACAAGTTTGCTATTGGGGATATAATAAATAAATACGTTTTTAATTTATACAAATCTGACCCAAAGACAGTACTATACAGTTCCTAAACTGATCGGTGATTTCTCCCTCCTCTTCTCTGAAACTTCTTGGTAATAGAAATTCGATTGAGTTTTGAGGTCCTTTTTTATTGACTTCAATCTGTTTGTGATATCAACATTCTTCCCAACTGTACTATGCAGTATCACCATAGATTGGATCCGAGTGAAGAACATGCAAATGTAGAGGAGAGACCAAATTCTGGGAGTTAAGAGAGCTGACTTCCAGTAGTGCTTCTCAGACTACCCAAGTGTGTGTGTGGCGGAGGTG
>NW_005369989.1:1927591-1928362 GCF_000412655.1 Myotis brandtii
GGAGCAATTGAGTTCTTATTTATTTATTACAGACCGATACTTATGCAAAGTACAAAACCAGACACTTGGATGTTGTGACAATGTCAAATTGGCATAACAATTTAAAGTTCTTACTCTCAATTCGTGTAATGGATCTTATTGCCAACTGGTCACAAGTTGCAGGTTGACGCCAGCCCACATTTTGAGTAATGCTGACTTAGAGCACCCCCTTGTTTGTTTTGGGGACAGTGATTTTACCTCTCAGAAATTCTTTTCCCCTCCCCATTTTTAAAATGAACTGGGAACACATTAGATGATTACTGAAATCCTATGATGCTATCATGTTTAGAATATTTTCTTTTTACTAGTTAGGAGACATTTAGATCATATCTACAGCCAATGATCTAAACGGTCTCTGTTAGTCCGTACTTATGTAAATGAGTGAAGAGCATGTTTTAGCTGAGGGTTTACAGGCGATATTTTTACAGATTGCAGATTTGTCATTTGCGGGGTAGTAATTTTTTTTTTTTACCAGCTCCTTTAAGAAGTACATCACTTTCTAGGTAGCTCTGGACTTTCTGGTGATACCCTTCCCCCTCATGCGCCTATCTGTCCCCTTGAGTATGCCAGGTGGTATTATGATGATAATGGCAGGTCAACCTTGAGTGACAAAACTTCAAATTGGTTTCCTAACAGATGTGAGAGTATTGAGTTACAAATAGGACAGCTCTGAATATGGCAAAGTACCTGCAATCCAGACACATTAGCCTTCTCTTCTCTCCCAATACCTGT
>NW_005369989.1:1928396-1980838 GCF_000412655.1 Myotis brandtii
TACCCAAAAGACAGCAACAAAAAATGTAACTTTAAAAATTGTTAAATATTTTAGTCTTAGGTCTTCAATTGTGGACTTTTAATGAATGATCATAAAAGTAGGCATGGAAGAAAACATTTATCTAGAGTTAAAAGTTATAATAACCATGGATAAATGATTTCATGTAGTCATTTTGTGCCTCGAGTTTATGTTTTTACAATATGTTTTAAATTCTAGGACCAAAATGCAAGTTTTCATGCATTAAAAAATTATTTTATTTTGAGAATATTGAAAAAAATTTAGATCTTAATGGGAAAATCAGGTGTTCTTCATGAATAAGTTATTTGGAAACCTCTGTGCTATTTCTGAGAATTCCAGTTGTCAAAACTTTCTCTGACAAAACAAATACTACACACTTCCAGACATTGCCTTTGTGTTTTGTTTTTAAATCTTTATTGTTGAAAGTATTACATAGGTCCTCCTTTTTGCCCCATTAACCTCTTACAGCCTGCTCAGACATTGCCTTTGGATGCTAACTTTCAGACCATGGGTATGGTCCTAGGCCTATGTTTTAAAAAAAAAATCAAAGAAAATGTATTTGCCAGTCATGCTTTTAAGAATTATTCACTCTTAAGTGATTCTGAAAAAATAAAATATTTTTTCCAAACAATACTTCTGAATCCCTACATAGTCTAATCCACTTTTTAAATTGGTTTTGTGGTGAATCAGGATACATTCTTTTCATAGTGAGCATCATTCATCTTTGATATGTGGTAGGTGTCATTTGCCACACATGTATCTTGGGTAAGGTGGGACAGGGCACGTGCGTAATAATTGGATGAATGAGTCACACCCAGACTTGCTTAAATACATCTTGCTTAAGTCAGTCTGCAAATTGTATGGCTATTGTTCAACTGTCTGCTTCATTTGTCACCCATAGCAGTGGGAAAAATTCAGCCATTTCAGCTCTATTTGCAATCACTCAAGATGGACCTTGTGACCTAGTGATTGATTGGACAATATAATTTGCTGTTCTGGCTCTCCCACTTGACACTATTGGAAAAGGTGAAGATATTGCACAACTTTTGAACTTACTTATCCTCTTGAAAGAGGTATATTAGAGTCGATAGATTGAAAGAGTACTTGAGTATTGAATATCCCCACCAAATTTTAAGTAAACACAGACACGAATTTTTCCATGCTGCCATGCTGCATATCCTAGTTGTTGAGTTGAAAAAACAAAAGTAGTTTCTAAGACTGTCTTCCAGAGAGATGAAATAAACACCCCAACTACGTTGAACAAATCTTCAAGTTACATTGTCAATCACTGTGATGTCTGCCTAGAGGCAAATTAAACTAGTTAACTAGATAGTTTTGGTGCATTTCTTCAGCATTGTGATCTGCTCTTGATGTGTTAAACAGTTGTGGTTCACAGTTATTCAAAATCCATTCTGTTGAGCCTGACCTTAAGATAATGTAAAAAAGCAATTAGTTTTAAACAGTAGGAGTGCCATCAGTGTGAAAGAAACAGATTACATGGTGGGGTGATAATTTTAGTGATTGTTAAGGAAATTATTAAAAATGAAATCTGTACTAAAAGCTGTGATTGTAATCGTTACAACTGACACAGAGCCATGCATTCTCTTTAAACAGCTATGCTCCCTAAATGGCAGCCCAAGCTCCTTTCTGTGTCCTAATGAGAGGTGGTCTGGCTCATTAAATCACATCAAAACTCATCCTGCATAATAAAGCTAAACATTCCTTATACTTGATTTGTTAAATTCTACCCTGTTGCCCTGTCATTCAATATTTCAGCAAATATTTATAGTGAGTGCATAATGAGCCAAAACTGGGCTTATCATTAGAAACTATTGTTTATAACCCGTAACCAGACCCTTAACGCTATTTACTTACACACACACACACACACACACACACACACACACATGTTTATGTTTATTGTTGAAAGTATTACAGATGTTCCCTTTTTTCCCCCATTGGCTTCTTCTAGCCTGTACCTGTCTCCCCTTTCCTCCCCTCCCCCCACACCAGGCCTTCACCACACAAAGAATTTATATGCATAACCCATGGACACACACATACTTTTATATTTTAATACTTTTGTTTTATTAAACTAAAATTTTACTTTTTGTTGACTGTTTACTTTTAGTTAGAAATAGCAAAATGTCATTCTGTTCCTTTGAAACTCTAGTTCATTTCATTGCAGTAGTGGAACTGTAGCTTAAATTGGCAGAATTTTAAATTTTAAAACCAAATGTGTGGTCTGTATTACAATCACTTACCTCTATCCGGGTTTCTATTGCCACAAACAAAGTGATCTTAAGGTTGTAAATTTGATCATCATTTAAAAAATCATATTTATGAAACTTAGACACATGCTGGCCTTTCAGACAGTGTCTTAAAGTTGAAGCTCCTATATGTAGAAGCTGTCTGGTACATTTTGTAGAACCAATGTTGAGTCAACTCTAGTTCAGTAATATATTTATAAACAAGTACAATGCAAATGTTAACAATGACAATTACTGTACACTTGCTGGGTACCAGACAGTGACAATTACTGCACACTTACTTCGTACCAGAAACTGTTCTTAGTGGCTTACATCTGCTTAATTCAGTCAGACATCACAATAGCTATGGAGGTTGGTACTATTGTTCACCTTTCAGACATGGAAACTGAGGCTCAGAGAAGTTAAATAACTTCTCAAAGTTCCTCATATGATTTTGAAAGAAACATATATACACACCTCAGCAGTTTCTAGGGTCCCCATTTTTTACCATTATGCTCTGAGGCTGAACTTTAGGGGCAGGTTTCCTCATCAATATACTCATCATAATTTGATTACAACATATGTAGTCAAAGAATCTTAATGTAGACAGGTACAATATACTAATAATTTTCTTTTAATACACAGAATGAACAAATCTTAATATAGGCAGATGCAATATACTTATGAATGCGATTCAGTTATATAGAGTCAAAGAATCTTCTTTGTCTAGGAAGATGCTTTCAGGGTCCAACCATTTAGCCAGGCACTTAAAACCTCCTCTCTTCACTCTGAGATATAACTGAGTTAGACTTGAGCATCCCACTTGCTTCCATGACTGACATGGCTCCTTTCCATCCTAACTTATAGCACAATCATCCTTATAGGCAGTAAAAATCAGTGTCCTCAAAACTAATCTGGACAAATCCACATCATTAAATTTGGTTGTTGGAATTTTTTTGCAGCCGTATCCTAATTTGGGTAATACTATGCTAATTCACATTATTAATGGAAATGAAATCAGTGAATAAACATTAATATATTTTAGAGACATTGAAGAACTTAGAGGAAAGTAGTCTTAAGAGTTGACTTTTTAAAAACTCAGTAAATGAAATGTTTCTAGTTAGTTTGCGTTGGAAGGACAGATTTGAGTTCAGTTGGACTTAGCGACATCTTTACATCCTAAACAGTTTCTGACATAATGCTGTAACTCTTTTAATATACCTACCACATTCATTAACTCATTTAGTCAGAATTTGGTTCAAATAACAATGTAGTCTGGGGTTTATTTCCCATATGGGTCCAAACATTGTGTTTATGGAAAGAATACAGTTTGGAGCCAGGCTGCCGAGACAATGAGACCAGCTCTGCCACATACCAGCTGGGCACTTCATCTCTCTCTGCTTCAATTTCCTCATCTGCGAAATGCTTGGAACAGTGTGTGACACATCAAAAGCACAATAAAAGAGATGGTTTAGGAAGAAAACATCTCGGGCTTCAGAAGCAATCATCACCTTATTTTTTGGTACTTAATTTGTGCAGAATCAATATTTGATCATGGCATTTAAATTACCCTGTAACTTTAGAAGACTATGTATAAATAGGTTGACTCTCTAATATCATAATACATTATAGTTCTCTTTCTCTCTCTTTTTTTCCCTAAACAGTGGAATCTTATATCAGTAGATCCTACCTCTTTTGAAAGCATCCATGTCATCATATGGTGTGATCATTATGCCAAACAATTTGTGTTGCTGTTGTTTTCTTCAGTATACAGAGTTAAAGAATCTACATCAAAATGCTCAGTTATGATGAGGTCGAGCTAGAGGCCCTTTTCACCCACACACACAAAAATGTTTTGTTGTCTGGTAGATTTATAGTAGGCCGTAGCTTCCAACGAAAGTCTCTTTTCTTTAAGGCTGCAATGTTCCATAATTAGTTTGCTGTTGCAGTCAAGTCACTAACAACTTTTTTCCTAATCCCAGAACAGAATGAAATAGACGATCAGAGCTGGATGGGACCTTGAGGTCATCTAGTTTAACTTGCTCATATTATAGATGAGAAAACAGCCTCTGGCAGGTTAAATGTCACACAGCACGTTAGGCATCTGTCTGTCAGAATCTCAGAAAAAAAGAAAAGTTGCATTTTTAAAGTGCCTATTTCAGTTCTACATAAGAAGTAGCGATAGATAACGTGGCTAAACCAATCGTGATCTGTTTATTTATTAAATTGTTGACTTATAGAATACTGTTGTGACTCTCTGCATTGACTGAGTAGCTCTTCTGCCCACATGGTGCCACTGAGTCACACAGCTTCATTGATCTGAGACTCGGCGGAAGCACCTCAGTCAGGGCACCTGGGTCCTCCTCTACATGGTCTCTTTCTCCATGTATTGTCTCATCCTCTTGGGTCTCTCATGTAGCCTCTTTCTTGCAGGATATTCTGTGACTGAAATGGTACATGTTTAGGCCCTAACTCTTTTTTTAAAAAAAAAATATATTTTATTGATTTTTTACAGAGAGGAAGGAAGAGGGATGGAGAGTTAGAAACATCGATGAGAGAGAAACATCTATCAGCTGCCTCTTGCACACCCCCTACTGGGGATGTGCCCGCAACCAAGGTACATGCCCTTGACTGGAATCGAACCTGGGACCCTTCAGTCCACAGGCTGACGCTCTATCCACTGAGCCAAACCTGTTAGGACTGAGCCCTAACTCTTAGCACAGTCTTCCTTCCATCGAGTACAGATAATTGTCCCTAAAGCTTATCTGGATAAATCAACTTCAAGAAAGTATGTTGTTGGGATTATTTCCTTACAGCATGGTGGCTGGATTCTACGACAGAGCTTCGCAAAAGAATTAGTCCCAAAGTACCAAGTATTCATCAGACCTCTGCTTGCATCATACTTGTGGATATCTGTTGGTCAAAGCAAGTCCATGGGCAAGGTCAGAGTGAATGTAGGAGGGCACTGTAATACAGCAGAAGTTTTGGAAGATGTGGTTCATTTGGAGCTACCAATGGACCTCCCTACCACAGTGGCAGAGAATTTATGTGGTCAGGGTCAACAGAGCATGATATATTTGACACATAATGTGACACTATTTCATTAAACATTTTTTTGAATTGCTTCAGAATTGGAAGTCCAATTGCACAATCATGCATGGATTGTAGGGGACAGATGAACCTTTCCAGAATATGATGAGCAGAGGAAATGTTTACCTTGGCTTTGGCGGGCACTCTTTCTTTATTTTAGATGGTGAGATTGTGACAGAGCCAGGCAGCTCTTAACATTTTAACATATAAATCTTGAACCAAAAGAACAGAAAAGAGCCAATATTTCCAATGTATATGTAATAAAACGTGAAGGCATATGAATGCTATTTTGGGTATAATTCACCAATGGAAAGAGCAAGACTTCAGTATTAGATTTTTTTATTGGATGAAATGATTGTGGCTTGAACTTACACTGAACTGCTACCGACTGTAACTCAGAAGAGAAAAAAAGAAGTGCCAACCTCCCCTAACAAATGCCACTTATCAGCATACACGGAGAAATACAAGCATGAATCAGTCATAAAGCTCTGTCCTCTGTGAGGCTTCTCTGGGCCTCTGTGAAGTCCTTGATACATACCTGTGTCACTGACAGCGAGTATGCAAATTGCCTAAAAGCTCCATTAGGCTGGTCTGGGCAAGGGAAGCCCATCTGTCAGTTCTGTGACACTTTCCTTTTTGGATCCTCACCTGGGAATATGTCCTTGAGACACCCAGATGGACGAATCTACGCCAGTGTCTGGTACAACCAACCTTGGAGGACATTGTCACTTCATTATTGTTGTGTGTATGTGTGTGTGTGTGTGTGTGTGTGTGTGTGTGTGTGTGTGTTTACTGACTTTAATTTTGATCTCCTCTTCTCTCATCTCCCAAACAATTAAATTATAAGGCGCAAATATTAATGGATGGAAAAGCTTTTTATTCTCAATAAAATAGACACATTATTATTTAAGCCTAGAAGATGGAACATGGCGAACCCTCCGTGGGGGAAATTCTGGTATTTTTGTATACTGTGTGTGTGGTCTGATCCTCACAGGAAACACACTATTTCAGATTAGCTGGAACTTGTCAGCTGTTGCTGATAGCTGTCCAAAGGTTTTGAGAAAGAGTGTCATGGTGTTATTTTAGCAGGC
Source organism: Myotis brandtii (assembly GCF_000412655.1). Lineage (NCBI taxonomy): Eukaryota > Metazoa > Chordata > Mammalia > Chiroptera > Vespertilionidae > Myotis > Myotis brandtii. Next base: position 1,934,845 of record NW_005369989.1, read on the forward strand.
TTGCCTATTAAGGGCATTTATTGGAAATTGTTTCATGATTCCTAGCCTCTTTCTTCTTCTTCTTTTTTTTTAAGACAACACAACAATGACACGTAAGCATTTGGTCAAGGAAGTCCAACCTTCATTTCTTTGAGGGTTTTATGATTAGATTCAAATCTCTTGTCCATCTCAGGTCAAAATCCCCAGGGGAGAGTTAGGAGTGACAACAACAGAATGACAAGTGCAGCCATCCCTTTGATCATTGATATCTGCTCATCATAAACAGGCTCCTTTCACCCATCTGGTCTAGCAGAAAGATCTACTCAAGTTTCTTTCTGAACGTAGGAAAGGTGGCATAGAAATAATGATGGCCTCACCACCCAGGGAGGAAAGAGTTTGCAGAAATGTACAGTGGGTCAAAATCTAGAACCAGGGAGAGTATTCCTTCTTTTGGAAAATTCTCAAGCCAACGGCAAACAATGTATGCTGGTCTCTGAAAGGTTTATGACAAGATAGGCTTGATGTTTTTGATCATTTTGGCAGCTTAATGGCTCATAATTTTGTCAGATTAGATCCTGTTTTCCATTTTTTCAGGAAATGGTCCAAAAGATGTACTGTTGTTATTGACAGGACTTCCAAACTAGTTATTATTGGCTAATAATGTTTCGTTAAAAGTCTGAGCCGAGCATCTTGCCAGACAGGGAGTAAAACTTTTATGCCCAGCGGTGTTTGGATGAGCAAGATAATTATACCCTTGTCCACAGCAGATGCTCTGTTCTTCGCTTTGGCAGTTTCCCTCTTCAGTGTGCAAATTATTTTCTCTACTGAAGTTGGTGGCTATTCGCAACAAATATATTTCTTTTTCAGCAAAGAATGGATCTCTTACATCACCACTTGTAAATAGCAACGGAATTGATTGGAGTTTTTATTGTTTCACACACAAAGCTGATGTGAAGCAAATAGAAATGCATGCAAGTCCCATGTCCATCAGGGGATGTGATACTAGCCCTGACTGGGGAGCTACAGGGTTAGAGATAATATGCCAAGGTTTTGGGTTCGATGTCTGGCCAGGGCTCATACAAGAAGAAACCAATGAACTCATAACTGAGTGGAACAACAAATCATTGTTTCTCTCTCTCTCTCTCTCTCTCTCTCTTTCTTTCTCTCAAAATCAATAAAAAAGGATGTGATACTAAGAAAGAAATCATTTACCAAAGTAGTTGAAAAAGCTACATTGTAATACTTACTTGAATACCCTTATTAAAATCAAGATAAAAAAATTGTCTCAAGGCTGATAAGCAAATAAAATTCTAAGTCAAACACATAAGTTTACTTAATAATAGGAAAGACCTTTATTTGCAAGTATTTGTAAAAAATCTTACGAGCTCTCTCTATGCAGTCTGTATTTCTGTATGAGGCAAATTTCACTTTATACATATATTTTGAGACCCAAAATATAGAGTTCGCTTCCCTCACAGTTCAACAGACATGTATGACTGTCCTATGTTTGAAAAAAATGAGAGTATTCTTGGTCACTGATCAGCCAATATATTCCCATAAGCCAGTACTCTCTCTTTCTCTTTCTTTCTCTCAAAATCAATAAAAAAGGATGTGATACTAAGAAAGAAATCATTTACCAAAGTAGTTGAAAAAGCTACATTGTAATACTTACTTGAATACCCTTATTAAAATCAAGATAAAAAAATTGTCTCAAGGCTGATAAGCAAATAAAATTCTAAGTCAAACACATAAGTTTACTTAATAATAGGAAAGACCTTTATTTGCAAGTATTTGTAAAAAATCTTACGAGCTCTCTCTATGCAGTCTGTATTTCTGTATGAGGCAAATTTCACTTTATACATATATTTTGAGACCCAAAATATAGAGTTCGCTTCCCTCACAGTTCAACAGACATGTATGACTGTCCTATGTTTGAAAAAAATGAGAGTATTCTTGGTCACTGATCAGCCAATATATTCCCATAAGCCAGTACTAGTATGCTTACTTCTTCGGGGGTAGCCCAGCGGCTACAGTTGTGTCTGTTAGCAGCAGGCTAGTGGGCATTTGGCAGAGAGCTGCAGGAGAAGAAAGGACGAGATGGATTTTCCATAGCTCCCTTCTTCTGCTTTTACCACAAGTCCTCCTAAGTAGAAAGGCAAGCATAACCTCTCCTCCAGTTGCCATGTTTTCACAACCACAAAATGCAACATCCATTTATTTAATAAAACTAAGGATATAATTGGGGGTTAGGTTTCTGGATTATCCCTGGTTCACCCAAGAATAATCATTGCTGACAAGATTTTTATGGTGAAATTCAACATCCAGCAAATGATGAAGTACCGACTGAGAGAGTTTCCTAAGTCTACATGCAAGTGCTGAAGACCAGAGGTGTGCCTCATCACACACCCTGTCCTCAACTCTTCAGCATGGCCGGGGTGGAAATAGCAACTGAAGGACAAAATATTGCACACAATATTTCTCACCAGCAGAAGCATGAGGAAAAGGTTCCCTGGAGCCTTGAGCAGGGGGAGATAAATCTGTCTGGGCTAAAGGTTTCACAGAGGAGGTGAAATTTGAGTCAGGATAAATAGGTTCTGCTTCTGGGGAACCATGAGGAGGGCATCCCATAGGGTGCAACAGCATGGATCAGGAGGCAGTAGATTCCTCTTTTGCCAAATGCCTTTATCAGAACGTTCTCAAATACCACTATTCGGTTAGATGGCACAAATAAGGATAGGTGGCCCTGTTTGCACACTGACATTTCTCTCCTCTTATTGAAAACGAGTTGCAGCTGAAAAATCTGGAGAAATCCACTATAATCTTGATAAGAGTTGCAGACTATTATGTGTATTAATATTCTAATAAAGATTTAATAACTCACATATTTACAAAGATATTTCTAGTTGTATGTAATGGTCATGTGGTTGTCACTAGAGATGGCATAAAAAAATGGTAGTAGGAACGGCAGTATAATAGGATTCTGGGTACAAGTAAGGTTAAATGAGATTAGTGAGAACTTTTATTCAGATGGCTCTTAGTAGGGCTTTCAGGTTATTTTTACCTTGGATGCTATGTGTTGGATTTTCATCTTTGTTTCCAGATGAAGAGAATAGAGAATTCAAGGGCCAGTCCCAGAACTCAATCAGTGGCCAAAACATTGCATCCTAAGGTATAAATAACTGAGGAGATCCTTGTGAAAAGTCAGAAAATTTATTCCCAGTAGAATAATCAGTGTCTCATTGGGGACATGGTCCTTCTCTCTTTCCTCCTTTCCCTTAACCTTTCTCCTCATAGACTGCTATTCTATCCTGTCTTCTCTAATCGCACACACCTAGACACATCTATACTTCCATACCCTTCCCCCTTTGGGACTGTGCTTAAGGACCACCCACTTTTTATTGATGTACATCACTGAATCTGCTTCTCAGTGTGCTTTTCATTCTCTAGGTATTACCATCAAGGTCTTTTTGAGGAAAAAAAAATGAGTTAGAACCGAAACCAAAGGAACGTCATTATTCTTCAAATAATTTAATTACTCAGAAATGCTTTTTGGCGAAACATAGCTTCTAGCATCTTCCATCTTCCTGCTATTTATCCATACTCTGGATTACCTCATTCATTAGTTCTGACAAGGGACTGTATTTGTATCATTGCCTGACGGACGTGTTACAAGTTTCTGTACTAAAATATTCGACTCTGAGCTCAGTGCTGCATACTTGGGAGATGATGTTAAATCAGCCTCGGAGACACACCGCTGTCATCAAGCCAAATAACTCAGTGGAAAAATGATAAGGGTATAAGGAGATCAATAAGGCAAGAGAACCGTGCTTTCAAAAGCAAGGCAAAATATGAGAAAGACTACCAGCCAAGTATTGGGGTGTAAATAAAGCAAGAATATGCCATGTTTGGGACACCCTTATGCTACAGTGAGCCATTATCCTGTGAGTTGTAAATTTCCCTTACATTTGCCTAACTCCTTTAATATAGGTCATTCTAAAATACAGCCATAGACTCACTGGAACATTGATTAGTCTGGCGTTGCTCTCCCTTCTCTCCTAACAGAAGAAAATGAGGAGATGGCTGATGAATGCTAAGGACAATTCCGAGGCCATTTAGATGTGAGTGGTCACAGTGGAGCGTTCTCTCTACTTAATGATGATTTGTATAACTCATATCTTTGTAAATATGAATTATGCAGATACATTTCTGCCCTGCGAGATGAAATTACTCAACAGGGCTCTCATAAGTGCCCAGTTGCATTGGATTTTTTGAGTGTGAAACGAAGAAAACTGTATAAACTGGAAACTTGGAAATGGAATACCTTGCAGATGGAAGGCAATAAAATTTTTTGAATATTTGGAAATAATGATTTATTTTCTATGGGCTAATGGTCAAGGAGACTTTGTGAAAATGGTTCAGAGCCCTTGAGTGTCAGTCTAAGGAATGCTATCTTTAGACTATGAAAAGCATTTTAGGATTTTCTCTTTTCTAATATGGGATGAAGTATGAAAATTAGTTTTTGTTTTAGGAAGATAAAGCTTAAGGCTATGTGCTGGACAGATTAGAGTATTTGGAGCTTGGGAACAGGAAACACAAGTTAGAGATGGTTACATTAACCCATATATGAAGTACTTCCAGACAAGAATAGAAGCAGTGGAATGAATGGAAAAGACAGATGTGAGAGACACTGAAAAGGAAGCATAAGTAGGACTTGGTGCCTGAATGAAACATAGCCATGAAAATAAAAAACAGATGCATACCGATGTTACATGACCAATACACAGTTGATCTGTGAAAAATGACTGCTAAGTTCAAGTTCAGCATTCAAGGCATAATGTACTGTAAAATGTTCATGCCATGATCTGAGGTTACACTTGGAGGTGCCCTTCAGCACAGTGAGCCATCAAGAAAAGTGTCCAGAAAAGGTAATCGAGAAACGTGGGCTAAAAGCACATTATAGGCCGAAAGAACAGCAAGTGGAAAAGCATTGGAGCAAATGATCACACACAGTACTTACATCTAAAAATGGTGGGATACCTATTGGTATGGGGAAGAGGTGGGGGGGGTGGCTTGGAAGGTGGGTTGAGGAGTCAGTGGCAGTAGGTTTGCCTGGAAGCTGATGAAGTTTAAGCTTTAGGGCTCTTCCTTTTCTCCACCTTTTCAATATTCTATAGCTAATCTTATCTTCATTTTGAATTCTCCTTAAGAATGGCCAGTGACCATCCCAATTGTATAAACTTTAGCTACACAAAAGCCACTTTTTTTCCTTGCCTAGTCATGTCTTTACATGGTCATGTGGGTTTGGAAATTTTTTAAAAGAAAGGTATTTTCATCACAACTGGTTAAAACCCTTGTCCTTTTCTGTTTCGGCCTCCCCATTTACACTTTCCTTTTTCTCAGATGATGGTGGGTGTTTTGGAATTTAGCTAAGGGGAAGGAAGGGGAGAGATGCATTTGGTCTGGATGTAGTGAGATGTAGGATTGTGTTAGCACTAGCTGTTCTGTGTAACAATTATTCCAGGAACACTCAAACTTCCCACTGTCCTGGGCACTATGGCAGGAAGATGGGACCACAAGGTCCTATTATGACTGGTGTCTAGCCTCTGACACTCAACATAGAAAGTTTATGGGGAAGTATATAGAATAAAAGGCTTTGCAAAATCTGAAGCCAAACAGTAACTGTATGCAAAGTTCTTCCCTTTTTTTTTGGTCCCCAAATTTACTATCCTAACAATTTATAAGCTATTACTGTGAATGAGTTGTGGAAGCTGAAGAAAAAAAACTATTGTAAACTCTTAAAAATGCATTTCTATCAACCACAAGGAGACAAACAAAATGACCTTTTTACTAGAATTTTAAGTATGGAAAATATTATAAAATTCATGCTATCTGATGAGGTAATTAAGGAATATGCAGACCGCCCCCCCCCCTACACACATGCACATACAAAGAGGGAAAATTATTTTGAAGTGTGAGAAATTTATAATTGTTATTTTCAACATGTTTGATATTTATTTTATATGTCAGCTTTTTAAAGTAAATGATTTATTGCAGCCTCCTTGTTCATTCTAAATAATATTCATTTTTCTAACTAATTTTATAGATTTTACTTAATTTTTCTTAAGGAGTCTCTAAAGTTGTATAAGTTTTAAGTACCTATCCTTACATTTGAGGGGGAGGGGGATGGACCTTAACTTTTATAATCAAGTTCATAATCTGAACTTCTGACCCATCCATGAAGAGCATTTAAGGGTCAAGTATCTGCTGTGTCCTGAAAGTTTGTGTTTCTCCAGAAGTTCACATGTTAAAATCCTATGTGATGGTATCAGGAGGTGGGGCCGCTGAGAGCTGCTGAGATCACGAGAGTGGAGCCCTCCTGAATGAGATTAGTGGCCTTATAAAAAGAGACCTCCCTTACCTCTTACATTATGGGAAGGTTCAATGAGAAACCTCAGAACTAGAACAGGACCCTCACCTGACCGTGCTGACACACTGGTTTTGAAATTCCAGCTTTCAAAACTGTGAGAAATAAAATTCTGTTATTTATGAACTACCCAGTCTATGGTATTTCATTGTAGCAGCCTGAATGGGTGAAGACAGCGTTTGTGTCTTTTCAACTGTCATGGTAGTCAGCCTTTTTACCTTCATTCATCTAGCTCTACTCTATAATATCCCAATTAGTGGAATATTATATTAATATTCCCTAATGGCCTATGCCCAAATTACGGTTAAAAAAGTTCCAGTGTCTGGCCCTAGTCAGTTTGGCTCAGTGGATAGAGCGTTGGCCTGTGGACTGAAAGGTCCCCGATTCGATCCCGGTCAAGGGCACATACCTGTGTTGCAGGCTTGATCCCCAGTGTGGGGCGTGCAAGAAGCAGCCGATCAATGATTCTCTCTCATCATTGATGTTTCTATTTCTCTCCCTCTCTCTTCCTCTCTGAGATCAATAAAAATATATTTATAAAAAAAGTTCCAGTTCCTGGATAGCATAGTATTTAAGAAATATATTTAATTAGAATTATGTAACTGATTCAAATCAGAGATATATGCTCAAATGAAAATTGTAGTAGACTATATCTAAGGTCAGAAAGATCTTGATAGGGAACATCATTCCACTTAGAGAGTTTCAGGAATTTTTAACTGGTTTCATACAGAAAAGTATTTACAGGAGTACACAAAGAATTTTGAAGTATGGCCAATGGAGAGAAACTGTCCACCATTTATCAATACTCCATTGCCAGCAAAACAAATGTAGAATAATTACTTTATTCTGTTTTATAAGGGAACAAATAAGATGCATTCTATTTTACACAGGGAGACCACCCATTGAAAGTTAAGTTTATATAATGGACAAATTTGAAAGTCAGTTATCATTTTCCTAATTTCCCCCATTTTCTCTGTGTCTTCAATAAAGAAAAAAATCTGTGAGATTAGGTAAGGATAAAAATATATATATTTTATTGATTTCAGAGAGGAGGGGAGAGGGAAAGATAGAAACATCAGTGATGAGAGAGAATCACTGATTGGCTGTCTCCTGCACAGCCCCCTACTGGGGATCGAGCCTACAATCCTGATTTGTATTCTGACTGGGAATCAAACCATGACCTCCTAGTTCATAGGTCAACCACTAAGCAACACTGGCTGGGCAAGACCTATAGGTATTGATTGGTCAGTAGAACTAGCATGTTAGCTACAACCATAACTTCCATGTTTATTCTGTTCATAAACATGTCTCTATTTGACCTGCCAGGTATGACAAGTAGCTCAAAGAAAATGGAATACTTTGGGTCATGCCATTTTCAGTTTTCAATAAGGAAAAAACATGTTCAAAACACACATCTTTTTTTGTCATTGTCTGTGTTCTTGCACAGACTGTAGATTGTGTCCATAACTGAAACCAGTAGCCAAGAATGAACATGTCTGTCTATCTTTACAAATTGCTAACATATGACATGAACTGGCCTTGCCAGAAGCCTTAGTACTGATGGAAATGAATGACTAGTGGAATCCAAATAAATGAAAGGAAACATGCCTTTACATACAGCACAGCCCGCCTCAGGGTGAGTGGATGGTCAACATTGTAGAACATTGTAATAATATTCCAAAGAGTGCTTCTTGGCCGGTGGTGGGAGTGTGCGAGGTTCTCATGCTCCTGCATTCTACTCCGTAGTGTGGTCCACACTTCAGGAATCTTTACTTTCCTCCCCTGAAATCAGAGCATAACACCGGTGGATGCCTTTTTCCACTGAATGAAAAATACCCCCGTGCAAAAAAAAAAAAGTCTTAAATATGAATCTACTGATAGACCATAACTCTTCTGAGTAAAAGTCATCACTGTGGTAGAAAGTTTTATGTTGTTATTCCCTTCTCTCATTTTATTTTTATCGTTATTATTACCTATTCCTGCAAACCACAAGAACATGCAATAAAATTAGTTTCATTTATTGTCGTTGAGAACTCTGGTGATATAACTTGACCAGTCCACATCAGTCCTCATTTCTATTCTTTCTGATACTTAAAATGATCACTGTGAGCTATAAAATATGTTGTTCTTTGTTTGTTAAGAAGAACAGAGCTCACAATAAAATAAACAGGCATTCTATAAGAATTAGCATTGCACACAGGCACTGTTTTCTCTCATACTTTAATAAAAATAAATATAGACCGCATTTTGGTGCATATCAAGTTCATCTTTCATTTGCTTTCTATCCTGCTATTATATGTGCTGAGAATTTTATGCTAACTTCACCTGCATGGACTGTTTCTCTAGTTGTATTTCTTTAAAGGAGCAATTGTCATTGGTTACATTTCATCTTTTAAAATGTTTCCATAATAATATTTAGCTTTTATATTGTTGTTGAATTTACATGAATTCTAATCAGTCATGTATCATTTCACTATGAGGATATGTTCTGAGAAATGTTTCGGGTGGTATCCTCCTTGTGCAAACATCACAGCATGCACTTACACAAAACTAGGTGGTATAGCCTAGTACATGCCTCGGCTATATGGTATGGCCTATTACTTCTACACTGCAACCTGTACAGTATGTTACTGTACTGAATATTGTAGAAAATAGTAACACAATGCTAGATATCTATATAGCTAAACATATCTAAACCTAGAAAAGATACAGTTGAAATGCTGTAGGAAAGATAAAAATGGTACATCTACATGGGGTACTGACTGTGAACAGAGCTTCCGGACTGGGTGAGTTGCTCTGGGTAAGTCAGTGAGTAACCATGAGTGGATGTGAAGGCCTAGGGCATTACTATACTGTACTGTACACTTTATAAACTGTGAATACTTGGCTACCTACATTTATTTTTAAATGTTTTTCTTTCTTCAATAATAAATTAACCTTAGATTATTATAACATGTTTACTTTATGAACTTTTTATAAAGTTTGTCTGTACAGAAACATTTTCTTTATTTCCTTTCTAGAGGCCCAATGCACGAAATTTGTGCAAGAGTAGGCCTTCCTTTCCCCGGATGCCGGCATCGGCTTCCCTCTGGCACCCGGGACCCTGGCTTTCCTCGCAGCCCCAGCTTCGTCCGGAAGGTCATCCGGTCTAATTAGCATATTATACTTTTATTATTATAGATTCTATAAGCTTTTGTGTTTTGTTTTTACTTTTTAAACTTTTTGCTAGAAACTAAGACACAAGCACACATTAGACACGTGGGCAGGATCATCAGGATCACTGCCTTCCACCTCCACATTGTGACCCACTGCAAGATCTTCAGGGGCAATACCACACTTGGAGCTGTCTCTCCTACAGTATCAATGCCTTCTTCTTGAGGAGGTGTCACTGTTTTCAGAAATATGCACATAGTGGTTTGCCTCATTTCTTTCATCCAACACAGATTTGCATGTAAGCAGATAATGCACACAGTGGTCCTTATTTCTATTCTTTCTGATACTTATTTTTTAAGAAGTCCTCCTTAATACTGAAAACACTTTGGTATCAGGGTCCAGGTTTTCAAACTTTGTAAAGAAGCTTGTTGAGGTCTGCAAAAGCTTCTGCTAACCCCTTCCCTGTGCATTTTCTTAAGGATTCTTCTTTTCTCTTCTCCTGTAGTCGCTTCTCTCTTGCCTCTTCTTCAGCTATGTGTTCCTGTTCCAGTTCCAACACCTCCTCACTAGTCAATTCCTCAGGAACCACCTCTAAGGGCTCCTCAATGTCCTCCCATCTCAACCACAGCCTTGTTGATTTTTGCAACCTTGGCACTATATTACACAGGCTGCAGCATCACTAGGCAATAGGAATTTTTCAGCTCCATTATAGTGTTATGGGACCACTATTGTATATGTGGTCCATCGCTGACCAAAACGTAGTTATGCAGGAGTGACTGTATACGTTTGATTTTGGAAGTGTTGTAGCATGGGTTAAATTTGTCGTGGTTATCTGAAAATTAGAAGCCTTTGGACTTTCTTTGGTATAATATAACTTTTCTTTAATTAGATCCATCCTTCACATCCAAATTCTGGGCATAAATTCTTAAAATCGGCAGCTTCAGGAAATCTATCTATGGAAAAGAAATACTTTACTATAAGAAGCTATATTTCTAGGCGGCTTTGCTACACTATCCATGTTAGTAAATTTGAAAAATGTACTTACTACCCATTATCAGCCAAAGTTTTGCGTTCTGTCTGATGTTGGTTACAAGCAGAAGGGTGTGATGTGTTTTATATTATACATGTAAGTTAATATGAAAAGCTAGCTTATTGAAATGTTTAACTCCACATGCTATTATTTCCTCAGTTAAGGGTTACTTATAAAAACTACTGATATTATGATTTCAAGGATGCAGCTTTTATCGCTGTTCCAGTAGTTCCTGCTGTAATTTTTGTTTTTGTGATGTCTGCTGTCATAGCTTAGCTTCTTAGGTTTGGTCTCTGTTTTGACTTTGCTTAAGATGTGATCAGATGATTGGTGTTACTGGTCTTCCCTCAAAGAGTTTAAAGTGGGCCCTGAGTGTTTGTACTGCAAGGAATGATGACATAGTTATTCTTTCTTTTCAAGGAGCTCTCTGTGGGCTAATGAACAGAGAGGGTCTCTGAGTCCCATCTTTCTTTAAGACATTCTGGTGTGCCCTGTGCTATTTCTCCATTAGATCATGGGGATTTGTTAAATCAGTCTGTCTGCCCACACACTCCTCTGGTCCTAGCAGCCTAGCCGTGGAGACAGAGCCACCAAGAAATATTTATTCTTCTTCCCTGGGTGTGCCTAGCTGCTTCTTTACTACTCATGCATTTAAACCCTCTCCTTTCTGCATGTCCTCTAGGATGTTAGGCCTTTGAATAGCAAGCATGTCACCTGTGGCCACATCCATTTTGTGCTGCAGTGGGAGCCTGGAGCTAGCTCTTCCCTCTTGTGCGAGCTGATGGCTAACTTCTCAGAAATGTTCTGAGCCAGATGTTGAACTGTTAGTAGGTTAAAAGCAGCCAAGTAGAAGTATTTACATGTCAAAATCAGCAAAGCTATACATCAAGGTTTTGTTTTGTTTTATTTTGTTATTTCTGAGACCTGGAATACCAACACAGTGCTTATTCTGAGCCAGTTTTCTCTTTTGATTCGCATTCCAGCCAATTAACCTTCTACCGAATACAGCAGTCACTGAGGCTTCTTTGGGGTGGGGGTGGGGAAGAGGATAGTGACTATTGGAAAACTCTTGGGGATTATAGTTTAGATTTCTGTTTGTCAAGTTACACATGGTATTCTAAACTGAAGCAAACCCAAACCAAACCAAGTCGTTCTCTGCAATATTGGAAATGTATAGTAAGTACTTTGGACTGTATAAATGTATGATTATTTCATTTTTATATAATAAATTATTTGCTAGTTACCCTAGGACACATATCATACAACTTGTTATAAATTAGGGCAATAATTAAGCTGAAATAAACAGTTGAAGCTATTGTTTATCCACAAAATCTCCTTTCAGGGCAGCAATTTTTATTTATTTTTTATGTTTTTTAAAATATATTTTTATTGATTTCAGAGAGAAAGGGAGAGGGAGAGAGAGATAGAAACATCAATGATGAGAGAGAATCATTGATTGGCTGCCTCCTGCATGGCCCCTACTGGGGATCGAGTCCACAACCCCGGGTATGTGCCCTTGATCAGAATCGAAACTGGGACCCTTTGGTCCACAGGCCAGTGCTCTATCCACTGAGCCAAACCAGCTAGGGCAATTTTTAAAAACCTAATTATTTTTAGTGTTAGAAGCTATGAAATCGGTCTAGTTTATTTTCTGTATATAAAAGTCCTTTTAGGTAAGTGTATGGACATTTAGTAGTTAGTGTGTTATTTAACTGATAAGCTTTTCCCACTTATCAGAAGAAAAAGATATAGTTGACAGTGATATATCTTACTTGACTAAATACTTGTACAATTTATAGATAATTTTCCTGAGTTTACATATTCTAAGAAAACTTCCCTTGTGAAAGTTTATGTGTGTGTGTTTTTTAATTCTTCTGAGGATTTTGTCATCAGTATATCTGGAGATACTTAGTGGCAGTAGCTAAAATAGTACTAATTGAGCCTAATGTCTCATTGAAGAATGACATCCTATCTAACAATGAGGGAATATGCTAATTGACCCTCACACCATCACAAAGATGGCAGCACCCACAGCCAATAAGGAGGGAATATGCTAATTGAGTGTCCCACCCTCAATGATGGCAGCGCCCACAGCCACAAGATGGCGACACCCAGTCCCCTCAGGCCTGCCGGGGTGGCAGGTGCGCGGCAAGGCCAGACCCTCTGCTAGGCAGGCCCGGCCACTCCACACGCCTGCTTCCGGAGTCCCCCAGTCCTCTCAAACCCCCAGCCAACCAGGGCCAGCCCGAGGCACAGGCAGGCCTCAGATGGCATCTGCCCAGCTGCCCAGGGCCACCTGAGGCTCAGATAACCAGGACCAGCTGAGGCTCAGATAACCAGGGCCACCTGAGGCTCAGATAACCAGGGCCAGCTGAGGCTTGCACTGCTGGCAGTGGCAGCAGCAGAGGTGTGATGGGGCGTTGCCTTCCCCTGACCACCGGGTCGCCTCCCACCCCTGAGGGCTCCCAGACTGTGAGAGTGGGCAGGCCGGGCTGAGGGACCCCCTCACCCCACCTCCAATGCATGAATTTTCATGCACCAGGCCTCTAGTTTCTTTATAATCTAGAGAACTTGTTTGACAAACATGAAGGGGCATTTTACTTTGTATTGTAAGATTTCATTTAATACAGGTAACCAGAGTTTGCTAGATCATTCAATGGACCAACCAATATACCTCTTATTCAAAAGAACATTAATGTCATGATAACAAGGAATATTATATAATACTTTAGGATTTATAGAATAATAACTAACACCAGTAGATTGCTAATTGTGTTCCAGATTTTATTCTCAGTGCTTTACACATAATCACTTATTTGAAATTTTCTAAGGTAGTTATTATCCTCAGTTTTATAGATGAGGAGACTGAAGCAAAAGAGATGAGATAATTTGCCTGGGGTTGTACAGACAATAAGCAGAAAATCAGGATTTGAACCTGGGTGGTGTGGCTTCAACATCTATGCTCTTAGTTCCAATAACAATAACTCCTTGAGCCTTTGGAGAGTCTACTGATCAAGGGCAAATACTATACTCTTTACTTGCAAGTCTCAGAAGCCTCAATCACTAATTTTATAAGAACAAAAGTAACTTGGAGAAGGAAAAGCAGAACTGTCTTGTCATTGGGAATCAATCATTCTCTTGATTATTGAAAATTTCACTGGGCAAAAAGAATCTCCAGTAATCACAGTACAGAGAAGATACATCAAAAACTGGATATATCCATACTGTTTTGGAGATTCTCTAAGGTACAAGATGGATGGACTTAAAATATACTGAAAAAGGAGTCCTTATAGAGGTTTATAATTATGAGAAATAAAATTTTGAATGTATAAATATTGCATGAGCTTCTTATTTAAGAATGTAGTAAATTGATAACAATATAAAATGCCCAATAGTCATTTTATTGCCTGATCCTTTTTTTTTAACCTTGGGCATTAATTTATTCACATAGTTATAATCTCATGGCCCAAACTACAATAAATATTGAAAATATATTCACAGAAAATTATCTGTGCAAGTGCTCCTTCCAATTTTTATAATGAAGCAATTACTTTGCATCTATTAATTGCTGTCACATTTTGATCTGTGCTCTAACATTGTTTTTTTTTGTGAGAAAATTATTGTGTTTTATACTCTAAGTATTTCATATTTAGAACTTCCAAAGCATAGGTTCGGTCCACATTTAATTTTGCTGCATCAATAAAAAAATGAATGAATTGGCTAATAAAACATCACAACTATTTTATGTCATGGGCTGTAGGTTGTTGTTTATGAATATTCTCAACTGACCCAGTAGTTCACTGTAAGAAAGCATTTTTCTTTTCTTTTTTTTTTTTTTTTTGCCTTCATTCAGTGGAGAGAGAAATAAGATTGGTAGAATAACATACTACATGGGGGTGAGGAGAGAAAGGTGCTCTTCTTTTGGGATGTGCAGGTAGATGCACATCCCAAAGTAGATGCACATCATAAAGTGGATGATATCGTATTGAAAATGCAGAGCTTCCTACCCAGACAGGACGCTTGTCTGCCTAAAACAGAGACATTTATTCTTTAGCAGCAGTTTATCTCAATTGCTCTCTTTTCTTGGTATTTAGTGATTTTACAATACAGATGAAATCGTTGTTACTGGCTGAAAACCAATAAAATCCATCCTGTTTCTTCCACAGATTAGAGTTTGTTTCCTGGAAATCTCTTTTATTAATGTCCACTTTGGGTCTGGGGAGGTATCAATTGAAAGAGAGATTTCACATGATAAAAACCTAGACCCACTCATGAAGGAAAAAACGCTTAAATACTAACTCCACTCAAAGGAGATCAATTGCCTTAAAAAAATCTTTAAATAGCAGCCTAGACATTGTGACCATTATTTTGCTCAGCACATTTAGATACTGTAGATGTGTTGTATGGTGTGGCGATATGATGCCTTGTAGTTGTACGAATGACCTACATCCGCATCGTACAGTAGAACTTTCTATAAGGATGGAAATGTTCTATGTCTGCCTGTCCAACACAGCATTACTAGCCATGTGTTTTTGAACATGTGGCTAGTGTGACTAAGGACCTTCATTTTTTATTTTAATTCATTTGAATTAATTATATTTAAACTTAAGTAGTCAATGTCACTAGTGGCTACTGTATCAGACTGCACATATCTACAGTTAAATGTAGAATTAGCTGGAGTGAAGACTGCTTAACTTCAGGTCCTGGATATGGTGCAGAGTAGTTGAACAACCTTAGAAAATCATTTAACCTCCCTGAGTCTCCATATCTAGTATTCTCAATTTCTATATGGGGATAATATGAGTACCTACCTCCAAAAGTTCTGAGATCATTAAATAAATTGATTAGTATAAAGCTCTTTGAACTGTGCCTAACTTACAATACACGCTCAACAAACATGAGCCATTGCTATTCATATTAATTATTTTATAGTCTTTTGTAGATTTTTAATGATGTAGGAACTGAAAGGGAGATGGAAATTAAATAGGTCTAAAGTAATAAACAGATAAAGTCATAAAATGGGATAGAATTTTAGGTAATCCTAAAGGAATGACTGAGATTTAAATAAATAAAAAGTAATTTATAAATCGAGAGACCGTATATTCTAATTTACTTTGGAAAATCTCAAGTCGTACCTTGTATCCTGGTTTAATTATTATGTCCCTCTTTTGTTCTAAAAAGTGTTTGTAAGATAAATTTTCTAGTCACCCTAGAATAAGATATAGAAATGGAGCCCAGGCATTCCAGGTGGAAGGAAAAAAAAGAAAATAAGGTATAGATGCAACTGTGACTATGATGTGGCATGAAAGATGAACGAGCACTGGGAAAGAAAAGAAAACAGAGCTAGATACGAGCTAGAGAGACATAATGGAGGTAGGATGAAAGCTTGGACAAGGAAATTAAATTTTATTTTAATGCTATTTATGCTATTATTGCATTGCTCCTCAGTCAACACAGATTCACTTTCATAAAAAGTTTGTGATGTAATTGGACAAAATTATTCAGTGGACCAAAAAAAGCCTTATACCATTTGATGCTGTGATTGGCCATCCATTATTCACTGTAATTTTATGAAATTCGTGCAAGGGGCTCGGCCCTCCCAGCCCCAGTGTCATCCAGAAGGTCGTCCAGACAGTCCTTCTGCTGTTTGGCCATCAGGTCTAATTAGCATATTACGCTTTTTGGTTTGAAAGAAAATCATTTACTTAGATTGCCCATTAGCTACAAGTAATCAAATCAGTAGTATGATTGGTTAACAGGAAAATTAGTCTTTTGAGTGGAATTATAGCTCATTATATCAGTTTTCAAGAATGAAGGAGAAAACTTTGTGTACATTTAGTTGCAAAAAATACTATGTCAACATATCTTATGGCAGTGTTCTTCAGGCTACATCTATTGGTCTTCATTCATTTTAGGCCAGCATGCATGATAAATGGAAGGGAATTCATTGTTGGCATTATTACTGATTGTAATTGTAGGGAAATACAGAGTATATTGGACTGTGAAACATAGAAGATTATAAAACAACTAGGAAGAGAGTCAAAGATAGAGATAATGGAGAAAAATGAAACTAAAAATTTAAGTAAACATATAAGGTACAAGAATGGGACTCAAGTACAATAGTTTTACTCTTCACAAGATCTCCTTTTTTATTTCTAATTGCATTCTGAATTGAGATGCTGACCATTGGTGAGCCCAGAGATCTCTAACAGTTCAAGGTGACCTGTTATGGATTGTCACTCTTTTCCCAGTTATTCTAGCCCATTGTAAATCAGTCATTTGAGTGGATCTCTAAAGTATTCCTGAGGGGGGGGGGGCAAAAAATAGGAGTCTTAAACAGGGATTATAGTAACTTTTGGTATTTCTGGAGAATTCTATTACTGTTACAGTATAGCAGACATGGTACTCTCCACCTAGGGAACCAATCATGGCTTTTTTTTTTTCAGGAGCAACCAATAATTATCAATATTAGAATCATGAACTGTTTGGGTTATTTTCAAAGCTTAAACTAATGCCGCAAGCACCTCATATTTTGAAGTTTTTTAATTTTGTTTTTCATTAAAGAGATCAAGAGTTGGCCAAATGGACAAGAGTTAGGCAAAGACAGGATGTCACTGGCATTTGGAAAATTGAGCAATCTTTATAAAAGCTTATTGGCATCAATTACTCTTCTCTAGCTTGTAAATGTAATAACGAAATTGGTTTATAGGTGCTTACAATAATTTATTTGTGTCTTCAAGTACATGCATTTAAAAATGTCATTTAATATCTAAACCTCTGAATGGAATTCAATGACTTTAGATTAAGCCTATTTGTAAATAGTACAGAGCAATGTGTAATTATGCAATCTACTGAGGTTTTCCAAACCTAATATTTAGAGCAAGAGTGAATCTCATCCTAACAGAATTTTAATAAAACTCCGGTAGTGAGTTGTAAATACCTTGAAACTAATTAGCCATTCCCTCCACAGTGATTGTTTCATCACTGCTTAGTTATTGCATTTTGGTTCCTGATGAAAATGGCAAACCACAGTTCTAATGACATAGTTTCATCTCAAGAACAGTGGCTCCCATCTTAAAAAAAATAAATGGTTGACTCTTTTAGTTTCCCCTTAAAGGTACATTATTCCAACTAGGACTTAAAGAGCAAATGTTTATTTTGAGGATCTGCCTCATGATGATGATGATGCAATTGATAGGAACAAAAAATATTTATTGAGTACTGACTCTGTGTCAGGCACTGTGCTAAATATTTTATATGTCATTTATATAGTAAAAACCTTCCAACAGTCCTATGAGGTGAGATCATCATAATCTCTTTGTCTTCTGACTAGAGCTTTAAGTGCCTAGTTAGTGGCAAAGCAGGATTCTCAGCAGGCAATCTGGAGCTCTCAAGCACCATATTACCACTGTTGACAGTAGCTATTACCTAGACCAGTTGGCGGAGAATGTGCAAATGATTGCCTTTTGTACAGAATTTTGTCCTTTATTGCTCATTTCCATATCAGAGCTGTGGGGCAGGTTTTTACCAAACTCTGTTATAAAAGGCGTAATTGAAACAATTGTTTTCTATAGTCATATTCTACATAATGGAGAGGCAATTGCCTAGTATGAAATTGCAAAGCGGTAATGTATGTGGTTCATGAAACTCTGGCTAAAATTGCATGACTTGCCTTAGATATTAATTTAGCTGCATTTGTTATTGCTTGCATGCACAATATTCATATTCACCCTTATTTGAGGCTATTCTAAACACTCCAGTGATCTCCACAGTTTTCGCCATGTCTACTCGTTCATGTCGTGTGTTGATACTAGAGGAGAGGTCTACAGAAGCAAGGTTATATGGAAATTACACTGTCTGGGAGAGGAATCCAATAGCCTGCAACAGCATTATCCACTGAGCAATGGATTACATGTGTACATGCAGGCTAAATAATGTATGATTTAAGACAGGAATGTGGTTTATATTCATTTTTGGATAGTGAAAGAGTTGGCATGCCAATCCCAGGAGAGACTTTATCCAGGGCTTTACCCTTGAATGGATAAAAGAGTACAAATTCTATTGCACTGATGATGAATAAAAACAAATTGGGGAGCCCATCAGCAAAGCAGACTGCTGCATGATGGAGTCCAAGGCTACTCCAAAACCACCAGACCAACTGCTTCAGGATCCTGCCAGCAACCAGATGCCAGGAATAGAATTGACTGCAGTTTGGCATCAAGGCTCTGATTCCCAGCCAAGGGGAATTGCATGCAAAAAATATTTAAAATTCTCTTTGAAAAAGAGTTATGTTTCCAGTCCTATTCTGCTTGGAAATGATATGTAGCATATTGCCATTTTAGTTGCAGGGGGTGGAGGCCTGGGGAGGTGATGCCATGGGTACTTAGGGGTAAGGAATTGAACTTTGTTAGGTAATAGGGTGTTTCAATGAAATCATTTTTAGGCTATTGGTTAGTATCATTAATCAAGGGGGATACCATATTGGTCCTTCAAAGAGAGTGGCTGGATCTGTTTAAAGCTGTGATTCTCAATCAGAGGCAATATCACTCCCTTAGGGAGCATTTGGTAATATCTGGGGATATTTTTGGTTGCCACATCAGGAGGGGTGGGTAGAACAACTAGCATCTAGTGGTAGAAGACAGGGTTTTGTTAAAGATTCTACAGTGCACAGGACAGCCACCTACAGCAAAGAATTGTTCTTTCCAAAATGTCCGCCATGCCAAGGTTGAGAACCCTGATTTTAAATTACCTGGCCAGTGCATAAACATTACAGCCCTGCCTTTAGACAATGGTTCTAATGTAGTTTGACATTGTATAAAACATGATTTTTAATGATTTACTTTACTCCATTGATGTGTGAACAACAGTTATTGAATGTACCAAATGCTTTCTGTTAAAACAAGCAAAAACACCCTCTCCAGGTTGCATCCAGAATAGCGAGGGGGTAAAAAGGCAATGAACCTCCCTCCAGACCTACACACGCACACACCACACATTTTACAAGAATGTAGGAGGACCCGCTTGATTCACTTTTCAAACTTGAAAAATGAGGCATATTAACAAAGCACACTAAATGAATCAGCTGTTTAGGATGATCTACAAGCCAGTTCATTTTCCTGTTATTAAATAACAAACCATGAATCTTGACAAATGAACCCCACTAGTTTGACATTATTTGAAAAACTCATAACATGCTTGCTTCTGTTGGGCACTTCCCCTTTGAAATTAAATTTTGAGATTGGCTTTATTTAAATTCTGGTAGAGGGAAAGAGCTTGTTAACCTTCATTTTGACTGCATGTTGTTTAGCATCATCATTCTTTTCTCCCCGCCTTATACTTGGCTCACCAGAGCTTCTGCCCGAGTCTCGCTGTCCAGGGCTCACTGCAAGGAAGCCGGTTGTGTTTGTTGGCGCCTCTGTCTTTAAGAGGTGAAGTTCCTGGTGTTGTGGGGACTGGGTGGCTTCTGGAGTCAGACTCCCTCAGTTCAGATTGGGGCTCCAGCCTTGTGACTTTGCAAAAATCATTTGCCCTGTTTGTGCCTCTGTTTTCTCATTTATAAAATGAGCTTAATATTATTTGCCTCATTAGGCTGTTATAAAGACAACATATAAAATGATTAGCAAGACCCTGCCGGGTAGCTCAGTTGGTCAGAGCGTCTTCCCTAGAGGCCAAGGTGGTGGGTTCATTCCCCCATCAGGGCACATATATGAATCAACCACTGAATTGCGTACATAGGTGGAGCAACAAATCCATGTTTCTCTCTCTCTTCCTCTCCCTTCCTATCTCTCTAGAATCAATAAAAAATGCTTAGCAAGCACACATTAAATGTTACCCATGATGATTAGAATCTTTATCTTAAGAATAACATCTTCAAAAATGGATGCCAAGTCATTTTACTTAATTTACTAAGGATGACACAGGTACGAATCCGCTGATTTAGCAGCCCCAACATGTGACTAAGAAGGCTCCAGCCCCCATCCCATAATCCCTAACAGCCCCTCCCAGCAATGCCACCATGAATAAACATCTGAGAAAAGCATGCACGCTTGCCAAGCATATGCGGCTTCTGCTTCCTGAGAAGTCTTCTATCTCCCCCTTCAATCCCAGTGCCATCCCCAGCCCTTTTTTTGAAAATCTGCCATTTCTACTAGCTTTAACCAAGGACACTGCAAATTCATAGCAAGCCCTTGCCTTGTAGCAGCTCAGTGTTACAGTGTTCAGCAACCCCAGACCTTAAGTGCTCACCACCCCTCAATAGGATTTACAAAGTGTGACTTTGGGCAATATCACAAAGTCAGTTTCATCTGAAGGAAAATATTCTTTACTACCATTTTAAAATTTCTTCCTCAGGGCGTTAAAAAGCTAATCAATGATAAAATTCCAAGTTCATTTAAAGATGAAGAATTGAGAATCAGTCACATTTAACCACTTTTAATCAGGAAAGTAGCTGCTGTGACCCATTAACCCCTAAAGATTATTGATGCTCCCTTTTATTTAAGATGCTATAGGTTAGTCGTTTGTCTTTGGCAGCCGGAGCATACAAAACCTCTTTTGCTTTTCACAAATTAATTCATTTCAGCCTGTGCATTTGTCAGACATTCCCGGAACCTTCAGCCAATGTTTTGTTGATTAAAAGATGTGTATTTTGAACATGGATGGAGAGGAAGGAATTTATAATTCTCAAAACCAGAGCGTGATTTATAATGCAGGCCGCTACCTGAATCATTCAGTGCATCATCAACACATGAATGAAATATTAAGAATTAGCAGGAGTGTCAGCCCCGGGTCTTAAAATCTATGGATCAATTGGTTCAGTTACACTGAGCAAGTCTACCCCTTTCAGCAGAATTTCTAGAACTCACAAACAAGATGATGACAGAGAAAAACACCTTTGTATAGTTTCTTCAAAGGGCTTTTGAAATACATCCTTTTCCCACAACAATCTGGTGCTTCCACTCCTATTTATAAATTACGTACCTTGTTTTCATGCACACAAATTCCTGCTACTCATTCCAGATTTGATTTGCTTTGGACTGGTTGTTTAATCTCCCCTCCCCACAGTGAATACATTGGGCCCTTTGCAGGGCACAGTTATTGTTTTAGGCACCATGCAATTTACTAAATGGTGCCCCAGTTGTGTAAAATGCTCCCAAAGATCCCTGAGGGAAAACAAAAGAATTAAGTCAACACATATTGATCACCCTATAGTTGGTGCTTTCTTCTATCAATCAAGGGCTCAGTCTGAACTGGTCCATCTGATCTGAGATACATAGAGCTGGAGACATTTTTCTGGCTCTCTGGTGGTTTAAAAGGCTAGGCAGTTGGAACAACTGCTTTTAAACAAAGCCTCATTTTAAAAGAAGCCTGAGTACAGAATGGAATTCAAAGAATTTAGAGGGAGGGGAGGGGAAAGTGGCAAAAAAACACACACAAAAAAAACCAAACCCTGGGAAATTTAAGAGAAGAAAGCACATGGGAAGTAAAAGATAAATTCCATCTGCCCTGTTGCGGTACACAGAGACCAGGATGCTACTTCAGCCAGGATGTATTGAACACCTACTAAGTGCAGGGCTTGTAAAGAGGTAGAGTTAAGTATTATGGATGTCCGAGAAGCGAAACACAATTCTTAGCTCAAGAAGGAATAGTTTTTCATGCAAACCAAGAATCTTTATGCAGATATTAGATTCCAAAAGGCAATCAATATATGCCATTTTATTCAACTATTGGGGACAGAAAATATTCTCTGGTGTAATTCATTTTAAAATTTGACATTAAAAGTGTTGTTTACAAACTCACACTAAAGAAATGGTTGAGAAAAATGTTTATTTCAAAGAAGCGAGTTGGGGCCTCTGGGGTTTGCTCCTGTCATTCCAGCCCTGTCACCTCCCCATTTCTTAAACAAACTGCCTAATACTCCCTTGACCACTTTGTGCTTGCATTTGACGTTGGATTATCCTGTTTTATTCTTCCCCCAGTTAATAACAGGAAAGTCTGAGGTAAGGGAGCTTGAAGTCCTTTACATAGGAGATGGTTCAGACCCTGGCTGGCCTAGGGAAAAAGTAGGAATTCAGAGGAAAGGATGATTCTAGAAACCTCTCAGAGACTTTGGTAGCTGACGGTATTGTGAGATTTAGGATTAGGGAACGGATGAAGTTAACATCAAAGTCCTAGCATGGAGGCTGGAAGAATGACGGCGACATGGAAAAAATGGGGTAATTGTGATGGGTGGCTGGTATGGAGAGATGGGAGATAAGAGTAGATATTAGGAGTTGCATTTTGACAAACTGCCTCTAAGAGGCATGTCTTATAGTCATTGGAAATATGCACTGGGGCAAATAGGAAATCCTGCAAATGTGTGTTAAACAGATTGTAACAGCAGGAAACAAGGCTGGATACTGCTAAAATGTGCCCTCTTATAGGGATTAAAGGCTGTGTTTATTCCATTTTTATTGTACATCATGTAGCCTAAGTATTTATTAAGCACCTACTTGCTATTTGATAAGTACATACCTCCCACCCCTGATAAAATAGCTAATGTGTCTTCAGGTTAAAACTCAGCCAGAAATGTCCCTACTGGTATCTGATGAATGTGTTTATTGTGCCTGTAGGTGACATTCTGAGTTATGGTTGAGGATATCTGGGATAGTTATATAGACTAAGATCACTGGCAATACAGAGATGAATGACAAATATTACCATTATACATTTTTTTTTATCGTTAACATTTATTGTATACTTACTAATTTCCAGGAACCATTTTGGTTGCATTAGCTCACTGAGTTTTGGTAAAAACCCTATGACACGGGGAAGTACTATTTCTATCCTCCTCACATGAATGAGAATGTTGAGTCTCAGGGAGGTTAAGGCACGATGCAAAGGTCACAGAGTCCATAGAGATGCAGCAGGGACTTCAACCCAGGCAGTCAGTGCAACTTTAGAATTTCTGATGATATGCCTGTATGAAAAAGCAATAAAGTATAATGAGTAATATTTCTACTTATTTTGGCATATATAATGAAAAAGACCCTCACATTGTATATCCTTAGTTGCTGGAGGTCATTTATCATTTCCATTTTTCTCAGAAAGAGTCTGACAGGTTAAAGGAGTTATCTACTCGGGGGAGATTTTACTCCCAAGGGACATTCATGAGTGTGTAAAGACATTTTTGGTTGCCATAACTGGAGGATGGGTGCTGCTAAAATCTGGTGGGTAGAGGCCAAGGATGCTGCTACCACCCTATAATGAACAGGACAGCCCCCCCCAAAAAAGAAGTGTCCTGTTCACATTGTCAATAGTGCTTAGGCTGAGACCCTGGGTTAGAGTGAAATAAAGGGGACCTTGACTGAAGGGAGAGAATGGTGGCTGAGTCTTGCTAACAAAGTTTTTCCCCATGAAGAAGCAGGTTTGGGAGGGGAGAAGAGATCAGATAGATTCATTCATTTGCTTGTTTACTCATAGAATCACCATCCACAGAGTGATTTCTTTGTATCAGGAATTGTGCTGGAGAGTAATGCGGAGGAAACAATCTTCGGGAGTTGCTTTGGAGAAAAGGAAGGAACAGAGAGTTAGAGGCAAACCAAAGATGCTTGGCTATTGAACATGCGCTGGGCAGAGCTTTGGTGTCAAGAGTGAGTTGCGTTCTTTTGTCAGAGAAGGAGATAACATGCTACCTTAGAGGTCTCTAAGGAAAGTCACAGTGGACAGACTCCGAAGCCATAGGCTGCTGTCAGAAGCCCCTGGGAACTTCGTTATGTCCCATTTATAGCAAGCTCACGCTGATCCAAATGCAGGGCCAGAGAGGGGAGAGGGCATCTTTTGTTCTCAGAAGTCCACAGAGTCGTGATGTATATAAGTATGTGTGTGCATGTGTGGATCGGAGAGGCCGAGACGCTTGCATTGCTTTCGAGGTGCTCTGCTGGCCTGGGAATAGGTGCTGGCTTTGTTTTTCCAGTAACAGCCTTTTCTGTTTCCAGCAGTCCTATGCACCAGCTCCCCACCCCATGGCTCCTCCCAGCCCCAGCACAAACAGCAGCAGCAACAACAGCAGCAGCAACAGCAGCGGGGAACAGTTGAGTAAAACCAACCTGTACATTCGAGGCCTCCCACCAGGCACCACTGACCAGGACCTAATCAAGCTGTGCCAACCGTAAGTGCCCTTCTGCTCTGCGCCGTTTCTAACCCACGTGCTCGCCCACGTGGGCTCCGACCACGCCGGCCTTGGCTCTTGTACCCCATCCTCCCATTCACTGGTGTCTCAGTGAGGAAGATGCTGTTGTCTGAAGGGATTTAAATGTGAGATCTAAGTCCAGCTTACTGTAGGGAATGAATTTGTTTATGGTATGAAGAGGGGATTCTTGAGCAGATATACATGGGAGTGCTGGCCGGGTGTGCATGTATTGACTAGGAAGATAATGGGCAAGCATTGAGTTGGGCCCTGAAACCTTGTGGTTGGTGGAGTCAGTGATGAATCTCATGAAAAAAAAAAAGGCTCCCTCCCCCCGCCACGCCCAGAAGTATTAGTGGGAAAATCTCAAAAACTCAGAAGAAGTGATAGATTTCAGCGTGGTTATCTCCTGTGTTGCAAACTTCCTGGCCAGTGCTTGTAAATCTCAATTCAGTGGGAATCAGGTAATTGGAGAATTGTAAGGCAAATGCTCTAGTTTCATTAAAGACATCTATTTCCAAGTCCAGTGAATCTACTTTCCACCAAGGCCAAGAACTACACTCGCCAAGTAGCTTCGTATTTTCTAGGAAATGTGGTAATGATTAAACGCCCTTCCAAAATATTTTCGTTATTCCATTATCTACCAACACATATTATCAACTCTCTTATTTCTCTGACAATCAATCAAACTATTTAAATTTACCTTCCAAATCACATTAATGATGGGTAATGAATTAAGAATCATAGATCAGTACTTGTAGATTATTGTCTGGTGATTTTCAAAGTCCTATCAGTCCCCTGTTTTGTGATTTGATTGTGCCTTAGCTGGGCATTTTTAAATTAGGGGAAACTATTACTCAATTGTTCTTTTTCTCTTTTGCAATCCTTTTACAAGAAGGTTGAGAGGATATTTATTTTGTAAATTTTCCAACCTCTAAAATATTGGAAGAGGAAAACAAAGCAGGCAGTATTTATTTGCCTTTGTTCTGTTTTTTTGTTTTGTTTTGTTTTGTTTTTAGATCGAGAACAAATAGCAAAACAACAGGAAGTGGCAGATAAACCAAAACACAAATAATGTTACTATATAACCAGTTGACTAGGCAGTATGTGGATTAGGGAGGGGGCACTTTGGAAAAAAATTTACTTAGAAGCAATTTTAAAAAGAGAATGAAATGTGCCAGGGCTAAGACATATGAATATGTTAGGTTTTGGTCTATAAAATGGTGAGGTTGAGAATTGGAGGGTAAATCACTCACTTTTCTTTTGTTCTTGCTGTTAGAAAGATCTAAGCCATTTTGAAAAGTAAGAGCTTTGAAAATGTGAAAGATTGCAGCTTCAGATGAAGTATCTCCTCAATGGAATGTGATGTGAAAAAGAAGGGTAGCTATTAACTGTTTTGTATATGAGTCTCATTCATAAAAAGAAGAATTATTGGATAATACAGAAAGATTGTTTCCCATACAAGTCAGAGCACTCGTTGAACCATAGATTTCTGGGGCCCACGAAATTATGATTCACTAGGTTTGGGGCCCAAGCATATGCATTTCTCATGGGTTCCCTGGTGTTGTTGAGATTGCTGTTTTTTTGGGGGGGATATACTTCTCTCTGTAATAATATGAAGACCACTGACTATTTCTAATGCATCAAGTTTCACTTAATATATGCCGGTCATTGAGTTGGACTTCTGTGCATTACAACCTACACAGCCTCTCTATGATCTTGAGGCAGATCATGGACCCTCTTTGAGCCTCAATTTCCTCTTAGAAGAGTAGGTTACCCTGTAGGATCAGTGGTGTGCGAGGGCTGCCTATGATTACTGCACTAGAGCCACTTGTTAAATGTTCTGGAATTCTGTGAGTGATTTGTTTCAGACTCAGTATCTTGAAGTTGGCCATGGTGGGAGTATTTGTATTACAGGAATAAGGGAGCCTTACAAATCAGGCATTTAACATTTTTTATCTCTTTTTATTTTTTGGAGAGCTGGTTTATGAATATACCACTGATAGAGCATTATACTATGACATTTTGTGTCAGTATCCATTTCTGCAAAAAAAAAAAATGTTGCCAGAAATGAATAAATGAAAAGTGTTCCCTAAATGCCTGTATTGGCATTTTTAATTTAGCAACGAGATTTAGTGACACAGAAACATTATTTTTGAGAAAAGAAGTTTTGTTTATATTTCTTATGTGCATTTGAGAAATGTAAAGAATGCTAAGTGCACAGAGGGTAATGGTTACATGTTCATATTAATTTTTGCTAGCTAATAAGATGTGGCTCATTCTAATGTTACTGTAAAAATGTTTATGGGTTTTCCAGCTACTGAAGTGGTCTAGACCTGGGGTTTATTGCTTAGATTCATTTACCTCGAGAATATTACAGAACTAATATGATCAGGCAATAGAATGTAATAGAAATAGCTGTGCACTAAGAGGTCTGGGTTTCAGTCCTGGCTGTGCCATCAACTGAGTAGTGGCCTGAGATAAATGATTTCTCCCCTCTTCACTTTAGTTTCCCCTATGGAGAAAACAATGTGTTTGAACTCGATAATCTTTTAAACTTTTTTTTTTCATCCTAAAATTCTCTTATTTTATTGAGGCCTTCATTAATTAGCAATAAAACCTGCTCTGGGCCACCTTTTATATCTTTCACCCAGTCCCCCTTTGCAGAATGGCTGGACCACAGACTAAATTGATATAGCTGCATGAATCTGACCTGATGGCTGGAGAAGTCTTTGCTATAAGACGAATGCAGGTCATGTGTCAAGTCCTGTGTCCTCACTTGTAGTGTTGGTTTCTCCTATTGCTCATTACTGTTTTACATGAGCAGTCTTCTAAAGATGCAAGTCATTTTGCATTGAGATTACTCATCCAGAATTTTAAAATAATTTCATCTATAAAAAAGAAAATATTTATTGGTTTAAATGAACTTGTTATCAGGATCAACTTTCCATATTTATTCCTATGAAATTGTATGTATTTTAGAGTTAATGGTATCTTATAAAATAGAAAATGCAGTATTTGCTAGTATCCATAGTAATGAAATGATGGAAAATAGAGATATACAAAAATGGCATAGATATATTGAATTATCTGTATTTGAATGCAATATTCATGTTAATACTAATGAACAGCAAGGAAATTATATTAAAGAAAAGCAGTTGCATTATTTCACAATGAATATTCTGAGAGCAAATTCTGTTAAAGTATCCCATTCACATTCATCATCAAATCTCCTATGTTTGGATTGCAAGACTAAAAACTAATAGACATGAAGAATGACTTCACTCCATGGAAAATCTCTAGTTACAACTATGTTTTGGATGAATACATTGCATTGTGTGTCTTGTTGTAAATACCTTATAATGTCTTCATCTTGAGAATTCTCAAGGAATTTTATTGTGTTCTCAATCAAGCAGTATTTACAGAGTACCTCTGATGCATGCCAAACAGTGGGCTGAAGATTCAGTGGTGAGTACATTTAGAGAAGGGCCTTGCTATAGCAGAGCTTATGTTTTCCTCAACAAAATAGGACGTCAGTTAAATAGTTATATGATTTTATATGAAATTGCAACTATACATGCAACATGGGAGCGTGGAACTAAGAGTCTTTGCAACATGGGATGGTACCTAGTTAGGGCAATGAGCAAAGGCATCTCTGAGGAAGTGACAGTTGAGCTAAGATCAGAAGGAGGAATAGGTTTAACTAAGTGAGGAAGGACGGGAAGAACATTCCTGGTGGAAGGAACTTCATGTGTGTAGGACTATTGGCTGGAGGCTGCATGGCAAACATAAAGGGTTGAAAACAAGGCCAATGTGGTTATAGCAGAGAGAAGGAGTTGGAGTAAGGAGCAGTATGAACTAGAAACATGGAGAGGAATTAGGTGATGATCCATTTGTATATCAGGTTAGGAGCTTTGTTTTACCCTAAGAGCAATGCAGAAGATCACTAAATGATCACAAACAGGAAGGTAACATAGAATTTGTTTCAAAAAGGTAACACCAGCTGCATAGTGGAGAGAAAGGATCCCATGTGATCAGGGAACAATCAGAGTAGGAATAGGTGAAAAGTGATCTGGTAGAAGAATAAGTTATGGTTAGAGAAACAGGCATGAGAATTAATAATTGTGGTGTTGGAACAACTATGTGTGGTGAAAGATGTCTTTTTTCATACGCATTTATTTTCCTATTAAAAAGTAAGGACTTAAGAGACAACCAAATGAACTCCAAAAAGAAACAATGAAGTAGCACCAAATAGGACCCAAATCACTGATTTTTAGTCTCTTTTTCTTACCTAGTCATGAGTGGATCATCAATATAATATTAAATATTGAGTGGCTACAATATTAAAAGCACTAAAGACAAATACAGTGGACCTTGAACAACATCGAGTTAGGGACACTGACTCCCACCATGAAGTCGAATATCACATATAACTTTAGACTTCCCCAAAACTTACCTACTAATAGCCTACTGTTGACCAGAAGCCTTACCATAACATAGTCAATTAACACATATTTTGTATGTTATATGTATTATATTCTTTATTCTTACCATAAAGTAAGCTAGGAGAAATGTTATTAATATGTTAAGAAAATCATAAGGAAGAGCAAATACACTTATAGTACTTTACTGTATTTATCGATACTGTAAATTTATATCAACTGTTCACAAGATAAAGTATCTGTCAGTATCTGTATCAATATTGTCATTATAATGCAAAACACTGTAAATGTTATACGTATAACTAACAATAGACATCAAAAACGAAAAGGTATTGTGAAAAAGAAATTCATGTTTACTTACAGGTTTAATGATCCTTGCATTGATAACCAAGAAGCAGCAATATGATTGCTTTTTGATAGTCTAGTGTAACTGATATGATTGCTTCAGTAGTAGTAAGAAAATCTCCAAACATTTTCCCAGTATGTTTATTGAAAAACTTCCATGTATAAGTGGACCTGTGCAGTTCAAACCCATGTTGTTCCAGGGTCAGCTGTATAATGAAAACTAACACTCCAGTTGATTATACAATTATGTTCAGGGGATGGTTATCAGTTGGAGACTATGGGTGCAATACTTATATGCCTTTTATGCTTATTTCAAGAAGAGGAGATGGAAGTGGAGGAAAATAGATTTGCCTTAATCAACTGAGGATATCGCAACATTTTTGGACGAAGTAAAATTTTCGTAGTATAATTACTTTTCACATATTAAGCTATATTTCCTCCTTCAAAGAAATTGGAAACATATTACTGTAAACATTCCCTTGAAACACATTGAAATTACTCTTAAAAAATAAAACCACACATTTAACATAATGGACAGAATTATAAATGTAAAGAAAATTCATTAATGTGTTTATATTTTCCATGTGAACAATACCTTTTATCTAATCATTTTCATGACTTATAAATTTTAACAAGTACAATGCTCTTAGAAAGCCCTAGCTAGACTGGCCCGCATGGCTCAGTGGTTGACCATCGACCTATGAACCAGAAGGTCACAGTTCAATCCCAGGTCAGGGCACATGCCCAGATTGCAGGCTTGATCCCCAGTGTGAGATGTACAGGAGGCAGCCAGTCAATGATGATTCTCTCTCATCATTTCTCTCTCTCTCTCTCTCTCCCCCCCCCGCCCTCTCACTTCCACTCTGAAATCAAAAAAATATATCAAAAAAACAAAACCCTAGCTGGACATTGCCCCCACTTGCACATAGTTAAGTAATCTAGAGCTAGTAACTACATTGTGCAGCTGCAGAGTAAATTGTCCTGTTCAATGTGCAACGATGCTGCTAAGGCCACCTGAAGCAGAGTGAAGGCAAAGGAGGGAAACACTTGGGTAGGTGCACACCTATTTCCAGTCATCACCAGAAGACCAGGAAGTCAGCTCCCGGCCCTTCATTTTTCTCTGTAAATGTTCTCCTGCTCAAGCTCTGACGCCCTAGCATGGCTCCCTTGAAATTGAGGCTGTAAATGTCACTTCAACATTTAACAACAGAGGAGAAACACCCACAATGAGAAGGGAACAAAGTAGGAGTGTTTTGTGCTCAACAGCTGAGGGTCTACCCAGGCTCATCTCCTGGAATTTTACCCAACCCCGTGGTTAAGGTGAGCACTGAGCGCTGAGCAGCAAGAGCTGACTCAAGTGCCATCCGGGCTCCAAGTGCAGAGTCCATTACACGTGGTGTCAGGCAATTTTGACAAATGCACCAACACAATCAAACCTTTTATCAATTTAAAAGGAACCTTGTCACAGTAATCTGTCAGACTGTTCAGATACAACAAAGGAAAACAAGTCGTCATGCACTCTGGGGTAACCGAGTAAATAAGAAAAATATGACTGGAATTTTTTTTTTTTTTAGTTCTTTCTTACTGTGTCATAGGAGATTTAAAAGTTCCCTCTAATAAGACCCGAGGAAATTTATTAGGAGCTTTCTTCTGCAAGTCGGACTCAAATTACGCAGCTGCTCTGGAGGTGTCATAAATCCGGGTGGTGGCAGGTGTGAGTAGGAAGTGAATGTGCGGATCTTTGACCCCTGCCTTTGTGCAATTTAAATGAGAGAGTGCCTGGAAGGCCCAAGCTAGATGTTTGAATTCATTGAGTCAGCATGGAGCTGACACTTGGCTACATATATTAATTCAGATTCAGGTACAGTTATATTTGCTAACTATATATTGGAAGCCAGACCTAGTTTGTAATTAGTAAATGCTTACTGTTAATAAATTTTGTATCTATCTGTATTATTAGCAACATTTATTGTGTTAGTATTACATACCATGTACTCTGCTAAGTTTTTATGTTATCCTTTTTAATGCTCAGAACAACCCAATGAAGTGGGAACAATAATTACCGAGTGATAATTGAGTAAACTGAGGCTCTAAGGCAGTGGTTCTCAACCTTCCTAATGCCGTGACCCTTTAATATAGTTCCTCATGTTGTGGTGACCCCCAACCATAAAATTATTTTCGTTTCTACTTCATAACTGTAATTTTGCTACTGTTATGAATCGTAATGTAAATATGTGATATGCAGGATGTATTTTCATTGTTATAAATTGAACATAATTAAAGCATAGTGATTAATCACAAAAACAATATGTAATTATATATGTGTTTTCCGATGGTCTTAGGTGACCCCTGTGAAAGGGTCGTTCGACCCCCAAAGGGGACGCAACCCACAGGTTGAGAACCGCTGCTCTAAAGGTTAAGGGTCCGGTCCAAGTGTACACAGCCACCAGGATTCACAACCCGGCTCTGACTTCAAAGCCCTTATTCATCACCATCACAGCATTAATTTAATGAGAACAAGGGTAGCTTAAGTCATGGGTTCTCAAATCCATGGCTGCTCATGAGAATCCCTTGAAGAGCTTTAAAAAGTACTGATGCCTGAATTTCACTCCCCGGGAGTCTGATTTAACTAGTATGCGGTCAGCTTAGACACTGAAGTTTTTAAAAGCTTGCTTAGGATATTCTAATATGAGCAAGGTTTGAGAACCCCTTGAGTCAATGCTGCCCACACTGATCAGCAAACATAATTTTATCCTTCATTGAAACTTCCTTGCTCTGACTTTCATAGAATCTGGAAATTTCATAGGAGTGCCAATTTGATTTTAATTAATCATAAGATTTAATAGTAAATTTTATTAAGACAATTTTAGAATGAATTGGGCTTTTTGATTACCAAATGGAATATTTAGATTTAGATGTGAAAAATAAAGCCCTGGTCTCCAAGAGTGCCTTAAGAATGTACCTGGTAGGATCTCACTTTCCTTCCTCACATAATTTTTATAAGCCAAGTATCTTCTCTTCAACATTTCACTTATTAATAATATTTGTATTTAATTGATGATGAAACAGGACACCATTCCTATTTTGACACATTATTAAACATATATATATTCATATTTTTCTTACTGACTATAGTATAGGGAATATAAATCTAGTGAATCTTTAAAAAATAATCAGCATTTGGAGGACATCCATAAAATTATTGTCCGACTGATTCATCATCCATTCATTCTTACTGTTTTCACTACTTTGGATGAAGAAAATTCTGCTGAATGTCCATGATATTTGAAAAGCGATTTATTTACGTTGCTGACAGCTGATA
Source organism: Myotis brandtii (assembly GCF_000412655.1). Classification (NCBI taxonomy): domain Eukaryota; kingdom Metazoa; phylum Chordata; class Mammalia; order Chiroptera; family Vespertilionidae; genus Myotis; species Myotis brandtii. Next base: position 1,967,704 of record NW_005369989.1, read on the forward strand.
AAACTTTTCATATTTATACTAGAAACTGAGAAAAATAAAAATGAAATCACTGAGCACACCAGTTAACTGTAGTTACTATGTTGGTGGTAGTACACACAGGAAAAGGGGGGATGGGAAAGAGAATGATCAGCTCTCTTTGGATGTGCCAATTAAAGTCCTGAGGCCTGGGAGAAGTTGAATTCCAAGCAGGTTGTCTCTGTGCATGAAATTTTGAGGAACTTAGGGTTCAGGGGCAGGTCTATGGCAAGTTCAGATGGCATCTTGGTTTTCAGGGTGCCCAGTGATCTTCTAATTGTCAACACAGCTGACTCGTTGTAGTCCTTATTTTATTTGATCTCTCTGTTACTTGATCCTGTTGGCCTCTTCTTTACTCTCAAGACGTTCTTCCTCCTTGGTTATCCTGTCCCTCTTTCCTGGGTCATTGCCTAGTTTTGGGGAGATTCTTCTTCCCAGCTTCTTTTCCTCTGCCGGCCTCTTGTTGAATATTTTGGTGTTTTCCTGTCTTCTCACTTCAAAAACGATCTATTCTTCTCTACTTAATTTCAGCTTTTCTGATGACTATTAAATCTATATCTCTAGCTCGTGTAAACATGTTTCTTCTAGTCCTAGATCCATATCTCATTATTCCAAATTTGAATCTTAAGAGCTATGAAACTCAATGTCCTATAAAGACTATTCCTGGACTTGTTTCGACATGTTTCTTCTAGTCCTAGATCCGTATCTCATTATTCCCTGTACAATTCCAAATTTGAATCTTAAGAGCTATGAGACTCAATGTCCTATAAAGACTATTCCTGGACTTGTTTCTTTTTCAATGTTTCCTTCTCTATGAATGGCACCATTATCCATCCAGTCACTGAGATTAAAAACAAAAAACAAAATTTGTAGTCATTCTTCTCCCCAACCCAGAAACAGTTCCCAAGGTGCATAGATTCCAGTTGCTTGGTGTTTATGGTATCCAGCATCTCTTCTGTTTCACAGCTGCCATCGTTTATTTGCTTATTTAATCAAAAGTACTTATGGGATATCATCCATTTGCCAATTACTGCAGAGAGGTTTAGGACTGGTAAGTCTCTGCATAGAATTTGCATTCTAATGGGGAGAGACAATACATGAATGAATGAATAATTGAAGAAGGTAACATAAAAATATGCCATAAAAAGGGTTAAATGCCATGAAAAGGAGGTTGTATATAAAGACTAGGAGGTTACTATTGCCTGGGTGACCTTGAGATAGAATATCAATGTCAAGAGAGAGTCAGGAATATATTATTCAGGAAGAAGAGCACTTCAGACAGATGTCAGAGAGCTTGTACGAAAGCCCAAAGGTGGGAATAAACTTAATGTATTTGAGGAACACAAAGGTCAGACAGAATAGTAACTAAAGAGAGATGGAGATAGTAAGAAAATGAAGTTAAAAGAAAAAAAGAGCTATACCAGGGCTAAATCAGCAAAGTTTTGTTTCCCAGATTTTGGATTTTTTCCCTAAGTTATTTCTTTTTTTAAGAAAGGATATTTTTGCTATTATATAGAGAGTGGATTTGGGGGAGTATGAGAAAGTCAAGCAGATGAACAAAGAGACCATTGTGAAAGTCCAAGGAGGAGATGGAAATGGCTTGGAGTAGGATCGTGTGGTAGAGTAAGTTAGTTGTGATGGATACAGTATGTTTTAGAGATAATTCTGACAGAAATTACTGATGAATTGAACATGGCAGTGAGATTAAGCTAAATAAAAATTAGGGATAATACTCAGATTTTGGCTTTATAATTTAGAGAGAGTATAGAGTCACTTAATAAAATAAGGAGGATTGTAGAAGGAGTAACTTTGGATGGAGATAAATCAAGAGTTCTCAGTCTTGTTATGTTTTAGATCCTCTTTGACATCTAAAATGAGATACAAGTTGGCAGTTAGATATATGACTGAATTTCAAAGCAGGGTTTAGGTTAAAATACATAAAAAGGGCAACATTGAAAATTATGAATGGCATTTAAATACATTGTATTGATATAGTAATATAGTACCTAACATGTGCTAAACATTATTCTAAATATTTTACATGTAAGTACTTCATAGAACATGTATTAACTAATTTATAGCTCATGACAGCCCCCATTTAATAGCTGAAAAAAATCAGTGACACAAAGAAGTTAAGTACTTTCCCAAGGTTACACAACCAGTTACTTGTCTAGTCCAGTGTTTAAGGAGTTTGGTTTAATAGTTTCCGCTTTTAGTTATGATTCATACATAGGGTACGTATATAGTAAGAAAAGAAAAGTGGTCACACAACTCAAGATTCTGAGGTTCTGAGATGGGGAGAAGCCAAGAAAAGGGTTTATAAAGGAATAACAAGCAAGACAGAGGAAATACAGAAGAGCAGAAAAGTGTGATATTATAGAAGCTGGGAGAAGAAAGTATCTCAAGAAGGCAGAATAATCAAGCATGTTGAATACTAGTGAGAAGTTAAGAAATGTACCAACAGAAAAGTTACATTTGGATTTGGCAACGTTAAAGTCATGGGCAAGCTTGACCAGGACAGTCTTTGTAGATGAGTAAAAACTAAACCACTTGGTGGGCCTTCTTCAGGCTCATTACCTGACCAGCCTTCCAAATGGAAATGCCTGCCTCTCCTTTGTGCCCAAACTATATCTAAATAGTTAACTTTTCTAAAAATTTTCCCACTGGTTTTCTGGTTCATCCTCCCTCCCTCCCTCCCTTCCTCCCTCCCTCTCTCCCTCTGTCTCTCAATTCCTCTCTCTATCATCTATCTATCTATCTATCTATCTATCTATCATCTATCTATCTCTGTCTCTGTCTCTATTTCTACCACTATATCTATCTCTCTATCACCTATCTATCTCTCTTTATATATCTCTGTCTCTATTTCTATATCTACATCTCTGTCTCTTCAATTACCTCTCTCTCATCTCCCTCACACCTTTCTTAACTATAAACTTTTGAGGACAGTAGACTTCTCTCATTTACTTTTAAACGCCAGTGCTTAGCACAATTCCAGGTATTTAAGTGGTAACTGATAAATATTTAATGACTGAATCAAATCTGCATTCATTACTAATATCAAAATGATTTAATTGGACTTATAAAGCTTGTTCCAAGGTAGACTTGGAGTTCATACTGGGAGATACAGGAAGCAGGATTTTATCTTAGACACTGCACTCAAAGTTGTGGTGACACAAAGCATGCCGTGAAAGAAGGAATGCGGGGACTATGGAGATCTTTTGCTGTGTCGATCCCAAGGAGAGTCTTGGAGGGAAGTCTCAGGATAACATGAGTCACATGTATTCGAAGACATAAATAAGATCAGTACTTTGCTTACTCACTTAGTGTTGCTCCTGAGACAGGAAATAGCCATTTATTCTTGCCTGAGCTATAAAGTTTCGGCTGTCAAACAGATCACATATGCCACTGACTGCTAATTCTGCACGTAACACAAAGTAATCTGTGCTCATTGGATGGTGTTTGCTGAAAGTTATTTTGGCTCTGGAATTTTCCTACAGATTTCTCTCTGCAACCAAATGACTTGTGGGACCACAATATAAGAGACTATTGAAAAACACACATGAAAGTGTTCCCTGGAAATATGCCTCTGTGTATCTGTCATCAGAAAATTGGCAGAAGTATGATGATCTGCATATGTTACTTAATCACAGGATCCAGGATAAGTTATAGTTGCAATTTATTCTTAAAACAAAGTTTAAAAACCATCTGCTTTGCTTTTTTATCTGTTACCGTATTTATGCTATCTCGAACACTGTGGTGTCTCTTGATAAATGAGAACTTTATTTTGTGCCATAAATATGCCCCTGCAATTTTTGTAAGTAGACTTGCTATTTAATGTTTAAATCAATATTAAATGCACTCATTTTAAGTGTAGGACTTCATGAGTTTTGACAAATATATGCACCTACCTAGCCAACACAACAATCAAAATATAAAACATTTCTGTCATCCTGAAAGCTGTTTAAAAATACAATCATAGGCTAGGAAGTTCACAATTTAAAGTCACCCTACTTAAGAAAACAAGGAGCTAGCATCATACCATGAGCATGGCAGAGAATTTTGAGTCAGTTGTGGGTTCTAATTAACCACTTACTAGTTGTGGAGGCTTGGTTGAGTCATTTAGACCACTTGACCCTATTAGGGACTGATACATATTAAACCCTTAATAAATGCTAGTTATTGTTGCTCACTTCTACAATGTCAAAAATCGTTATTGCCATTCACATTTATATAACTAAATTAAGTAGAGTTCACCTGTAATTGTAAGGGTTCAGCATTCAAAGCACTTACAGTATTTTGGTTTTGATATTACTTCTGTCTTTTTTAGCTCTACATAACCATGAACACATATTATCTTGTGCTATTTTCAATCTTGCTGCTATCTGTTGTGTACTGATATATTTTTACTATAAACATTCAAAGTATCAAGATAAATACATACAATTTGGGTTCTGTCTACAAGACGGAAAATAAAAGATATGCAAACAATTTAAAAGCATTTTTAGTTGTAGTGTATAAATATGGCATAATGATATGCATTTTACTAATAAAGTGGAGGTTTTAGAATCAAATTGATGCCAAACATTTTGACTCTTGAATATAGTAAAGCTCTTTAAAACATTTTTGGTAATCTTAGTCACTGTGCATAAATTAATGCTATGCTAATATCACTTAGATTTGATTGTCGAATGAACAGAAACGGTTGAGTTTGGTTTTAGCTTGAATCCGTTTTTATTAACTACATTTTTATACAAAGTGTATGCTTAAAATGTGTTTCCTCAGTGTATTTAATAATGTTTTAAAAAATATTTTCTCTAACGAGAGACCTTTATTTAAATAATTGCACTAAAGTTAGAATCAGGGGCACAGATGCTTAAATAATATCAATTACTGAAATATTCTTTCATCAATATATAAATTCAGGGCATGTCAAACTTGGTTTCGGTTGACTTCTTTCTTGGGAAATACAGAGATCCTGTTATTCCAGGTCTCAGTACAGAGAGCCTTGTTCTTTTTACATCTTGATGAAGACCCCTCTGGGCTCCACTGTCAAATCTATCATTTTATTAGCTATGGGCCCTTGCTTTGCGGGGCCTCAGTTTCACTTTCTATAAGATGGATGTAGTAATGGCACCTCGCATTTAGGGTTGTTAAGAGCATTAAATGAGTTAATACCCAAAATACATTTGGGTATTATAAGCATTGGTTATTGTCAGCTTATAATGCTTATAAGCATTTTCCCATCATAAACTGAAAGTAATTTGCTCTCAGTATGAACATCCTGCATGAAGCTAGTGGTCATCTGATCAGATGATTTCCCGCTCTGTACTGAAAGTGTACATCACAATGTTATCACTCCAAGTCCTTTCCAGCTCTGGAGTTCTATGATTCTGTACCTCTAGACTCTATCTTCATAAGCACAATTGCCTTCCATCATTCAAGACATAGACCTTGGTTATTGGTAACTGCTGCCCTGTACAAGAGTTTTCAAAAACAACTGAGCCCGACATTGATTTGTTACCTAAAAAAAATTGAACCTTGCTGGTTCTTGCACAGGAATCTTAGCAAAGCAACCAAATTTAAGATAGCGAGCCGACCTGTTTCACCAATTCCTGCTTCGACAGCACAGGGCAAGCCAGAGACACAATCGGTAGAAAATCTACATGTCTCAACAGAGGACCATGGCGCACTCACAGGGTGAACGGGGTGATCACTACAATTACCTGTGTGCTTACTGGATAAAGTGTCCTTGGGATGCATTCGTGACCACAAACAAGAAAACAATTGTAAGCAGTGCAAGTAAAAACTAGAAATGAGGTTATCAGAGAACTGTTAAAGGGTCCCCCAGTTTGAAAATGAAAAGGAGGAGTCATCTTGCCCTAATAATCGATGACACCTCTGAGGAAGGGAAAGGAGGCATATTTCCAGGGAACACTTCATGCCAGGCTCATTTTGTCGGGGCAGAAAGTGATCTGCTGAGGGCCTTGACAGAAACACTGAGTCCTTGCTTCTGTATCACTGTGTGTGAACTCTGTTTTACTCTAGCTGTAAAGCGAAAGGGCAGAATGGATTAGGTTACAGCTTCACACTATTCTGTGGAAGATGAATGCATCCATGTTCATTGCATGTTTGAATTCCAGTGAAAAGGACAATGCAGTGAGAGCTGACATTTTACAGGTGCTCTGTGCCGGATACTGTTTCAAGCACCTCATAGGTAGAGTGATCCACTCTTCCTGGCTTGTCCCGGACTTTCCCACTTTCAGCATGAAAGTCCCACATCCTGGCAATGCCTCTATTCTGGGCAAACTAGGACTCGGCTTAGAAGAACTGTACTCAACATTTGTTGATCAGTTTTTGGAAACTGCTACTTTAAGCGAAAGGACATGTAAAATGAAACCAATGTCGTCATAAGCCAGTCATTTTCAACCCGTGTGCCATGGAACACTGGTGTGCGCAAGAATTTTGAAAACATGCAATACCTATTTAGTCAGGGCCACTGACCTCTTTTCTCTTAGATTGTCAACTAAAAAAATAACCGCCAACATAACAATAGCTGTCTTCTAATATTAAACATTAAAATAAATATGAGCTGTATGTACATTTAAGACACATTTATAAAAACAAGAAAGATCATGACTTTCCAACCCACTTATTACATACTAGAGGCCTGGTGCATGAAATTTGTGCACTCAGGGAGGTCCCTCAGCCTATTCAGCGCACTCTTGCAGTTCGGGAGCCTTTGGGGGATGTCTGACTGATGGCTTAGGCCCACTTGTGCCTAAGCCGGCAGTTGGACATCCTTAGTGTTGCCGCGGAGGTGGGAGAGGCTCCCACCGTCGCCGCTGCGCTCACCAGCCATTAGCCAGGCTTTTGGCTGAGCGGCACTCCCCCTGTGGGAGCACACTGACCATGAGGGGGCAGCTCCTGCATTGAGTGTCTGCCCACTGGTGGTCAGTGTGTGTCATAGCAACTGGTCGTTCCACCGTTTGGTTGATTTGCATATTAGCCTTTTATTACATAGGATAGTTCAGGGTTGTGGGTGGCTGGAGCCTCTCCCAGCAGCTCGGGGCACAAGATGAGAACCAGCGCTGGACAGGATGGCTGTCCATTGACGGGCGCATCACAGAGGCTGGGACACTCACAGAGGCTGGAACAATTTAGACACCTGACTTCCTCTCACATGCACATCTTTGGGATGTGGGAGGAAATCAGAGTCTCCGGAGAAAACCCACACAGACATGGGGAGAATGTGCAAACTCCACCGTTGTTTGCTTGATTTTCTGTAGGGGATCGAGGTCATGGTTTACAAATCATGTAGTAAACATGCAGTGAAAATGGAGGGAAATACACCTTGGTGCTATCCTTCTCTAGCAGCTCACACCAAGTATTCTATATTAAACGGAAGAAATGTACATATAGTTGGGGTGCTAAGGAACCACTAAAATAAATAAACTTTTGAAAGTATGCCTGAATGTACATTGTTCTGGGTGACCTTCACGTAGTCTGAAAGTGACTTTAGAATTGGTATACATTTTCTTGGATTCTTGGATCTACAGCAACCCAATACATACAATCTTGCTATTAATGTGGTTATAAATGGGAGAAAAAAAATCTACATTTACACTGAAAACTCCTTGAACCCCTGCTTCTCTTGCTTGCTGAGACCGAAGCCTCAGGGACAGCAGCTGCTTGTTTCGGGGACACCACATTTAGCTCACCTCCAATGTCTGATGTTTAACCCATTCATCCAGAAAGCTGTGGTGGGTAGCCTTTGCTTTTCAGCCATTTTCTCTGGAATGCTTTTGGCTCTGCTTTGTAGAAAAACAGAGAGGTAAGGCTTCCGCAGGATGTAGGTACCCCTGGCCGGGATTTTAGACGGGGCAGTGCTCTCTCTCTCTCTCTCTGGGTTGGCACAGCCTGGTGAAATTGTTGAACTGCCGCACTTCAGTCATGGTGCCCGCCTGATGGCTCGAGGCCAAGTTTGCTATTTGGCAACGAGCAGCCAGACAAGCAGCTGGTTATTGCAGCGCATCCAAGCAGCGAGCGTGGGGCCGTGACTCTGGTGCCAGATCCTTCGACCCAGTTAGCAACTGAACCCCGGAGGCTTCCCCTGGCTCTGCTCCCGCCTCGCCTCATGGTGGGCTTTGCCCAGGAAAGCGTGGTCTCCAGCACGTTGTCCTGCCTGGGCCTTGAGCGATGGCGTCTGCCTGGAGGAGGATGCTAATAGACCACCTGAAGCTGAGGGACCACTTGGCAGCTGTGCCCGACTCTGTGGGGGCCCTGGCCAGAGCATGCTTTCACTGGAGGCCGACTGCAAGAGGGCAGACTCGGTCCGAGCTGCTGGCATTCCACGCCAGCCGGGGCGAAGAAGTGACAGCCCGCTGGCATCTGCCTTGGGCCCTGCTGGCATCTATTTTGCGCTGTGCTTTGTGAGAAGTGCTGAGGTTGAAGGGCCTGGGGAGCAAACTTGTCAAGAAGAAATGGGCAGGAGGAGAGGAGGGAAGAGAAACTGGCTCAGGAAGTACTGCTGTAATCCAGGATGATGCCCTTAGCAGTGGGTGAGCAGGGTCCTACTGCACATACTCTGTGCATGCAAAGTGGAAACCGTGCCTTTCTTAGGCTTTTTAGGCTCCCTTTTCTGCCAGGGCTTCTGGACCCTGAGGATGGTTTGATGTTGGCCTTTGGGAGAGAGAGAGCCCAGCTTTTTTGAGGGGAGGCCCTTGCCCCCCATAGGTGTTCCCCTCCTGGGGTCTGGCGCCATCTGCATGTTGCTGCAGCTGCTGATGGATTTAAATGGAGTTAGCAGGAGTTGGGCACAGCATATTTGGAAAGCAATCATCCCTCTTATTTTGTTGGGGTGGGAGTGGGGAGCAGCGACTCTGGCAGGATTATTTTCCCACTGTTCTCTAGCAGACACCATAATACCGTTTTCAGCACTGAGCCCTCCATGTCGATTCCCTGGAACTCAGAGAGCTATTCAGAATGGTTCAGTGTGAAGTCTGACAATTTGAACATAGCCATGGGGTAATTCTCAGCATCGTTCAAAGGATGCCTGTAATTTCTCCCGGGGAAAGTTGAAGTCTACTACAATGGTGGATCTATTAAAAATATTGGCACAGAGGAACAAGGGCTCTATTGTGTTTAATTGCTGGGATTCCCGCCTCACCACACAGGACAAGTACCAGCAGGATACTTTCTATGAAACTTGCCTTTTACTCCGAATATCTGATCACTTTCTGGAATGAAGTATATGGCTAGCATGTCTACCACTTAATGTAGATGAAGGAAATAGAATGGGAATATAGCTCCAATGTTGTATGCCAACTGTAAAAATTGTTCTCTCTTTTTTTGAAATCAGGTCTGCTAACTTTTTTTTTTTATTATTTGGTCATTTGGCCAAGGAACATTATTGTTGTCACTCACCATGTACAACTATCCTTAGGACTGTGCAGGTTCAGACAAAGCAAGCTCACATGCATAGTGTAAGGGTGAAATCTGATATTTGTTTAATTAATAAATACTTCACTCAAAAATAAATTTCACAATATTGGACATGAGTGTTTTTCTTATTTAGCAATCCATTTCCATTGTCAAACGAATGCATTGGCATGTGGCATTTTTTGTTCACGAATTCAAAGTTAGATAATTTGTGTTTAAGCCTTTATCCCTCTCATTTCCCTCTTTATCTGCTGAACTCCCACTCATACCTAAGAAACCAACTCACATATATTGCATTGAGCATTTCATATTTTTTCTCTAATTTTCACAAAAGTATTTGCCACAACATGCATCTGTGGTCCCATTCCATCTTATTTATATATTGATTATCACTTTTACCACTCTGTGTTCTAGTTCATTTTGACCTATTCATCTCTCCTACTAGACGAGGAGCTGTTTCCTATCCATATTTGCATATATTTTAATTTCAGTGACATTGAATTATATAATGAAGTTAAAATGTCGCTATTTACAGCAAGAACTTTTTTTCAGTTTCAAGTACACAGGTACAGTCCATTAATGTTATTTGCAGAAGTTGTTTCTATAAAGTCACTGCAAACACTGACTCGTTAGCAAAACTGAATCATTGCTCCCTAATGCAGTTAGGTTTCTGCGAAACTGATCACAACATTTTCATCAATTGATCAATATACAACCTTGTTTTATGCGTGTTTCTGTTTAAAGATACCTTTTAATATAAATTATTAATTCATTAACATGGAACACTTGGCCAACAGTACTATAACTCATGCCTGACCAAAGGTTATCTAACATATATTTTCTCACTAAGGTGCTGCCAAAAATCCAGAAATAGCAAAACTAAAACCACCAGAACAGTAAAAAAAAGTATTTGGTAAGAATATATTCTGCACATAAAAACAGCTGGCAAAACTGGGAGCTTTCAAATTCAAAGCTGATATGAAGCTCAGAGGCATGTTACAGGATGGCCTCTACAGTGAAAATGAGGAAGTGTTTCAACATGTGCAGTGATTGGTTATTACCATGGGAGTTTGCACAGCAGAGAATTGGTTGGAAGTGATTATCTTTCACTTATCATTTTGGAAAGGCGACAAATTTATTTTGATTATCAGAGGCATTTACAAGAAATGACCCAAGTTTTACTCATGTTCATGAAATAAGCTAGATTTAGTTTTGCTTACGTGGCTTAAAAGGTTTTGTATGTTTGGGGGATTTTTCAAGCCTGCTCTGTATTTTATTTTTATTTTAATAGCACATTGTAGCCTTCTCACACTTCGGAACACTAGAGAGCCCTTCAGCATTAGATGGAGGGCCTTTTTTAAACAGAAAGAAAAGGCACAGAAATGTGAAAAATGTGGCACTAAATAGACCGCCAAGAGGACACTTGTTTATAGTACAAGGCAGAGCGCGGCCTTGTTCAATCTCAGCTGGAGCATTCGCATCAGACAACTCAGTGTTTCACCTCATTGCACATGTCCACAAATGACCACGAAACCACCGCTGATTTGGGGCTTACAAATAAATTTTAGGAAGTAGGTAAAATCACAAATAAAGAGTCTGTGAAAAAAGATGATCAATTATATGATGTATCACTGATACATAATACGATGCTTAGTCACCATTTGCTTAATTTTAATTGGGTATATGGTGGGGAATAGAATTAGGAAACTTCATTTCTATGGGGTATTTTATAAAAAGGGACTATAAAATTTTCATTTGAAGTACATTTTATTTTAAAATTATATGACATCTAAAGCACTCCTTACTTATTGGCAGTGCTTAATTCAGAAAAGAAAATTGAGAGACCCTTTAAAGACATGTTTTCTAGAAGACACTCCACACCCCCTGTCATTTGCTCTAATCTAGAGGGTAATGCAACATGAACCAAAAAGAAAGTATTGAATGCAGAAAGGCACAACCTGAGCACAAATATCTGCACAATGGATTTGCAGCAGCAGCAATGAGCTTGACTGAGAATAGAATATAGATATGCATGTATTATTGATGATAATTCACTATGGGGAACTTCCCGCTGCAATTTATCCAATCCACTGTGTGCCACTGGATATAGCACATGCATCTTTTTATTTATCCTACGTGGGATTATGAACAGTACCAGAAGGACTCATAGGAAAGTAATGGCCATTTCATAGTAATAGATTTTTTGCTAATAGAAAAAATGGGTATTGTACCTCCAAGACATTTTTCAAATAGTGTGCATGTGTATTTGAGGAAAGTAAAAAAAAAGCAAGCTCTTACATCTTTAAATAAATATGTTCTATTAAAGAACCAAGTGTTTGTGTAGAAGGTGGTAAAAGAAATACATCGTAAGGCATATATCCTGCCATAGCCCTGATAATATGGGCGTTAAGGGTGGCATAGCAAAGGCATTAAACAAGTACATATGGGCAAAAGGGGTGAAGGGAATCCAAAAGTACAACCTTATAAAATAAGTAAGTCATGGGATATAATGTACAGTGTGAGGACTATAGTTAAGACTGTATTGCATATTTGAAAGTTGCTAGGATAGTAAATCTCTCAAGTTCTCATCACATACACAAAACATATCAATAACTTTCATACAATAACTTTCGTAAAATAGTGTGGAAAAGATATAATCAGTATGAGAAAACATAGAGTGTCTTTTGAGATGGACCTTGCATATGGTGAGGCAGAAATTAAAGCATGAACAGCGTTACGAATGGGGCACACAAGGGCACACTTAGAGACAAGTTTCAGTCCAGGTGAGCCAATGTGTGTGGATTATGCAGAATGAGTTGGCAAAGAGGTGGATTTGACTCAAATCAGTGATGTCCTTGACTGTCTTTCTCCACCTTCACATCCAACCAGTTGTCCAGTCCTTTCATGGTTCTCTTTTGGTTTTCTCTTGAGTTTACTCATCCTTTGCTCTTCATCATTATACCATTACTTTCATCCAGGTGACTGCTCTCTCTTATTGAGAAGGCCTCTGGACTCTTCTCCTTGCCTCTAACGAAGGCCCTTCAATCTGCACTCTACAATGCAACTGGAACCACCTCGCATTATGTGACCCAGATAATTTCACCTGGAAGCCCAGAGTCCTTCAAGTGTTCCCATTGTCTTTGCATGTCATAAAGGCCACTTAGGATTAAGTAGGTCACCCATTTCCTTCTCCAACCCCACCTCTTACCACTTCTCACCTTGCACTCTCTATCTCAACATTAATAAACTCACCTCAAGTCACTATGATCTGCCTTCAGGCTATTATACCTGCTGTTACCTCTGCCTAGAACACTCTCCCTTCCCACCACCCTCCTACCCAGGTAACTCCCATTGTACATGGTCAGGTGTCAATCCACATGACCATTTCTCTAGAAAGCTCTTCCTGACCCCTCTCAGATTAGACCAGATGACCTTCTGAATTTCTCACATAGTACCGTGTGCTTAGTCCATAGAGAATTAATCCAGAGCGTATTATAACTATATTTTAAAAGTGTTGGCTTTCCTCCAACTAGACCAGTGATGGCGAACCTATGACACGCGTGTCAGAGGTGACATGTGAACTCATTTTTTTGGTTGATTTTTCTTTGTTAAATGGCATTTAAATATATATAATAAATATCAAAAATATAAGTCTTTGTTTTACTATGGTTGCAAATAT
>NW_005369989.1:1981070-2002939 GCF_000412655.1 Myotis brandtii
AGCACCATAGTCTCAGCTAAGCAAAACATATTATATAACTCTTTATAAACTGGGCTAGGTCTTCTTTTATTCAGTTTCCCTAAAATGTTTTTCTATAATTAATTAATTTTCCTATTGCTTCATGATGTGAGGGAGCCTGGGTGGGGAAGTAAACAATGTGACAGCAATCAAGAGATCTTATTCTGAGCCTGTTACCTTAGGTGAGTTATTTTGACTCTCTGCCGAAGGGGCTGCTGGGATGGTTGATCAGAACTTGCAAGTCTTTTTTTTTTCCCACAGACAAGTGAGTTATTGCAACATTATTAACAGGGAACTTTCCAAGGTCTACTGATAAACACATATCATATTTTCTTTATTAACCTTAGGAAGTACCATTGACAAGGTTAGTTTGCTTGGCTTCACCATTGTCCCTACCCACCTCTCATTGTTTTACAGTCCAGTGGCAAACCTTGTCATGCAATGGAGGTGTTCCCATCAGGAGTGCCATCTGACAGAGCTTGTCTCAAATTTGTAGGCTTACTTTTTCATTCTCTTTTTTCTCCTACTACCAGATGAACCATTACAGCATCATGTAACATTCACCTGAAAAATAAAGAATGACATTATTTGTTATCTACCTGTTTAGGTTGCCATAAAGATAAATTATATTCTTCATATAAACTGTCCTCTGTTTCTTAGGCATAGGTGCTTATCATCATGAGGGGTATTCATTCATTCATTCATTCATTCAGTCTTAAACTCATTTAACTGACACCCCCTCCTGCCAGCTATTAAGCCTCTGTGATAGGGGCTGGGAATCAAAAGGGATTAAAGATCCAGCCCATGAGGGCCCTAGAGGTGAGTGGAGGGACAAAGAGAAGAGAATAATTACAGCAGAGTACTAACTTATAAGTGCATGGTTTCTAATTTATGACATTCCTTTCTCTGGTGCATTTATGCTATAGAGGCACTTTGAGTATGTGCAACAGAAAATTTGAGCCAGACATGTGCTAAAGGGAAGCAAGCATCCAGAAATGAGAGAACCAGAGAATCACAGGTTTAGAGTGAGCCTTAAGACACATCAAATCCAAACTATTTTCTAAAGCTTAAATTCCATTTGAAACCCAAGTGTCAAGGGGTCCACTGGCTTAGCCTCAACATTTCTAATGAGATGTGCTCCCTATCTCAATATATTCCGTGTCCCTGTTGATCAACTCATTGCTTATGAGGTATTTTCTTGTAACAAGTCAAAATATATCTTGCCATACAGAGCAAAGCTAGTTCTTCTTCAGGATAACAGGCTTACAAATATAACAAGGTAATTGTCAGTGCCCTTGGGTCTTTTCTCCGGGCTAAATAAAATCGATCCACCATTGGTAGAAGTCTGTTTATTTTCCCAAAGTATTTTCTGAATACACACAATAGAACAGTATTTTTCAGAGTGTCAGTTACAATCAGTGGGTGTTGCGATCAGTCTGGTGGGTAAGAATTAGAATAACATAGCATAGAACCAAATATGTAATGTCAGAATGTTTTAAGTGCAAGTATTGTTTTGTGAAGTGTTTATTTCAGATGTCTGTGCACATCTATTTTGTGTTTCTGTATATTTATGTTTGTGTACATACTGAATCCTGGATTCAGATTATTCCCTAATGTGAGTTCCAGTAAAAAAAGAAAAAATCTGTAATAATGAAAGCGTAATATGCTCATTAGACTGGACATCCTACCGGACGTCCTTCCAGAAGACCTTCCGAGAAAGCCGGGGCTGTGAGGGAAGCCCGGGTCATGGGTGCCTGCCAGTGGCCAGAGGGAAGCCCGGGTCATGGGTGCCTGCCAGTGGCCAGAGGGAAGCCCGGGTCATGGGTGCCTGCTGGTGGCCAGAGGGAAGCCTGGGTCCCAGGTGCTGGAGGGAAGCTGGTGCCAGCAGCCGGGGGAAGGAAGGCCTACTCTTGCATGAATTTTGTGCCTCGGGCCTCTAGTAAAATAATAAAATACCACTGATACAGTCCCACAGGAGATTTCATGCACCTTAGATAAGTGCTTGTCAAATATGAGTGTGCTTACAAATCACCTGGAGAGTTTGTTAAAAACAAACAGTTGTGTCCCATTTTTTTTCTCCCCTTCCTCCAGGTTCTAAGTCAGACTGTCTGAGGTGCGATGAATTGCATTGGCATTTCCTTATGAATTGCATTTTAATAAATCCCTGCTGCTGCTAACCCATGGAGCCCACCGCCCTAAGAGACACTTGACTCACTCACATAAGGATGGTGTGAGGGCTCAGGTGTCAGTCTATGTAGTCAATGGTTAGTGGTACTTAATTTAGTTAGCAAATTCTTTTACATTTTTAATCCAAACTAAATTCAAATAGACATTTTTAATTGTTTCCCTCACACCCCACTTTGGAGACAGTTGGAGCAATGGGACTAACCCTTGAAGGAGAGGTCAGGGTTAGAGACACAAACTCCAGAAGGACCTACAGAGAATGTGATTCTCAGGACTTAATCATTTCTATTGGGGAGCCTCTGAGAGAATCTGACCTTTTTAGTTCCCGAACAACTGTACCCCAAACTGTCCTTAATTCACTTGGTGGAGGACTTATACTCCGTGGTGTCAGTGTAAATGCCTTTCTGTTATAATCTCACCATCAGTTCTATCTGACTTCTCCAGTCCTAAGTTGATTCTGCCCCACAGAAAACCCCAATGCAATATGGTACAGAATGCAATATGGTACAGAATGCAATATGGTACAGAATGCAATATGGTACAGGAAATGTGCTCCCTAGTTGTCTTTTCCAAATGGATCCTTGAAGTACTGAGACTGCCCATTGTGATGGTCTCATATTGTTGCTGTTTCATCTTGACGTTCAGTCGTCTCTTCTATTTCCTTTCTTTAGCTTCTCGCTTGGCTTTACCTTCCCAGGTGTTCATGAGCCTTCCTATGCCATGGTCCCTCTCTCCAGGACTCTTCCATCGCGCAGACAGTAGCAGCGGCAACAACAAAAGGGCATCCCTAGTTTCCCACAATTCCAAACCTGTTATCAAACTGTAATAACTGCAACAAAGAAGCTTTGATACACACAGATTGGAAAAGGGTACGTGTGGGTAATATTGCAACATTATGCCAGAGGAGCTCTAGGAAATATGTGAATCTGTGATATTTTGGGCTATAACAATGGGAAGTCTAAGTAGAAAAAGGGAGTCTCAGCTTTTGAGTTCAAATCTGCTACTTATAAGCCTCGTAAATTGTGGACAAGTGGCTTAAATTTCTGCGTCACTATTTATTCCTCTTTAAAATGGCACTGAGCCTCATGCTGCATGAGGCTCAGTGCTTTATGTGCATGATAAAATATAAAGAATTAGCCCTTGGTGGTTTGGCTCAATGGATAGAGCGTTGGCCTGTGGACTGAAGGGTCCCGGGTTTGATTCTGGTCAAGATCACATGCCCGGGTTATAGGCTCAATCCCCAGAAGGGGGCGTGCAGGAGGCAGTCAATCAATGATTCTCTCTCATCATTGATGTTTCTATCTCTCTCTCCCTCTCCCTTCCTCTCTGAAATCAATAACATATATAATTACACTCAGGGAATTTTCTGTCCCAATTACCATTGTTAATCTGAATCCTGAATTACAGAATAGAATCATTTTTTAGTTTAAATCCCATTCCTCTACAGAGCTTTCTCAATACTGTTCATATCAGCTTCAGACTGTATCCCTTCTTTTAGACACACTGTCTTCAATCTATGCCATTTATTCATTGAATCTTGTTGTCAGTTCCAAGTATTTAATGATAAATCACTGGCTATTTTCTTACTTGTGCACTGTCATCTATTACCTCCTAATTGGATGGCATATCACATTCTCATTTACCTCTGTTGTACATTTATTAAGCTTTCTGGGCAGTCTAGGCCAAATTGTTGGTAGTTCCCTGGCTCCAGGCATAGAGCAGCTACATCTCACTTTTCTGTGGCTTCATAAATGTCAGCTCTGGGATAATGCCGCCTGTTCTGCTTTTCCCAACGTTTCCCAGCCCTTAGAATTGGTAGAACACTTAGTTTACCCCTGCTTCTCCAGTTTTTGCAGTGTCAATAAAGCTGTTTTTGATGCTGTGCTGAAATATATATATATATATACATAGATTGCTACCACAGCTAGGATGTTGAGAATGATAAATAGATGATTAAGGTAGGAAGGAGGATGGAGTTTGTCGATAGGAGCTCTTTATTTATTGCCTTTGCTTAGAAACACAAAATGACTTAAGAAAACTTAAGAACAAAATTGCAAAATTAAACCTGTTTTGTGTGGATTTTTTTGTTCAGTTAGCTATAGCTCTTTAGATATAGGCTTTAATCACTCATTCAACCAATGTTTATTGAGTTTTTGTTATGTAACTGGTGCTGTGTAGGTGTTGGGGTATCAAAGGAAAACAGTACAGACATGGTGATGTCTTTATGGATGTTTAAGTCCAGTGAAGGGAGGTAGACATGAAACTACCAAAAGTTATGGCAGAAAATCACACGGTATTGAGAGAGTACATGTTGAAAGTGGGGGGACCTCAGGGAAAGGCATAATTAAGGCCTTTGAGACCTTCAAGTTTGTTTTGATTCACGATTGTCTAAAGATTCATTTGCTCAAGACAGTAGAGTTCAGACTGAAGGTTGCTCTCCTTCCAAGTAACCCCCTCTGCTCCTCTAAAATATCATATTTGAGATTGAAGGGGGACCATATAATCAGACGGACTAGACTTTCAAATGAGTGGTTCAGGCCATGGTTACTCTCAGCAGAATGAGAAGCAATTTAAAGCCAGGACTTTGTCCTGAAACTTTATTCTTAAACTTGAGGCCCGGTGCATGAAAATTCATGCAAGAGTAGGCCTTCCTTCCCCCGGGGGCCAGCACCTGGTTCTCTCTGGCACCCGGGACCCGAGTTGGCTTCCCTCAGGCTGCCTGCAGGCACCCAGGACCCAGGCTGGCTTCCCTCCAGCCCCAGTTTGGTCAGGAAGGACGACTGGAATGACATCCGGAAGACGTCCGGTCTAATTAGCGTATTACCCTTTTATTTTTATAGATATCCTCTATGCCACTTGCTGCACTTAACAGACAAGAGAAATATTTAGAGTATTTGGCTGATAGATTGAACTCTCCATGACTGGCAGGTCCACAAGGCTATCGATGAATGTTACAGGTTGAACATTGCTCATTAGGGGGAAAATTGCAAGTTTCCGAGATTAAGCTCAAGTGCCACTTCCTCTGGGAAGCCCACGATGCTTGTCTTTCTCTATCCCCTCCCTTTCCCTAGCCTCCAGCTTAGGTGCACCCATGCCTGCCCTCTTCCTTTAGGATGGATCATTCTGTATATTTCAATCACAGCCTCTTGTTACCACAAACACTGTATTGGACTGATATATTTTCATGTTTGTGATTCTGCTTTAGTTGGTAAGCACTTTGGGGTTGAAGTTCCTGTCTAATTCATTTCTGTGTTCTCAGGACAATTATTGGAGCATAGGAAAAGCTGGATATAGAGTTACCCAACATTTAAATGAATAGTAAGTAATAAACGTGACAATGATGAAAACCTTAATTTACCTATCTAGTTCAATCTCATTTCTCTGCAAGAACAATTAAGACAACACAAAGGGTTTTAAACATAGGGAGTGGAAAATGTAAGTCTGGAGTTTTCTTTTTCCTAATTTCTGAAAAGCCCCAGCTGAAGTCACAGGAATGAAAGACATAAATGTCAACAAATGGATTTATCGGTGTTAACTGTGCCAGCCTCTTGGTGTAATGCTTGAGCATTAATAGGTAGGCAGTACATTTTAATGACTTTCTAACGAACAAGTGTATATTTAGAGATGGGAACACTATAGCGCTTACATAATTAATAATAAATAACTAATTAATATGTTCCTCCAGAGAGATGGCTTCTATTATCTCTGGCCTGTTGGGTGGTCTCCATTTATCTTTTTAAAGGGCTTTCTGCCCTAGCTGGTTTGGCTCAGTGGATAGCATGTCAGCCTGTGGACTGAAGGGTCCCGGGTTCGATTCCGGTCTTTCCCCAGTGGGGGGCATGCAGGCGGCAGCCAACTGATGATTCTCTCTCATCGTTGATGTTTCTATCTCTCTCTCTCTCTCTCCCTTCCTTTCTGAAATCAATAAAAATATATTTAATAATAATAAATAAATAAATGGCTTTCAAATCAGAAAGAGACCAAAAGAGAGGGTATTGTGCATTTTCTTTGAAACATTCTCCCCCCACCACACACATATCTAGTGAGCCCCCTGAGCCTGGGGGCCTTTCAGAAACACACAGTTTGTATTTATAGGTTCAGGTAGAGCGAAAAATCTCTTTAATTGGAACACTTTATATAAAGTCCTGAAAAAGGGGTTTTCAAAGGCAGAAGATTTATTTTCCCAAAGCAACTAGTTCCTAGTATTGACTTTTTAAAGTTAAGTTTCCCTAAGTATTCTTTCAGCCAAGCAGATTCTGAAATCACTGGAAGGCACATTACCTATATGCTTTGCTATTTTATTTCTTAAATCCCAGCCTAATTTGGATCTGGGCGTACTAGGGTGGAATTGCCCTAGAGGAAAAAGATTTGGTCATTCTCGTGTGCCCGCGGCCATCTAAACAGCTGTGTAAGCAGCAGGTCCTGGAAATACCGGGCTCACGACTTTTGGATAGAATTCAAGAATCAGCGTGACTCCACCGCGGGACCTCACTCTCTGCCTGTAACTGTTTCTTTGTGGTCATCCTGGAAGTCAGAATTCAATACGAATGCCTCTTGAGCAATGCTTTTAATGAACTATAAAGGCCAGTAGTCTGAAGAGAAGGCCGTTTCTAATGCTGTGATTATCCTCATTTCGGTACACCCATGCCAATTAAAGACTATCGCTATGTAAGGAGGAGATACACCAGTATTACAGCAGCGCAGATGAATTACAGCAACTGACAGGACACAGACCTGCATGTTGGTTTCTCTCTGAAAAGCAGACTTCAGGCTCCTGAGTTTCACACACCCCTCAGCTCAAGTGCCCTCTCCATGAACTCTCCAGAACGCTTTAATTTTAAGTAATTGTTTTGAATGCACAGACCTAGGGATTGTTTGATTATCTTTTTTTTTTTTGGCCTCCTTTTAGAGGATGAAATATTTAAGGCGTGTTTTTTAGAGCCTGCATTTGCACATGCACAGCCTTTGAATTCTTTTGCAATAAAATTGCTCTTAATGAAACATCTGAAAACATGAACAAACAGTGCACAAGCCGAGTTCTCCAGAATAATGACGGTATTGTTAAGTGATTGGATAGTTGCGAGATTAATATCATGGTGCACTGGCATGTCGGTTCATTCTAGACATAATTTAACAGTGAAACCTCCTTCAGAAAGCAGGAGGCTGAAGGGCTTGTCAGACCCACGGCACATACACAGGGAGCTCCACACAATAACAAATTAAACACTGTTTATCCACAGACATGGCTGGCCTTATTTTTTCCTTAATCTTTGATTTAGGTAATAATTGCACTGTAATTTTAACACTCTGCAGTTTGAATGTTTGCTTAATTGTCTTATTACCGATTGTACTTACTGCTACTGACACAGGTTGCCAGCGAAATTTGGCTCCGTGTCTCTGAGTCTTTATTTACATAGGCTGGCAATGATGAAGACTTGATAACACGGATCCCATTTCTGGTAGATTACTCTCAAATTGTTTGACCAAAGGCTATGGGGACATTTTAGGCCAAGTGAAAAACGTGTAATTAAATTTCTGCAGAGTTCCCACATTTTCTAAGCCAGGCTTTCCTTTTCCTTGCATATTTTACAGAATTCCCCCAATGAGACCCCAGTGCCTTTTGCTCAGATGTTGTCATGTAATACATGTAATGTTTGCACGTATTAGCTATAGACTCTGGAGACGTGTCAGCTGAAAGCTGTAAACCAGCGGTTCTCAACCTGTGGGTCGCGACCCCTTTCACAGGGGTCGCCTAAGACCATCCTGCATATCAGATATTTACATTACGATTCATAACAGTAGCAACATTACAGTTATGAAGTAGCAACGGAAATAATTTTATGGTTGGGTCACAACATGAGGAACTGTATTTAAAGAGCCAGAAGGTTGAGAACCACTGCTGTAAACAATTTTGCAAAAGGAGAAGAAAACAAAAGCCTTCCATGATGTTCAAACCTATCCTTCCACTAGTCCACTTTGGCAAATGCAGAGTTTTACTAACTTAAAAATTATCTTGACTCTAAATACAAAGTTAATTTGTTCTAGCTCCTCTCGGTTCAACAAAATGTGTGGAATTTCATGAGTTTTGTGCATGGGTCATAAAGCAGTATGTTTACTACAGTGAAGTGCATATGAAATCCTTTGGGAGCTTGTTAAAATGCAGATTCTGACTCAGTAGGTCTGGGTGGGACCCACAATTCTGCCTTTTTAAGAAGTTCAAGGTGATGTCAATGTTGTTGCTCTATAGACTGCATTTTGAATACCAAGGTCATGGACATGAGAATTAAAAATGTTACATCTTTTGTATGTGAAAGGACAAGGCGCCTACAAATACGCATAGATATATTATGACCTTAAGGAACTGAGGGCCTATATAGGATTTTACTAGGGTAGAGGAATAAATACTATTTAATCTCTTTGTCTTTGGGCTAAACTTTAACCTTCCTAGGAATGCTGTCAATACCTTCAGCTATTATGTTTCTCTACATTAATATGGTCTCATGTATGTATAATACAGAAATATATATGGCAGAGGCAGTGACTTCAGGGTCATAAAAGATCCCAGAAATTGGGTGGTTTTGTTGATTTTGTGGTAATGAACTTGAGGCAGCAGCCTACGGGCAACATTGTTGATGTTCTTGAAATTTTCCATCCTTCAACAAGGAAGGGTGAACCAGAAGATCGGCATGTCCTCTGACTTTCGTGGTGGCAGATCCCCCAGAAAGCTTGTGGCTTGATAGAACTTAAGCTTGTTTAGATGACTACACACAACACTCATGTGTTACCTTAGAAAGGCTTAGCTTGTTATATAGCCATTACACTTGCAAAAACATCACGTAGTGTTCATCCAATCTGGGATAAATTAAGTGGCGGATAAATTAAGTAACTTTGTAGGACTTACGTTTTAGATTTTTCCAATATGGGAACTACTATAGTATCTTTTGTAATATTTGAGAAGTGACCTGAAGTAAAGGGAACATTGACTTCAGCTCTTAATTTTCTCTGTATGGTAATGCCGGAAAGTATAGTTTCATTTTGACTGTGGAATACTGGTTATTTGAATACTCTCTTTAGTAGTTTATTTTGTATGGAGTCAGTTTTCTAAGCTACAAGAGTCTTCTCCAGACCTAATGTAAATGACCTCAAAGTGACCAAAATAATCTAGAGACAGAACCTTCTAAGGACCAAGTATTTGAAAACATGGATGCTCTCTAGTCATTTTTAGTTTTTATTCTTGCCTGTAGAATATTCAAATATATAGACATACACACACACATATTCAAGATTCTACTTCAAAGTATGCTGAGTTATAGAGGCACAGTGAGATATAACATTAAAAACACTTACCTTTTCTAAAAAAAATGGTATTATATATTGGGACCAGTTCATATCTTAATAAAATTACAATTCATTGATTCCCTTAAATAATGGAAAGGCATGCCCAGAAACTTCACCTGGTTAAGAGTTGCCCATCTGGTTTCATTAATGTTTACTAATCTGTAAAACTTAGAAATCTTACAACACATGATAATATTTTAAACTCAGTAGTTTGGGAAAATAGTAAAGTAGTCTGTAAAATTAAACGTTGGTAAGGCAGTGGAGGAATTATTATTCTGCTGACGATGCAACATGTGTTCTGCAAGCCTCAGCAATCCCTCTCCTGATCAGAGAGCCTAGCAAAACTCTCGCATGTTTGTAGCAGTATTAGGTAGGAAAATATTAATGACAGCAATGTTACAGTTACAAAAATAAAGGGGTGAGTATGGATAAGCCCAAGTGAAAGTAGACAGGAGCTCTGATAAACAAGTTGTGAATTATTGGTTCAGAGGAGCAGTGTAACTCAGTGAAAACAAAAGAATCACAGTCTCTTGGACCAAAATGGCTGAATTCATAATTTAAAATGAAAAAAGCAAGTTTCAGTGAGATATATAAACTATGATTTCTTTGTTTAATATATATTTTTATTGATTTCAGTGAGGAAAGGAGAGGGAGCGATAGAAACATTAATGATAAGAGGGAATCATTGATTGGCTGCCTTCTGCAAGGAAAGGAGAGGGAGCGATAGAAACATCAATGATAAGAGGGAATCATTGATTGGCTGCCTTCTGCAGGCCCCGTACTGGGAATCAAGCCCACAACCCAGGCATGTGCCCTGACTGGGAATCGAACTATGATCTCCTGGTTCATAGGTTGATGCTCAACCACTGAGCCACACCAGCCAGGCTAAATTATGATTTCTTTTAAGTGAAGTGCTATTATGAGCATCACTAAACAATGTATATTATATACGTATTATAAAATAATAGAAAAAAGCAAGGGATATTTTATTACAGAATAAGAGGTAGTGGTTGTCTATGAAGGAAAGTGCAGGAAATAGGTTTAGAGAGAGGCAAGCAAATATTTCACAATTACAATCAATTCATTTCTTAAGCTCTGTGATGTGTTTTCATCTAAAAGAATTGTATAGCTTTTACAAATAATACTTCACATAATCAATAATCATTTGTGTATAAGTATTTATTAATATGTTTTCATAAATTAAGATATAATTTAATATAATTAGACAGGGGTAGGCAAAAGTAGGTTTACAGTTGTGAATGTCAAAACATTCTTGTATTAATGATTGTATTTTGTATTTGTATTATGTGTCTTATTATTATTATTGTTATTATTTCCTATCCTTCCTTGTGATAAATCTTTTAGGTAATGATGGCTTGTAATTTAACCCACTTTTGCCCACTCCTGTATAATAGAAAATAATATATATAATTCAGTATATAATTAAAGTATTAAAATCGACCTATTTATTATTTTAATTTGAAATGTAATAAATTCAATATTCTGAGTTATAATAAATTATAACACTAATAAAATAAGACAGGGGCTTGGCCAATGTTGCTTGGTGGTTGAGCATCGTGCTGTGCAAAAGAGGTCACCAGTTTGATTCCCAATCAGGGCACATGCCCAGTTTGCGGTTGGATCCCCAGTGTGGGGCGTGCAGCCAGCCAATCATGTTAATGTTTCTCTCTTGTGGATGTTTGTATTTCTCTCTCCCTCTCTCTTCTTCTCTTTCTAAAGTCAATCAAAACGTATTTTAAAACAACAACAATAAGCAAACAGAAAAACAAGGCAGGATTTGGATATAAGCAAACTAAAATTTAAAAATATCCACGACTAACCCTCAACTTTTACCTTTTGAGTATAATACAGAAAATGATGTTGAAAAGCATTGCATATTATAAGTTTTTAAAATGCAGTTTGATGGTAAGTACTCTAAAATACTCAGGTGTCATATAACGGGAAACTGAAGTCAATGTATCAACAACTTTAAATAGAAATATTACTTATTTCTCAAACAAGATAAAATCCTTTCTCTCAGTAACCCCATTATAGAGGCTGTAGGAAGAGGCCTTTATGAAACACACACACACAAACACACACATACATCTTCATGCTTTCTAATGTTATTGTTTTGAGAAAAAAGTAATTTCCAGGAGGAAGCAATAAATGTTGGCTCAACAGATCAATGTAACAATACTAATTCTCAAATAGCCAGTAGACATATATACATTGATAGGTGTCAGTTGACCACACCTTTATTCTTTTGAAGTTTCCTGATATGCTAACATACCAGAGATTGATAATATACTTGAAACAAAAAAAGGCAGTAGAAATGCAGTAAATGAACTGTTACCTTTATCTTTCTGAGGACATTCTTTGCTAGTTGGTAAATATTTGCAAAAAATTAGTTAATTCAATAAATAATAATAGAGATTGCTTTGTAAATGTGTAAATTATAAACTACCCAGTGATGAGGACTACTTTTTTAAAACCAGATTTTTTTGTGTGTGTGGCTTATATTGTTAAAATTTTCTAATAGTACTGAAATAACTTTCATGTTATATACACTGATATTTGTATTACTTATACTTAAAAGTCATGTAGAAAGCCCTTAAAAGCCCAGAATTATAGAACTGATAGGATTATATGAAACAAACATGAAAAACAACATTTTGATAAAGAAAGTAAGCAACATAGCAAGTGTTTGTGGTGAGGTTATATTTTTCTACATTTTTTCAAATCTGACTTTATGAGACATATTTCCTCTATAATGGAAAAAAAATAATCAACTTATTAAAATGTCAGTACTCAAGTGAGGAGTGGGCTGAAGACCGTTAATAGAATTTCAATTTTATGGGCATGAAATGTGGCTTTTCATTACACTTTAATGTAAAGGAAAGTGGAACCAATTATGTTCCCACAGCTCAAGAAAACTACGCACCATCTAAACATACAACTTCTTTGTTTTACTAGCAGTTAACGTCAAGACATTGAACAAGAGGCTACCCCCCAAGCAGAATATACTGCATTGCATCTTGTCTGGAGGTGAATCCCCATTGTGTAATACACATCTGTAACCACAGCATATGAAACCATGGCTAATCCCACTGGGCAAAATCATGTAGCTTCCAAAGGAATCTAGGTGGTAATGGAATCAGGCTTACTTGCAGGAAATAAATATATGTGTGGGATGCAGGGTATATGTTAGACACTTCTCAAAATGACTACTTTATTGCTATACTTAATTTTATATAGGAGCCTTAGTTTTTGTTGTTTACTCTCACCCCCCCACCCCAATTACCATCCTTTGATATGGGTAAAAATGTATCCCTGCACAAATAAAAATCAGTATGCTGCTGACAACCTGTTGAAACCTCTGATCTGTAGCTTTATTTGTATATTTCTTTTTTGTTCACTCTGTGACAAATGGGTCTCAATGAAAGATTTTAGAGACTTCAAACATAACAGTAAAATTTCCTGCAAGAATGGATGGATGGGAAGTATTTCTTACTGCTCCATGTCTGTGTCTCCTCTTCATTGAAAAACAAATGTCATTAGCTTTTACTATCAATGCTATTATTTTCTGAAGGTTTTATTGAAAAATACTATATGATAGTAAGTCATGTTCTGTACAGCTTCTTGGTGTATTTCACAACCTGAACATGCCCGTATGACCAGCAGTCACCTGGTGAAACAGAACATGACCAGTTCTGCAACCCCCCTCTCATCCCTTCTAGTTACTACTTCCAAGGATAGCCGCTATTCTGATTGCCAATACATCAGTTCATATAAATAGAATAACTTAATGCATACTTTTGTCCATCTTACTCAACATTGGAGACTCACTCATATTGTTGCTATAGTTTATCACTCCCATCGTGGTATGGCATTCTATTGTTTGAATAAACCCAATACATTTGTCTATTACATTGCTTTTGTCCACTTGAACATTCTAATAAACTATTTTTTAATACCGGAAAAAGGAAAAACTGCCTATTTAGTAATTTCATATGATGTGGGTAGAGCAGGAAAAAAAATCAAGTTTAAATTATCTTTTAAACTGATTAATTACATAGGAATTAGCATCTGCATCATTGTCTGTTCATCGGCTTTTATTGGACACTTGTCCTCTGCTGTCTTCTGTACTGTGGTTGGGTGATACAAACAAGGAAGGCATTTCTGATCTCTAGTTACTCTCAGAAATAAACCTGTGCCTACCATGCAGTGGGGACGGTGCTGTGGTGGAGAAACACTGGGGGAGGAGGTACTCCTAATATACCTAGAAAATGAGTGAAATCCATCTAGGAGAGATAATCAAAATGGTAGGCAAAGGAACTTGTGAGTAGAGGAGCAGAAGAAAAGAAAGACAATTCTTGACTGATGGAATTGTATACATTATAGCAGGGAACACCCTAGAAACTCACAGTAATGAACCTTTGGCCGTATTTGGGGGCTCAAATTGGGGAGTGATGAGAATGGAGACTAAAAAGAGAAACTGAGCTATCTTCCCTGACTCACAAAGTATAGATGAGTTCTCTAAAGCATTGTGGAGGGCTAAAGGACTATTAAAACAAAAGTATTTTTGGATTTTTATTTTTTTCTGAGATGATTCCACAACCCAGGTGAGTAGCATAATACATATAATGATAGTAAAGAGTTAATTTCGGTGTGTATAATGTCTGTAATGGACTCTTAAGGCACAATAAGCACATAAAATAAGACAAAAAATTAAGCAAGAGTGCATTTGTCAGTAAGTGATTCACTTTCATAAGTTTCTTCATTTCTTATTTACACCACAGTTAAGAACAGCTGGTTTTATCTTTTCAGGAGGATTATTACCACATCACATGTTTATTGTGTTTATTCTAGATGTACATACTCTTTGCTCCATAAATATATATAAACCATTGAGTCTTCCCTCAAATGTTGTACACTAGAAGCCCGATGCATGAAATTCGTGCAAGAGTAGGTCTTCCTTCCCCTGGCTGCTGGCACCGGCTTCCCTCTGGCTGCCAGCAGGCACCTGGAACCCGGGCTTCCCTCTGGCCACCAGCAGGCACCCGGGACCCGGGCTTCCCTCCGGCCACCAGCAGGCACCCGGGACCCAGGCTTCCCTCACAGCCCTGGCTTCGTCCTGAAGGTCGTCTGGAAGGACGTCTGGAAGGACAAACAGGAGGATGTCTGCTCTAATTAGTATATTATGCTTTTATTTTTATAGGTAGCACCTGACCTGTGCTTAAACATGAAATTCATAGTGTTTCAAGAAAGCATGAAAACAAGGCTTTGGGTTGTGATAATATAGACATGTTACACCAAGAGTATCATAAGGGGTCTTATAGTGGAAATTAGAGGCAAATGTGCAAGTTTTATTAAAATAAGAGTGCTCAGATAAAAATAATGTGTAACAAGGCATGATAACAGTCCTGCATGTGGGGAACTGTTGATTTTTTGTGTGCATTTTCCCTTTAGTATATGTCCTTCCCAAATGTCATAGAACAGTGGTCGGCAAACTGTGGCTCGCGAGCCACATGCAGCTCTTTGGCCCCTTGAGTGTGGCTCTTCCACAAAATACCAACTTTTGCACATGAGCCATGAAGTTTCAATAGCACTGTATGTGCGTTCCCGCACGTGGTATTTTGTGGAAGAGCCACACTCAAGGGGCCAAAGAGCCGCATGTGGCTCGCCAGCTGCAGTTTGCTGATCACTGGCATAGACCAAAAAAGTATGCTAGGTGTGTTCTTTGTCATGCAAAACAGTTTTCCCACTGGAATGAAAGAAATGCACTTAGGGGTGTGTGTCTGTGTACACCTGCGGTAAGAGTGGGAAGGATAAAGGCAAATGAACCAGCAGTCACAGATAATTGAGACTGTATTGTAAGAGTGTTGCAATCTATTTACCTTTTTGTTTTTCAACATCATTTGTAACATCAGCCTACATTTTCTGACCATTTGATAATTGAAAGATTGAGCATCACCCCACCAACTACAGTTTTGACTATCTACTATAAGCATATAGTAAAATGCTTAAAATACATCATTTTATTGTGTTCTCACTTACCTAGTGTGGCACTTATATATATTTTACATAAAAATGTAAAAGTATTATTGATAATACAGAGAACATATAATCTTCAAATAATCTTCAATTAGGTAATTGGACTATCCCATTGATTTATGGTAGCATGAATCAATTGAATATCCATTAGACAATGGGCTTTCTGCACGAGTTCCACAAGGACTGAATCTTTTGGGGTGACACAGGACAATTTTATCCAATACCCTTCTCATAATTTAATGCAGAGAAATCAACGTGTTGACAAAAATGGCTGTGTTCTCATCCATTTGGGTATGTTGTTGTATACTTTTTTTGGAATTAAGGAGAAAAGAGTTAATATAAATTAAAATTGGGCTTGATTTTTATCTTTTCTGCTTTTTGTACATGTGAGCTTTTAAAAAATGAAAATTACTTTCATTGGACTACTTCTGGCTCTATTATATGGTTTTATCTAGTTTTCCCTTTGTGAGTTCTAATTATTTTAAATGAAGCAGTGGCATTCTTATATTACTTAATTACAGAAATGCATTTTTAAATGTTATGAAGCTCAGAAAGATTCCACAGACAGCTCAAGATGATCATTCTTTTAAAGACAAATCTCCCTAGGAAATAACGCATCGAGTTGTTAGCATTAGGCAGTTCCTCATAGCAGCAGTAAAAACTGTGTATTCATTAAAAAGCTTACAGTGGCTGCTCTTTCAGTATTGTATGTCAATATTTTTCCTTGAGTGTCTTTGTAGATTTAAAATAATGTAATGCGTTAAACATTTTACAGGAAAGAATTTCAGATTATTTTTTAGTTTGGCTCTTGGGGGATGTTACAGCTCGCTCTCTTTTTGAATGAAATGAAGTGAATGTGCTGAAGATAGAAAAAGTCATGAATCACTATCAGGAGAATATGCACTTTGCCATGTTGGAAAGGGGAGATGTATCTGTGCCTAGATATACTTGATTCTCATTGCCATCCTGGTCGTCTTATTTGATGGGGGGTGTGATATTCGGCATTCACTCATTTATTCATTTACTTAATAAACATTTATTGAATGAGCCCTGTGTGTAAGGCCAAGGGTATAAAATAAATAAAACTTATACCCTACCCTTGAAGAACTCATCCTCAAAATTAGGATAAGAAAAGATACAATATAGTGTGGATAAAATATTGCATTTGTGTCATTAATACAATTGATGAGACAAGGCACTCTTCGATAGAGCTATGCTCAGTGCCTGTTGGATCATAACCAGTATTGACATGGGCTACTTGGGGAAGAGAGAAAATGTCAGTTGAGCTGGGATGAGGAGGATGAGGGTGGTGACAAAGAAAACCTGGGAGGAAATTAGAATGAAGCCAAGTGACCTATGTCAGGGTTGGGAACTACTACTTTAATAGCAGCAGCTCCATCACAAAACTTTTTTTGAGAGCCATGATGATGCATCTTAAAACTGGGGGCACAGTGGAAACCAAGAGGGTTCTCTAAATAGCAGAGTTTCACTGCTACTGAAATATAGCCCTCAAAATGATCACATATGCTGTGCATTTGTTTCAGTGTTTTGATAATACTATTGAGGCAATAGATGATATCAGGATTTTCAGAATTTGAGGTTTGATGTCTTCCCTAAACAGCAAGTGTAAATTCTGCCACAAAGCTGTTTTCCATCATGTGTTCAGTTGATGTTAGGTTCAGAGATGTACTAGACTGTGCAAGAAGCTGCAAAGTCCTAAGCTGCTTTAAAGAATAAAGTTTTTGAAAGTGAGTTCTAACAATCAACAATGAATGTCTGCCTGCACTATTTCCAATGAATGGTGGTTATTTTTTTGTGCCACAAGAATTTTTAAAACATGCAGCACTGACCTCTCTTTTCCCTTTGATTGTCGAATAAAAAAATGACAACAGCCAACACAAGAATAACCATCTGGGGAAAATGAATCAACATTACACCTATTTTTTGCCAGATTGGCAAAAAATAAATATTTTGTTTGCCACAGAATTTTAGTAATTAGTTTATGTGTGCCATGAGATTAAAAAAGGTTGAAAGTCACTATTCTAGGGGACTAATCATGTCCAACATCTGCAAGACTTTTCGATGTTTCCATGGCCCCATTTGTTTCTTATACTTTAAGGACAGTGTGATATCCAGGAAAAAGTGGGGATTTTGTAGCCAAATGCAGCTGAGTTTAAATGTAAGCAACCTGACTCAACATCTATGTCAACCTGGGCAAGTAACTTAATATAACTAACTTTAATTTTTTATCTTAAAAATGAGAATTACAATATCAACTTAGGTAGTTTTGAGAATCTGGAGTAAAATATCTAATGTGCTCTATGTAATAAGTGGCGTGTAGCAGGTGCTCAATGAATTGTGTGTGCTGTGCGTGTATGTGTTTGCATATAAATGTAGCCCAATCACTAATAGTTGTTTCTGAACTGGAAGAATTGTCAGGT
The DNA here is from genome assembly GCF_000412655.1 of Myotis brandtii. Classification (NCBI taxonomy): domain Eukaryota; kingdom Metazoa; phylum Chordata; class Mammalia; order Chiroptera; family Vespertilionidae; genus Myotis; species Myotis brandtii. Next base: position 1,999,109 of record NW_005369989.1, read on the forward strand.
CCATTAAAAAACTATTTAAAAATCAACAGGTTTTTATAGAGGTTTACTATACATCACATCAAGCTCTATACTGGATATTAAGAGGATATTCAGGAAGGAATAAAAATATTATCTGGACTCTTGAAAAAATCAAGGTTTTATTGAAAAGACAGTCTCCTGGGAACAAACAGACAATGTTATGAAACAGTAAAAATAATAATAATAATAATAATAATAATAATAATAATAAAAGTAGTAGTAAATGCTAGGTGATTTTATGCAAATAATAATAATAATAATAATAATAATAATAAAAGTAGTAGTAAATGCTAGGTGATTTTATGCAGACTGTGAGCACAATAGCTGTTCCGATTTGGGAAAAATAGCTGGTGGTCATGGCAGTCAGAACAGGGAGTTGGCCCTGAAGGACCTGTATTATTTATAAAGACAAGGGCAGCTGGAGGACATCAGTGCCACCATCACAAACTGGCAGTCCTCAGGCTCAGTGGACCTAGAAGAGCTGTTTTATTTGGCCTTCACATTAGCATCTCCAAATGCCAGAGAAAGAATGAGCCATCTAGAAGTAGGCAAACAAGCACATTTTCTACAAGGATAATGTTTCATGCATTAAATAAATGTAATACCTTTTTCTAGTTTGGTACCAATATACAAGGCATGTGAATAATGAGTTAGCTGGGAGTTAATTGACTGCAGAGACTCTATTTTCAGTCTCTGTCTGTATTTTTTGAATTAATATACACAGTGGGTGATTCAGCAAAAGGATTTAAAAATAAATTCTTTATAGAAAGATCCCATCAATTTGATGTCTTCATAATTCATGAAGCATAGACCCATAATAGCTCTATTTTCTCTTTAACTTTGGAAAATAAACGATGCCATTAGTTTAAATTAGGCTTGTATGTGGAAGAACCATGTACATCAACAAATATAGTTAGAATCAGATGCTGTTTAAGAGAATAAACGCCAGAAAGAATTGATTATTTCTTTAAAAAGTGTCATATAAAACTTTTATTGATAAGCTAGAGTAAAATTATCTTATTTTTTCTACATTTCTGTAATACATCCTCTGTATATCGTATTGTGTGTTTACCACCCCAAGTCAATCTCCTTCAGTCACCATTTATACCCCCTATTCCTTTTTTTCCCTCTCCCCACTCCCCTTCCCTCTGGCAATCACCATACTGTTGTCTGTGTCCATGAGTCTTTCTTTTTTTTCCCCTTTGCTTTAAAGAGTTGATACGTGACACATGAATTTATAAAACTCAATTATGAAAAATCAAAATATAATAAGTGGTTAGTCATCCTAGATTGGCTACTGTTTTTACAGAGTACACTTGGAATTCAATAAAATGTTGCTTGGGATTTGGTCATGTTTGGACACTGTCTTGGTACTCAGGATCGCTGCAGAATATGTAGATATGATGTGACGTTGCATATTTTAACATTGAACAGTGTCCTAGCAATTCTGTGTTAGCTGCTTCTGACACTGGCTCCAGAAGGCACTACACGCCCAGATGGAAAGACCTGTGATATAAAATGTGTTCAGTTCATTGATTTGTTTCCCCCAAGCAGTTGAGACCCCTAGGGAAGCAGACTGCGGCTAATGTTTGATCTCTTCTAGCCGGAGGAAATGAAAGCATAGGGAAGTGGATTGGATTTGTCTGAGAGCTTCTGGAGCCAGGGGCACCTGGGACCAGAGCTCCGATGTCTACTTCCAGGCATCGTGCAGGGGTTTGGTCACACATTTTCCTCTAATCTCAGATTTTGCTTTCCCCTCATGGGTGGCATCAAGAAAAACTTTATGAGCACTTAAGGTCTTAATCCAAATCCTAGGAATGGGAAGACTAAATAAGTAAGGTAATTTAAGTTTAGAAATACCTTTTTGCCTCAGAAGTAAGTTATTTCTTTTGGAGTGTATAAAAATGTATCTTTATGAAGTAGTTTTTACTCTAGTTGATTAGTATACTTTAACAAAACATCGGAAAGAGAGATTTAACCTAATTCTTCACAAGGATATTATATCAGTGATACTTGTGTCATGAACAAAAGGTCTAAACTTTATTTACCTACCTCAGTTGTTGACTTTACAGAACATGGAGAAAATAGCACCAGCGATGCAGAAAGTACCTGTTTGTCAAGTGAGAGTACAGACATGGACTAAAATCAATGGCCCGTTAAATACCTCCTTTTGCTGTTTAAAGCACATTCTATCTCTGTGAAATAATTGTTAATGCAGAATGTTATAACTACGCAAAGGAATGAAATTTCTATACCTCCAGTCAGAGTAGAGGCTCAGTAAGGTACTCTGAGTTGTGTCCCCTTCTTTTGTGATTCTAAACTATTGGAAAGGCTTACCTAGAGTGTAATTAGGAATCAGGAGATCAATAAATATCATAATTAGCCCAGCCTGCATGGCTCAGTGGTTGACCTATGAACCAAGAGGTCAAGGTTTGATTCCCAGTAGGGCATATGCCTGGGTTGCAGGCCAGATCCCCAGTATGGAGTATGCAGGAGGCAGCCCATCAATGATTCTCTCTCATCATAGATGTTTCTATCTCTCTCTGCCTCTCTGAAATCAATAAAAATATTTTTTAAAAATAGAAATATCATAATTTATGTTTTGGCATGCCTATGTGTGTGTGTGCGTGCACACATGCACCATTTTTCAATTTTTAGTAGTATTGTAACACTTTCTGGGAAATAATTGTGCTTTTATTTAAGAAAAAAGTTGCTTGCTTAGGTGTCCACAAATACTTTCCACAAGAAAGTATTTTATTTTATTTTTGGCTGTAAAAATGTATAATCACTTTTAATTACATTACATTTAATGGAAAAGATATCTTTGTAATATTGACACAGTAGAAAAACATGCACACCACAGGTTAAAAGTCTCATTGTGAAATGTTATTCGTTATAAGATATAGTGATTTTTAATTTCCTCTTTAAAAGAGAGGACTAAATTTTAATTAATAGAAGCTACTTATAGAAAAAAATCAGGAGTAGCGTTAGCAACCAATTAAGAAGGATTTTTGTCTTAAGAGTTTGTGTGTTTGATGTGAGATGGTTATAAATGTTCTATCATATTTTTTCTTTCCTAGTTTTCAGTTCTCCCATACTATACTAGTGGTGCTTTGTATGGGAAAAAATGTTTCAGCATATGTTCCCTTTCTTTCCCTTTAAGTTGTCTATGGTAAGATATATATAGTTTTGCTAATGTTTACGTGCCTGAGTACCCCAAATCTAGCAAACATTACACTAGCTGATGGATCTGATTCTAGGTACCTTGAACCATTGTCGACTAAAGAGACTGTTCAAATAGAATATTATTTTACTGGTTGTTTTCCTAAAAGAGAAACTCTGGGGATGAAATAGAGCTTAAAAATAGGATGTATGTGTTTCGGGGGATGAGAAAGGTGTGGAGATGAGGAATTTTAGAGAGAGTGGGCTTATAGTATTATACCATGAGGGAATGGACATTTCAGTAGTCTTAAACCAACCCCCAAAATCTTTGAACCTATAGGCATTTGTGTGATTAAATATGGTGAAACCTAGTTAATGAAGTATCTAACATTAAAAATCCTATATAATAAAAGGGTAATATGCAAATTGACCCTAACAGCAGAACAACTGGGAATGACTGGTCACTATGACACACACTGACCACCAGGGGGCAGACGCTCAATGCAGGAGATGCCCCCTGGTAAATTTAAGTTTAGAAATACCTTTTTGGTGGTTTAGAAATACCCTGGTGGTCAGTGCACTCCCACAGGGGGAGCTCTGCTCAGCCACAAGCCAGGCTGACGGCTGCCAGCACAGCGGTGGTGGCGGGAG
>NW_005369989.1:2003026-2003360 GCF_000412655.1 Myotis brandtii
TTGTGAGAGGGCACAGGCCAGGCTGAGGGACCCCCCTGAGTGCACAAATTTTTGTGCACCGGGCCTCTAGTAACAGTATAAACCGTAAATGGAAATTATCCTTTTAGCAAATAACTTGACCTGCCACATATTTTAGTGGAAGATTTTTGACAGTCCAAGTAGTAATATTTTATTTTTATTTATTTATTTTCTTTATTGATTAAGGGTATTACATATGTGTCCTTATCCCTCCTTTGCCCTCCCATCCCCCTACTCATGCCCTCACCCCCCTGGTGTCTGTGTCCTCATGCCCTCACCCCCTGGTGTCTGTGTCCATTGGTTAGGCTTATATGCA
>NW_005369989.1:2003953-2060302 GCF_000412655.1 Myotis brandtii
TTAAACCCTTATCAGTGATAATATTGGCAAATATGTTCTCCCAAGCAATGGGCTTTCTTGTTGTTTTGTTGATGGTTTCTTTTGCTGTACAGAAGCTTTTTATTTTGATGCAGTCCCATTTGTTTATTTTCTCTTTAGTTCCCATTGCCCTAGGAGCTGTATCAGTGAAGATATTGCTTCAGCATATGTCTGAGATTTTGCTGCCTATGGATTCCTTTAATATTTTTATGGTTTCCCGGCATATTTCACAGACCTAGAACAAACTCTCCAAAAATTCATCTGGAATAAAAAAAAAAGACCTGAATAGCTGCAGCAATCCTGAGAAAGAAGAGCAAAGTAGGAGGGATCTCAATACCAGATATCAAGATGTATTACAAAGCCACTGTTCTCAAAACTGCCTGGTACTGGCACAAGAACAGACATATAGATCAATGGAATAAAATAGAGAACCCAGAAATCGACCCAAACCACTATGCTCAAGGAGGCAAGAACATACAATGGAGTGAAGGCAGTCTCTTCTATAAATGGTGTTGGGAAAATTAGACAGATAAATGCAAAAAGAAAAAAGAAACTAAACCACCAACTTATACCATACACAAAAATAAACTCAAAATGGATAAAGGACTTAAACAAGTAGTAATGTTTTAAACTGCCATTTGGAACAGTAGTTTTACCCCTATTCACCTCTTACCCATCTTAGAGAATGTCAAAGACTGGACACTTTCATATAGTAGGTAACAGGAAGAGAGTCATTGCAAGAAAAACTAATATTTAGTGAGCACTTATTCTATGCCAGCCACTGTTATCAGCACTTTTGGTAACCCCATTTAATGCTCACAGTAACCCTGTGAGGTAAAGACCAGTGTCATCATGTTATAGATTTAAATAGATGCATATAAATTTGAATAAATAATCAAAATCGATATTTAAAAATAGATTCATATTATCATAGACGATGAAATGATGCAAAGAACTCATAAGGTTTAACCAACCAAATATACTGGGGCTTAATTGAGATTCAAGCCATGATAGATTGTTGTCACAGTATGTTATTTTAACTCAACACTATATTGCCTTGGTTTCCCAAAGAAATGAAAGTTGATTGAACTAGAAGATTTGATATATGTATCTTCTCTATTTTAGAGGCAGCATGATATCATAATTAAGCACTGCACCAAATTTGCATGATAGCTTCTCCGTGTTATTATGTTGAATCAGAATCATCCTTCCTGGAATCCTAAAGAATAGGATTTTAGGAAATCACCTAATTTAGTCCCATCAGTTATACCCCATGGGACAGCTCAAAGAGATTGAATTTTATTCTTCATGTAACCCATATTTTTAAAACAAAGCCTAGAGCAGGTCGTCTGCAAGAGATGATTAAATAATGAATATGTGGTAGACACTTTGTTGTAGATGAAGTACCATTGGATAATTTATTTACTTATAACAAGCATTTATTTGACTTCTATTGGCTTTGGTGGCAGTCATTGAGAATACAAAGCTCAGTCTTTATCCTTAATTAACTTACAACATAATATATTTTTAGTAGTAAAATAACCAACTAATAAATACATTTATTTTTATTTACCCTACAAGCACTGATAGACAGTCTGAACTTTTCAATTTAACACTCTCCCAAATCCTGAAAGGTGATCATTACAATTCTCATTTTTAGAGATAAAAAGACTGGCCTGGGGAAGTTGTGTTTAACTGCTCAGGGTTGCAACACTTAGGTGAGCACCAAAGCTGGATGCCAGCCCTGGTCAGCCTGGCACTAGGTCTGAACTTTTCCACGCATCCCCAGAGTGCGATTTACTTTGATTACAATCACAGGCGATCCCCTCTCAGCCACCTATGACAGCCTGACAGGTTTATTTCTGAAGGCTCCACCCAGTGATTATTTTGGGAAGCACATTCTCCAGGTATAGAGAAGAACTGGTGAAAAAAGATCATCCAGGTGTGAAATGGGAGTTCAGAGCTTTGTCCTTGGTTTATTCCTGCTCCATTGTGTGTACACCCATGTTCATTGGTGTTTTTAAGTGTCTTCATTGGGCTACGGTAACTTTTTTTTTTCTCTCTCTCTTTTTCAGGTATGGAAAAATTGTATCGACAAAGGCAATTCTTGACAAAAACACAAATCAGTGCAAAGGTATGTGTGAGGGCATCTGTACCTTTAGCTCTGGACTGTGCTGTTACATTGAGAGCCCCGCCCAGGTGGAGGTCCAGGCACCGGCTGCACAGGGTCATGATGTACAGTATATGGCCAACCTCTCTGATATTGCCGAGGCTTTGCTGAGTTGTATTTCTAGTACCATTGCTCATTAATTTTTTTCATTAACAAACAAAATGAAACTCACAAATTAGAACAAGTACCAAATTGCTTTCAGCATAAAACTAAATTACCTCTTAACAACTTTGGGTTGTCTGGTCTGAATGATATCATCAGTGATGCAAATTGATTTCCTATATAAAAATGAGGAACTCTGGGGAAAACTTTCCCATGCAAAACACATTTTAATTTATCTGTTCTTTAAAGCTTTAGCAACATTGGTTGACTAGGAATGAATTTACTGATGGGCCCACTGTGTCTAAACTTTAGCTGTAAGCACCTCATGGGATCTCAGATTTGGTATCTTATTAAGGCTTTTTCTATTTTTGGAGGGGGGGAATATTGTTGAAGTTATTTGACTGTGTCTATGGCTCATGTTTCTTCATGTCTTGGAATCCAATACTCTTAAGGGTTGCATTATATTATTTATGAAATCTATATGGTCTCTCTTTCATGACTCAGTTCTTACTGGAAAATTGGAATGCTTCCTGTAACATGTTATTTGTTGTTCCTCTAAACCAGTCGCTTTTATGATACTGAGATTAATAAGTAGGGTAGAGCCAAGATCATTCTAAACACTGTCCCTATTTCACATATAAGTATAATGTGCAAAAGTCTTAGGAATGAATACTCCTACACTGCAGATCACACACTTCATGTCTCTTATAAACTTAAAAAAAAAGCACTAGGTAGTCAGGTACTGCGAGAAAAAAAAAATAAGACACGGTTTCCGTCACCTAATAGCTCAATTTCTAGTTGAAAAATCAACCATCAAGAAAACCAAGAAACTAATACTAATCAAATGATTAGGATTAGTCTATCAGCCTAATATATGTGAGAGTGTAACAGGTATCTACAAGAGGGGTATCTGCAAAATATTGTGGATAGAGAATATGGAGACTCCTTTGGGGCAAATTAAGTTTATAAAGGCAAAGTACAATGATAGGCTTGAGAAAGGTTGATGTTTAGGAGAAAGAATTTCAGAATATAATTGATCAGACCCACATATCTGGAAGGAAAGGAAGGAAGGAAGGAAGGAAGGAAGGAAGGGAGGAAGGGAGGAAGGGAGGAAGGGAGGAAGGGAGGAAGGGGGATGGAGGGGAGGGAGGGAGGGAACCACCTAGGGAAATCATTTAATATGAAAATATGTATGAGTAATATTGATATAGATGAATAATACTAATGAGTAATTGAGTTAATACATGGATGATGCTCAAAAATAACTTGTGTTGTCTGTCCTATAAAATACTGGCAATGTTAAGCAAAACAAGAATGTTTGTATTGAGGTGGTAGGATTATGGATGATAGATTGTTATTCATTTAAATTTCTCCAAATCTGTTATATTGTCAGTGAAGAGGGGGGATAGCAAAGTAGTGCTTTGTCTTTGTAAAATAATATCAGATGAAACTAGCAATGAATTAGGAGAGAATTTTACCTTTCCTTTTTTAATAGGCAGAAGTTGAGTTTGTCTTGACCTTTCTTTAGGAAAGAATGAAAAGGGTGTGTGAGGTGGCTTTTTCAAACAAAATCACTGAGAGCATTGAGCCTGTAATTAGAGAAAACAAATTGGATTTGGACTTTTCCTAGACACTTGCTTCTAAATCATTTGCAACTTTGCCTCCAGACTAAGACTATGCAATCAAAACCAAATATTATGAAAACTGGATTCATTAATGTTGTTTCTAAAGAAGTAGTATGAATTCAATTTTTCACAGGCTGTTGAACATGTGGCATATTATATGCAAGTTAGTGTTTAGGGGGATGAGAAAGTGTATGCACTTGTCTCCTTAGAGATGAAAACAAAAAGCATCAAAATTAACCATGCTATATTAACCCATACTCTAGACTCTTACTCTACCTTAGCATGTAAATGAAAGGATTTTGTTCTGTCTGTATCCCACTCACGCCTATTATTTCTAATTTAGCATATTAAATATTTTAGAGGGTTTTATTATTGTTGTTGTTGTTATATGTTAACTTTGAGAAGTCTTTGTAATAAATGAAAAAATGTACTTATAATATGTTTTGGGAGTTATACAACTGCTTATTTTTCCTCAAAAGTGTTACATAGTTATGTACAGGGTGAGGCAAAAGTAGGTTTTCAATGGTGAGTACATGAAACACAGAGTTTATTCTTGTATTATTATTTATTAATTTTTGTATTATTTTCCATATGAACAACTGTAAACCTTCTTTGCCCCACCCCTGTATTTACTCAGTATTTGTGATCACTTTTTTTTATATATATATTTTATTGACTTTTTACAGAGCCTGTATTTACTCAGTATTTGTAATCACTTTTAACATACTAGTATATATTAGGCAAAAGCAAAACTATCCATAAACATTTAATAAAATATGTAGCCTTGCTGTTTTAAACATATATTTATAATTGATTGCATTTAATACTATAACCTACCTGTCTAACTCTTTTGCAGTAATTATTTTTATTGGAAGAAATTTAAATAATTTTTATGAAGTTTAGTATAGCTTAAATAATATGGTATAGCCCAGCCAGCATGGCTCAGTGGTTGAGCGTTGATCTATGAACCAGGAGGTCATGGTTCGATTCCTGGTCAGGGCACATGCCCGAGTTGTGGGCTCGATCCCCAGTGGGGGGTGTGCAGGAGGCAGCTGATCAGTGATTCTCTCTTATCATTGATGTTTCTGTCTCTCTCTCCCTCTCCCTTCCTCTCTCTCTAAAAATTAATAAAAACATTTTTTAAAAAATAATATGGTAGGAATACATTGCTTTTGCCCACAATCTTAATATTACTTTTAACTAATCCATGTCTTATAGATTAACAGAAATCCTTATGTCCAGATATTCTTCTTCTATCTTTCAATACCTTATTTTTAACATCAGACTTATATTAATATGCATAAAATTCTCTTTTCATACCTCTACTGGGCTATGTCAAGTATTTCTTCCAAAATTCACCTTCTCAAGAAGCCCTCAGTAGACTCTTCCTATCCTATTTGAAGAGTTTACAACACCACCTCCTTTGAGTACCATCTGGAAGCAAAGATCCTATGCTACCTTACCTCTCATACTGTTGTGATTAGTTTGAGTCCTTCATCAAGATTATAAATTACTCAGAATACAGGGAAGCGAACCTATTGGCAAGGTATGGAGGAAGCAGGATGGATCAGAGTGGATCTTAGATTGTAGAGGCCTTTTCTTTCTCTCTGGGGTCCTTTGATGCTGCATTATGGAAAGAACAGACATGGCTAGGTATATGTCTTCTAGGCCTGTGAACACCAGGGCTACCAAAGACGTTCACATACACATGTTTCCCAGAGTCCTTCTTGAAAAGTAAGCATTTGTACCTAAGAGTATTTATTGTCAATGCAGAATTATTCTTTTCACTGGTTTGAAGTTATCTATTTTTTTTACTGATCCATGATTTCATAAATATATTGGAAATTATATATTGTACTACATGTTTTAAATAATATGCAAAATATAATAATGTAAAATAGACAAACATAATACAAATATAATATGGGAATGTTCCGTTTATTACAATTTATGTAAACTTGCAAAAACATAATATCCTTTCAAATATAGGATTTCAAAAAATATGGATTTTTTTAAACCCCACCTAGTTCTTCAAGGGTTTTCCAATTAAAGTCTATACCAAGAAAATTTCCAAATAATAATCTAAGTTTTCTTGGACAAATGACAAAATATCTCTAAACATTGCTTTTCTCAACTGTCAAATGAGGTCATCTATACCTACGATTTTAAAAGTATTTCTCAAAATTACATAGAGCCATGTTTGTAAATGTGTCTGGCACATACATCAGGTGAATTTTTCTATGGCTGTGGACCTGGATTTCTTCTCATAGAAACCATATTGTCTAGAGCTCGTTCATATAATTTAATGCAGTCCTGAGTACATATTACGTATTCAAGGAATGAGTATTTCATGAATTGACACGTGTTTGTTGACATTAGTATTGTTAATAGCGAAAAGTATAAGTACATAAAGAACATTTCATTCACACATTTTGGTGTTGGCTATATGAGAGCCCTCAGGATTTTTTCAAAGCCCATAAACCCGATGTCTTTGAGTAAAAGCACATTCCGTCACAGTAGCAGGTGGTGGAATTCATTGTAATTGAGTTGGATAGGTTCTGAAAACCAAATGCTTCTTAGTTCACCCTTTGTTATACTCTTTACTACATTGTTTTGTAAGTTCAAAAGTAAAAAGAAAACCAAAAAAAAAAAATCTGAAGACTTCTGCTTCCTTAGTGTTGGAAACCACAGTAAAAACATGGATTGTCATTTAATTTGGTGGCTGCCATTGTTCTTGTTGATTTGTTGGTTATTCATTTTGCTAATGAAATAGTGATCTTTTTTTTCTTTAGTAAAGAAATGAGAACTTTAGAGTATGAAAGAGAAAAAAAAAACCCTCATGAACATGGCATTAAAAACAAAACAAACCCAAATCCCAAAACTATAAAAACCTAAGTGGAATGTGAAAGATGAATGTATCATTTGTTATGGTTCTGCAAGTGGCTGTAAGTGGGATCAAATGTCTCTTTAGTTATAAAATATTGATGATATAAAGTCCCTATTTCATATGATCTTTTAAAAAACTGGTGTGGTTTTCTCTCTGTTGTAGAATATGAGAAAATAGCAAGGTCTGCATTTAATTTGTACTACTTCTGTTAAGAAAAGGGCAGTTCATTTAAATTACTAGGCATCCAGATAGACCTACTGGTCATTCTGCTCACATCAGCCCTGAATTGGAAGAAATCTGTATTCATGAAGTTTCTTTGGAACACCTCTATGCCACCTTTGAAGATACAATTTCTTTTTTTTATTAACTTTTATTTTTTATTTAAGTATAGTTTGGTACACAGTATTATATTAGTTTCAGGTAATCAATATAATGATTCTACACTTATACATCTTACAATGTGATTGCCTCACTAGGTTTCTGTAATTGCAAAAACATCACAATATTATTTTAATAATCCAATCACAAAAGGACAAATATTGTATGATTCTACTTATATGAGGGACCTAGAGGAGTCAGATTCAGAGAGACAAAAGACAGAATGGTGTTTGGCAGGGTCTAGGGGTTTGGGGAGATGGGGAGTTAGAGTTTAATAGATAGAGTTTCCGTTTGGGAAAATGAAGTTCTGGAGATGATGGTGGTGATGACTGCACAAAAGTGTAAATATATTTAATGCTATTGAACTATACACTTAAAAATTTGTTAGAATACTATGTTTTGTTATTTTATCACAATACAAAGCAAACCAACAAACTCACAGAAAAATAAGTATAATAATGAAAGTAATTACAGTTATAATTTCTCCCCCAAAGAAAATAAGAAAGCTTAAGCTGCAGATATCACAGCTGTCCACATTCTCAGGATGTGCCCACCATAGGAAGGCAGGAGCTGAAACAGAAGATGTCAGGGAAGCAACTGCTAACAATCTCACTAGGCATTGGATTTGAGGGTGATGTGAGAAATAAGCACATTTGATATCGTACTAAATGAAATCAAGTGGCAAAAATCCCATGAGAAATATACTATGAGGTACCTTGGAATTTGTCTTTGTGCCACTATTGTTACAGTACATAATTAAAGTGAAAACTGTAGATTTTTATCAAATGAATGACTGAAAGAAATTTTTTTCTGAATAAGGGAATTATGTGGGGTAGAATTTAGAACCCCATTTTTAAAAAATGCTATTACAACACTGTGGTTAAAAAGTTTCTCAAGGATTCTCAGGAGATAGTTTTGATTTCAAGAGGTTAAAGTTCAGAAAATCTCTAATTTCACATATATAATATAAAGAAATTATGGCTAATACTATACCTTTTCATAGAGAAACAGATAATGAAATTGATAATGATTTGATTAGAGGAAAACTTTTACATTTTACTTTTTAAATGAAAATCACATGTATTTAATGTATAAAGCATAATTTGACATACATATACATAGTAAACAATTACTACAATCAAACTAATTAACATATCATTTCCTCACATAGGTACCGTTTTTGTATATGTAATGCGAGCACCTGAAATATATTTTCTTAGAAAATTTCCAGTACTCAATGCTATATTATTAGCTGATTTTATGCCATGTATTAGATTTCTAAACATATTCATCCTACATAGAAAGCAACATTGTACCTTTAAATCAACATCAACTCATTTCTTCTGCTTTTTTGCCTGTGATAATCACTTTAGTGCTCTTTGCTCCTATATACTTGACATTTTTATGTTGCACACTTAAATAATATTGTGTACTTTTTTTTCTCTCATGTCTGACTTATTTGACTTAGCACAATGCCCTCCAGATTCATCCATGTTCTTCCAAATGGCATGATATCCTTCTTTCAGGCTGAACAATATTTGTGTGTGTGTGTGTGTGTATCACAATTTCTTTATTCATTATTCATAAATGGATGCTTATGTCTGGCCTATTGTAAATAATGCTGAAATGAACATGGGAGTGCAGATATATCTCTTTAAGAGATACTGATTTCATTTCCTTTGGGGCTATACCTAGGAGAGGTATTGCTGATCATATGGAAATTTTATGTTCCGGTTTTGATGAACCTCCATACTGTTTTTCATAATGGCTTTATCAAATTACATTCCCACCAACAGTGTAAAGTGGGGTTTCCTTTTCTCCACATATTCACCAGCAATTGTCTTTTTTTAAAATAGCCATCCTCACAGGTATGAGGTGATATTTCATTGTGGTTTTGACTTGGATTTCCAGGATGATTAGTGATATTGAGCATCTTTGTAACTGAGCATCTGCTGTTACATAAACCAAAGAAATCCTGGAGAAGTTGTTCTGCCATAGATAGTGGTCAGGGGCTTTGAGGTTTGCTTCTACTGTGTGAGAATAATGTAAGACAAGCAATAATGAGAAAAGTTACATATACAACTATCAAATGAAAGCACAAATATGTATGTTTGAAATCTGTGTGAGAAGTAAATATTGCTACTTTGCATCATTGTAATTGACCTATTATGTTCTAGTAATATAGACTATCATTATAACTATATACAACCTATTACATTGTCTAATTCAGCTTATCTTTCCTCTCTTTATGTCCTTCAAAATTTACTGTTGGAGGGCCAATTCTGTAATTCTGCTTCTTGTTGGAGAATTTTTTTTTAAAATGACACGTAGTGTCATTTTCCAGATACAAGGTTTCTGTTATGTAAGTGAACTTTTTTGTCGACAATAAAAAGTCCGCATGGTACATGAACTGGTGAAGACATCAGATGTAAAGGCAGACCAGAGACTGGTTTACCTGATTTGGAAGAAAATTTTATGGTACCTCTTTAACCCGTTGTTTTTTGTTGTTGTTGTTTGTTTTGTTTTTGTTTTTGTAAAAGCAAGGGCTATCACCTAAATTTTTACCTTTGTGTTTCCCATCTGAATTCCCTTCAGCAGAGAAAGTAAACTCATCAATCAGTTTTCCACGAACCTACCAACCAACTAATCATCCAGTGAACAAAAAAAAAATTAAAATAATAAACAGGAAGTGAATCCAAACAAAGAGTTAGGAATAAGGACTTTGGCTTGTTTACCTAGAACAGAAAAAACCTTAAGGGAATGAGCTGGAGAATGAGTAGGTCATGAGCTATAGTTCTCAGAAATACGGTAAGCTGTGGTTATGGAGGCAGGAGATACATCTATGCTAATATGTTGTGCAACCCAGTTTTGATCAAATAGTTGTTCAGCAGGCTGGCATCCAGAAGTCTCTTAGAACATCCTGTAATTCATCAAAAGGGCAAACGTGTCTAGTAAAGAATGTTGTTTGACTGCAACCCTGCTTAAAAGTATTTAGATGCGAATGTTTTTTAGAGGAGGCTAAACCACTGTGTTATTTTCTTAAAACCAGCCCACTTCATTTATTTATGTACGTGTGTGGCTCCTAAAGGCATGCATATCTTCAACTTTCAATAGCCTATAGCCGTGGTCGGCAAACTGCGGCTCGCGAGCCACGTGCGGCTCTTTGGCCCCTTGAGTGTGGCTCTTCCTAAGCCTTAGGAGTACCCTAATTAAGTTAATAACAATGTACCTACCTATATAGTTTAAGTTTAAAAAATTTGGCTCTCAAAAGAAATTTCAATCGTTGTACTGTTGATATTTGGCTCTGTTGACTAATGAGTTTGCCGACCACTGGCCGATAGCATTGTGCAATGGATATCAAGTAACCTCAAAAGTTATTATCTTCTCCATTTTACTGATGAGAAAACAAACCTGGAAATGCTGAATAACTTCTCAAACATCATCTAGCCAGCATTCAAATAGAAATCTAAGTCTGCCGAAGCCTATCTATCCTCTTTTTGCTTTTCCTCACTCCAAATAACCCCCATAAGTAAGACCTGCAGTAAATGGCCTTGGATGATAATCATCACAAGCAGACACGAGCACAATGTTTTGAGTTTGTGCAAAGGTGGACGGTTTGGAAGTAGCATGCGGTAGTTTTTACCCACCCCCTTCCCACCACTATAAACAGTATGGGTTAGGCGTCCTAGTTCTGTTTTGTCATTTAATAGAGACGTAAAAGAGCATGCAAGATTGTGGCTTGAAAACAGAGGCACCTTTTGAAAATATTTTGTTCATTTTATTTAGAGTAATTTTTTTTTAAAGAATGGTTTTCTGTTAACTGCAATTTTATACTTAAATTAGATTGATAAGTGTTTAGCCTTCTACATGTTTTAGCTTTAAAGTGAGGATCAGTTGAATCGATTTTGTGTGGGGAAAATATCACATAATTAGGGAGGGTGGCAGGCAGAGTGCAGCTGCCAGTTTCTCTCACTCTCGGGATTCAGGATTCAGAAAGAGGCATGTGCTCTCTTAAAGGGCCTATGTGGTCAAGTTTCACGGCAAATGCTCTCTTTCATCTTATTTAAGTTCGGTTTGGCTTGCCTCCCTTGTTTGCTCATGGGAATAAGGTTAAGACCTCTGAAGAGGCCACTTTATCCCAATTCCTTACCCAGGCTCCCTCCTTTTCTGTAAATAGCTTGCACTTACTTGTGCAAAGTGTTTGGGGTCATTATCTCCTTGATGGATGCACCCAGGAATAAACAACTATTTTCTATTTGGATTCTGAAGGTATGATCAAGTTTAATCAAAAAGACATTTTTTTTATGTTTTTAGTTTACCCATGAACCAGTTATTATGGAAAAACATCCAAATGTCTGCTAAGGTCAGTTTTTTCCTTTCTCAACCTGTTTTTTTCTCAAAGGTTCTTCCCCTATCCTCATAATTTCCCAAAATGTCTGCTAAGGTCAGTTTTTTCCTTTCTCAATCTGTTTTTTTTTTCTCAAAGGTTCTTCCCCTATCCTCATAATTTTTTATTGTCTCAAGTTGCCTTCAAATCTCTAACTCCAACCCAAAGGCTGCCTCGTCTCTCATTTTGGGGGGAATTTTAAAGAAACCTTGAGCATCTGTGCTTAGTTTTTTTTTTTCCAACAGATCTATCCAACAGGCACATGTTTTACTACCTCAACCTCCCTAGAATCCCCTGCCCAGGTTTGAGTCTCACGCTTTAGAACTCTTGGTTTGCAACTCCATTTCTTTCTTGTCTGTTCTGTGAGAGATATGTGTCTTGGGCCTGATGTTCTACTTCCAGATGCTGATCTCATCACTGGCTCCTACTTATTGGGACTTGAGAGAATTATTTTACTTCTCCAAAATCATTATTTGCATTTGGTCTGTTTTTGTGGATGGGATTTTTGTAGAAAGTACCATAATAGCAAGGCAGCCACTGCATATATGTAACCCAAATTAACTCACGCTCAGGTAGGGCATGGCTGTGCTTTGTCAGGTTTATGTCTATAGGCAACTATGAAGTCCCTGTACATTGGCATCTATATTCCTTCAGAGTTAACAGTTAGACTTGGCATTGCCAGAGTTCCTTGAAATTTTTGGACAAATAATGGAAAGAAATGAACAGTTTTTTCATTTGGTTTTAATGCAACCGTTGAAGCCTTACCTGAAGCCCCGTGCTGCAACTGGTTTCATTCAGGCTTTGCTCTCTAAACAGTTTGTAGATGGTTGTTCAGAATTCGCAGCCATCATTAGCTAACTGCAAACATGTGGGAACAGAGGCTATGACCTTCAGATCCACTCCAGAAATTCAAACTTAGTCTCTGAGTTTAGAGAGGAAATGCTTCTCTCTCTCTCTCTCTCTCTCTCTCTCTCTCTCTCTCTCTCTCCACAAATTGGGACTGAGGTTTTGACCAGGTCGCACATGCATCTGAGCTGTCCTGGACAGCAGGGGAAAAATGGACCCCCTGGATAATATGTGCGTCGTTAAAACTTGACCATGTCCTTGCTCTAGGGAGCAGCAACTCACTTAAAGTGCAGGATTTTTTGTTTTTTAAGACACAAAACATGGGCCCAAATAAAGTGAAAAGTATTGATCACTGATAAAACTTTATCTGTGAAAGTCAACCAAAAATTTAATTTAGAGGGACAGTGGAGATGCCTCCTATCTGTCAGCTCTATTTAAAAGCAAAGGTGTTGTTTTATGACTACCTAACAAGGGTTACTCAACCAACTCATATCATTTTTTTCTAAAAAATGATATTTTAGTTGTGGAAAATCTAGACACATGAATGTAATTTTTGCATCATATTACTGAAATCTCTGAAATAAATATGCAAAAATGGGGAGTGACTTAACCCCAGTGAAAGCAATGGAGTATTTGATAACTATTTGAATGGTAATTATTAAGACTCTGAGGTAGCATGGAAAACTGGCTAGAGTGGGAGAAAGAAAAATAGAAAAAAAATATGCATACTCTGCTAATAACTAGGTCAAAATATTATTTATGATGACTACTGAAGATACTTTTTAAAATATATTTTATTGATTTTTTGACAGAGAGGAAGGGAAAGGGATAGAGAATTAGAGACATCAATGAGAGAGAAACATCGATCAGCTGCCTCCTGCACACCCCCTACTGGGGATGTGCCCGCAACCAAGGTACATGCCCTTGACCGGAATCGAACCTGGGACCTTTCAGTCCGCAGGCCGATGCTCTATCCACTGAGCCAAACCAGTTAGGGCTGAAGATACTTTTTCTTGATAGGTATCACTATCGGATGACATTTATGTCTTCTTCTCTGGATAGCGTATTCTTTGAATGAGGGACCATATTTTACTATACCTGCAAAACTAAGATCTAGCATACAACAAAGGCTAATAAATATTTCCCAGTTAATCCATGAAAAGATAACACATGTCTAGAAAAACAACAATAATGATTAATGTGAAAGTAATTTAACAGTATTAAAATGCAACAAGGAGAAAAAATGTTCATTTATTCTATAACGAGACAGTTTAAGGATGAATTATCTTCATTAAAATTCAATTACATGTGTAAATTTTTGGGTCTCTGTCATTTGGAATGATATGGCAAAAATAGTAGACTTCTAACTCCTTATTGTGGAATATAAGGCCTTTCATGACATGGCCTGTCCTATCTCTAGCACCAGGATGACTGCACTTTTGTATAACATGAGCCCTGCACAACTCTGAAACCGACGGAGCACTCACATTGTAGTCCATGTGAAATGCACCACTGGAGTTGTACAATGAGCAGCCTGTGGTCATGCTGATGACCCTGGCGAATTCTCATCTCTTCCCACCATACCCAACTATTTCCACCTCAGATGCAAAGACACTTGGGTATCTGTTCTTTTTGCCTGAAACGTCACCTGCCCCCCATCTACATACTAGTATATAAAAGCCAAGCAACCGGAATGACTGAATGACTGGAACGACCAGTTGCTATGACGCACACTGCGGCGGCCAACCGACCTGATCGGGCCCCGATTGCCCCTCCCCCCAGCCGGTCCTGCCCCCAATCACCCCACCCTACCTTGATCGGGGACAGGGCTGGCCAGCCAACCTCCCACAGTCCCTCCCCCTGGCCGGCCCTGCCCCCAGTCGGCCTCCATCGGGGCGGCCCAGCTGGATCCCACCCGGGCATGAATTTGTGCACTGGGCCTCTAGTTTAATAATAAAGTCTGGTATGTATTGAGCATTTACTAAATACAGAAATTACACTAAGCCATTTTTATATATTATGGCACTCTTTTCCAAATTGTTTTTCTTATCTTCATTTTATAGGTGGGAGAGACAAGGAACTGGGCCACATCTGCACAACTATGAAATAGCAGATATGGGATATAAATTCAGGTCGGCTTTGTTCTAAAGCCTGGTTATTCTATCTCATCCCTCCCCTAGGCTATCTCTGTGTTCTTCCTCGTCTTGCAAGATTCAGCAGATGCTCATCAAGTCTTCAAAGCTTTATCTTTCCCTCTATCCCTGCTCCAGCTGACTTAGATACCCTTTTCCTGTAATCTTAATAAAACTCTCAGTTCTCCCAAAGTCTAGCCAGCTTTTAACAAACTGGGTACAATTGGTGACTTTTCTTTCATGTTCCTCTTACACCATGGCCTTATCAAGAGCAAGAATTATACACTTCTTCAGATAATAAAAAACAGACTACATCTTATTTATTTTTCATTCACTGTACTTAGCACATGCTTGACACATGAAGTAGTTACCCAATGGATATCTGGAGAAATAAAATAATGAATGGCTTAACCACATCTTAGGTTCTCAGTACATGGATGTAGCACCAAGAAATCATCAAGCGTGTGATTTGGGTTGTGATTAGAAACCAGAATAAAATTGTAGCCATTTATCACCCAGCTGCAGTTAGCACAAGTTCTTGTTAAGAACTCTTGGGGTTAGGGTTCTTTTACAGATTCCTTGTCTTGTTTTAAAACAGTGCTTTCATCATGTCCCTTAACTACTTTGGGACTTGCTATTCCATTCCTTATCAAGTCTAAATCCCTCAGTATGGCCTCAAAGGGCCACCAAAATATGTCTCAACTCACAATATTTTTCATTCTGTTCCAACATGTGCCTTTAATGTTAAGCAGGCAGTCACTTTACTCTCCCAACATCCTGGTTATACCCCTCTTGGGTCTTTACTCAACTCATCCCTACCTCCCAGAAGCCCCTTCTCTGTAGCCTTCTTCCACTGCAAACTAGACTTGAATTACTGGCTAACTTCAAATTCTACTTTGCCAGTGCAAGCTTACCTGTTTACCTTAGCTCTTGGTAAAGTCTCTTTTCAATGAATTCATATTGCCCCTGTCAGATAATATACCATCTAAAGATATTGTTGACTATTTCCAGCAATGCTTTAGTTATGCTAGCATGGTTTTCCCTACAGAATTATTAACAAACACCTTGCATTTCTCTTGTTTAAAACTACAAGGTATTGAGTTCCCACTATGTGCTGGGATCTATGCTGCATGTTTTACAAACATCTTATCTGGAATAGATTTGAGTTGCCCTTTCGGTAATGACAAAGGAGAAAAGCTTTCAATGGAGAATTGATTAAAGTCAAAAGTTGGTTTCTAAAAATAACTTTGACCTAAATTTAACAGTGATTCTAATGATTCATTGTTGTATTTGAACAGACGACAGCATACAACTATTTCTGTGCTTGGGTATTTCATATGACTTTAATATTTAGTACAGAGCATATGCGCAGAACAGTTTTTACTCTCCTCGGATAGTTGGTGCCTGTGTGAGTCTCTCTGTTTGGTCTACGAACTACTCCATGTTAAAATACCTCGACCCTATAGTTAGCCCAACACTTTGCCAACATCTGCTGTTGGTTATAAACAGAAACCTGGAAAAAGAGTTTGGATTGGTAGGCATAAAAAAGTAGAAGTTATGGACCCTACTCATAGGATCACTATATAGGCCTTTATTTGGAGACTATTGCTCAATCATTTTCCCATTTATAAGAATAATAACTATGAGATTTTCATATTCTGACTTAAAGTTGAGGGTTCCACTGTGTCTTAGGAAAGAATGAGAACACATGAGTCACAAGACTAACTGCAAACAGAATTTCATGTCTGCCCATGTTCTCAGTCACTGTGCTGACACTGTGCTCCTGAATTAGGAATTCCTTGAAGAGCAGAAGTTGACAAGTAAAAGGGAGGTTTTTCCAGTAACACTTTCTTTAAGTTTACATGCAATTAAAATTCTAATGTTATAACAGACACATTAGATATTTGTGATTCATTTAGTGTCAGCCTCCCTTTTCTTATATTTCCTAAATTTTTTTATTCAGATTTATTAAAAATAAAGGCAAGAGGAAGAAAAAATGGGAAAGCCTACACCATGGAAAGGTTATCTTCTCTATTTCTCAGCAGATGCTCGTTCCAATCATTAAGGACATGGAGAATTGCTCTGTCATTTTTATATTATGCTGGTTAGTAAATAAGTACATCGCATATTTCTAAGTTATGGGTATGAGCATTTGAAAAGGGTAAAAAAAAGGCAATTTATTCTTTAGCTGCAACATGTAATGAGTGTAATAGGCACATTTTTATTCTCCTGACATTATCTTTTGAATTAAATTATTATCTAGAGGCTGTAAATACTGCCTGAATCCTTCTTGAATTTAATCGTTGCAATCTATGAGACTGTCCACAAGTATTCCTGGAATAAGTAACTTAAATAGTCTTAAAACTTCAAGATGTAATATCAGTGTATTAATGTAATTCCACTTATTTAAAGTTTCCACTTGATCTGTGATCCGGGCTGCTCTATTGTTCCCTTTTTCACTGAGAAACTGGCCTGAAGACTTGAGGATTCACATCAGGGACCTTACAGGGGACTCAAAACTGGCACCAACTAAACAAAACACGGAGCAGTGGCGGGGAGCGCTCCCTTCCTTGTAGATCAATCTTGGACAAAGGCTGTCTAATATTTCAAATTCTGTGGCTTGTGAACAATCCTGTGTGCCATGGGCCTCCACCTCTGGCATTTAGAATGCATATATATGAGCCGAGGGGTATTCTGACAATCCATCTTTTCTATCATCGCTGCAGCCGTTCCAAAAGCCCTTAGCTGGAGGATATATTTGGAAAGCGCTGCTTTTCCGCTCTCGACACATTCAGGTAACCATTCCAAAGCTGCTAAGGTTCCACTTGAGAGGGAACTCGCTATTACCGTGTGTGCCGCGTGTCATAAATGGGCCCTATTATAGTCGGCCAGACCCCTGAGCAGCTATTTCCAAAGGAGCAGCCCGAGATTTGATTATACGGGTCTCTCTCCCAAACACATCCTTTCACATCTGACATTTACACTGGTTGCAGATTTTTATGTAACTCGTTAGAGAGCAGTCTGAACCTTAAAAAGGTGTTAGTCTTCCTAGAACCCTCGGGCAAAGGGAAGTCTTTTATTGGACTGAGACGTTTGGAGTTGAAAGCCGCACTTGTCTGATTGGAAAGAGTTTCAGGGAACAGATTTTGTTATTTTTCTAAGCGAGGCTACAGGAATTGAGCTGGAGATATCACTGACCAAAAAGGAATTTTTTTTTTTCCTCCAAGAGCTGAGAACCAAAGGAAATGACTCCAGTGTTTAAAATCCCTTTGTTTCCTCTGTGGCCGGTATCTGTGCAGCTGAGACGTATCATTCCAGTTGGCCCCCGCCCAGACTTTATGGGAACTGAGATTAGGAAGTTGTATGGTCAAAATAGTCATTGTACAAATCGCTTCCAGTCTAAAAACCTCCAAGTTCAGACAAAGCCATGACTTTTTACATTTGATTTTTTTTTTTTTTAACATGGGTGACTGGCCTATCCCTCATTAATTACCCTGCGAGGATTTCTTCAGTTCCTTTAGTAACTTCTATAAATTATTTCCATTTCTCTTGGGTGAGGGGAGGAGGCAGGGGTTTGTGGGAGACGTGTGCAGGGTGCCTGTAAATTTCCTCTTTGTGAGACACCACGTTTCGCCTATTTCCCTCACCTTCCATTTGAAATAAAATAGTGCTGGGCCACAGGGAAGCTTATAAAATTGCGCTTTCTTCCTTTCCTAATTTCATTGTACACTTTTCTTCCTGCCTTGCTTTTTCAAATCTGAGCAGGATGAGATGCCAGATGTGGCCTCAAAATTCCACACCCATCACTTCCTTTGACATGATCATGCTCTGGGGAAAGAAGAGGGGGTTCGTCAGTCTGTAAAACACCCTCCCCAGTCCTCAGGATCTTACTCAGTTTCTGTATTTCTCATGCCTAGCATCACTCCTGGCATGTTTAGAGGCCCTTAGGTGTACTTCAACAACGCAGTAGGCTCAAATGGTGGCACCTGGTCGTACCGGACACTGTGAATCAGTAAGAGAGGAATTTATGGCACACTTTAAAATGGCTGAATTGTTCTCTGAATTTAAAACTGTGGCCGAGGCCCTGGTTGACTTTGCTCAGTTGGTCAGAACATCATTCCATGGGTTCCATTACTGGTCAAGGGCATGTACTTCGGTTTCAGGTTCAATCCTGGGCCCCAGTTGGGGCAGGAGGCAACCAATCAATGTGTTTCTCTCACATCAATGTTTCTCTCCCCGCCCCCCTTCCACTCTCTCCAAAAAAATCAGTGAAAAATAAAATCAATGAAAAAAAAAAGGATTAAAAACAAACAAACAAAAAACCTGTGTCGAGGAGGGAGCGATGGTTATAATTCCCTATCTACAAATTTTTAGGTTTTTTTCTTTTATCTTATCTATTTTATGGGAAGTTATGTAGGATCCATTGCCATAATTGACTTTTTTCTATACCAGTAAGGCTACTCAGACTTCCATGGAGGTAATTGCTCCTTTATCTCAATGGTCTTCTTCCTAAGAAGTCTTCGGATATGCTGGGTATTAGTAGCAGTTCTCTTATTTAACATATGCAATAGTTTAACATGAACATTGAGGCTGACATTTAGGCTGAATGGGATTCACATACTCCTTGCTCAGTCTAATTTGTTTCATCCAACATTTATCAAATGTGTATTTTTGGCTGATCTTGTGCTAGGCACTGGGAATGAGAAATAGGGACGATCTATTGCCTATACCCAAGTACTCAGTGGGTAGGAAGGGCAGATACTATAAATGTATAACTGAAAAATAATATGAGCATAAAAAGCTAATAATAATATCCAATAGCCAGTGAGCACTCGATACATGGCTTAACTCATGAAATCCTCCCAATGGCTCTCTGAGGTAAATGCTAAGATTATTAGTATTTCACAGATGAGGATATCCAGACTCTGTTTTCAAGATCATTTGGCCTCCAAACCTCAGAGTCTGCGTCCAAGCCGTTCAAATGATAAGCTCTTAACAGCTATGCAGTAGTGCTACAAGTAAATTGCTCGTAGGCAAAAATAAAGAACTATCTAAATTTCCCCAGAAAAAGCACAGAGGAAGCTTTTAGGGAAGAGGCAATATTTGAGCTTGATTCTTAAGGATGAATGGAAGTATATCTAGCAGAGGTGGCAGAGAAAGATTCACCTGGAGAGGGAGGAACATTGTGATGGCAGAATGCTGTAGAAGTGTGCGGTGTTTTTCTGCTGGATTAAAAGTAGAGTTTTGGCATATATGGGAACAGTAAATGATGTAACCCAAAATGCAAGCTCTAGTCTTATGTGAGGTTTCTTGCATAAAAGTAAGAGCAGAGAGCATACTACAAAGGCAATGGAAATCAAGGAGAGATTTATAGGCAGAGGAAAATAATGTGGTTAGAACTATGCTTTAGAAAGTCAATTCTAGCTAAAGAATTGAGAATGACAGAGGAGGGGTAAGCTAGATGCAGGAGACAGGCTAGGAGAATGGATCCTTTCCCTTGCATTCCTTTGTTAGTGTAACAGACTACAAGTGGCTGAACAGTGATTTAAACTATATTTCCCCATACTGTTAGAAGGAGACCAAAGGAAGGGAGATAATTCAGAACCAAGGTGATGACTCCATCATTAGGAACTTAGCACTTACCTACCCTTAGATCCTTGTGTTTGCCTTTTCTTCATGCCTTTTGCCTGTAGCTGCAGATAGCTGCTTCATTTTCACATTGCATTTACATTTCAGGCTGAAAAAAAATGAGAAAGCTAAAGGGCGAAACACAAGTGGCACCCGAGTGTGTCCTTGCTCGACAGATTTCCACTTATATGTCATTGACCCCAAACTGTATCATAGACACGGGTTGGAAATTGTTTTTATAACTGAGCACATTGCCAACCATTACTAAAATAAGGAAGTAGTTTATCTCTTACCTCCCCTTCCCCATCTTCCCCTGCCTGTGCTGGGGGGCAGGGTGAGGACAATGGAGGGAAAAGGAGACATATGTAATACTTTCAACAATAAAGAATTTAAATGAAAAAAATAAGGTACTGGTAGGAAGAGAATATTGCAAAAGTGGATGTTACATTGATCTATATGAGAGTTGGAGAGGTCATGGACAAGGCTTTGGGAGTAGAAAAGGTAAAGTGGGGTCAAACGTTAGAGATGAGAATCACTAAGACTTGGGCACCAATAAGATGAGACAGACTGGAAAGAGAAGAAATCAAGGAAGATGCTATAGTTTGTGACTTTAGCAGCTGGGTGGGTCAGTGAGTATGGTTTTAACAGAGATGTGGAGAATAATGGAAGATTAGCCTTATGGACAAAATAACACATTTGATGAGGATATATTGGGCTTGGTATAACACTAGAAAATCTGTGAAAATTTAAGTAGTTGGTGTAAACAGACTGAAAGGTCAGGAGATGCTGATATGAGTGTCAGGGTCATTGCTAAATTGTTAGTAAATGTGTATCTATATCTTCTCTTGACCTCTTTCATAGCAAAATAAGGCCATGATTAAAGACACATCCTTTAACGGAAAAGACCGTGAAAACATTTATAATTTTCAAGGTCAATTAGCAACTCTCTTTTCACCTTGGCAGGAAATGTCTAAAGTTTAAGTGCCCATTTTCATCTTGTCAGCATACTTCATACCACTTTCTTTGTTCATCTATCAAAATATGTATGATTTTATAAGGTTATTCACAGTTTGTAATTGGCTGAAGGCAGGGGTCTACTTATACTGTGTTATAAGGTGGCAAAGATGACATTATAATTTTGTGTGTGTCAATTAATAGAGTATTCAATTCCCCCATAAAAAATGTATTATGATGTTCACAAAGAAAACAAACAAACTGAGCATGATAGGGATACCTAAGTGAGCAAGGCTGATGGGGTTTGGGGTAGAGAGATGGGAAGTGGGCAACGCCTTCTGTGTTCCCAAGCTAGTAATAGCCTGAACTGACAATGTTGCAATGAAATTGCTATATCTTCTATTGATCATTGCATGCAACTTTGTACAACTCTTCTGGAAAGCAATATGTCCCTCTGTTTTAAGATATCCCTAGATATATGACCTACTGGGAACTAATCTTGGGACATAAACTAATCCAAGAGAAGAAGAAAATCATCTGTAGAACTATAAAGGAGAAATTATGAGGTCCGAATAAGATAAGGAGAAGATTTGTAAATGGAGAAGATTTGAGATTCAAGAAGTGATAGAACAGTGGTTCTCAACCTTCCTAATGCTGCGACCCTTTAATACAGTTCCTCATGTTGTGGTGACTCCCAATTTCATTGTTACAAATTGAACATAATTAAAGCATAGTGATTAATCACAAAAACAATATGTAATTATATATGTGTTATCCGATGGTCTTAGGCAACCCCTGTGAAAGGGGTCGCAACCCACAGGTTGAGAACCGCTGTGTTAGAAGGTCAAGATGACCACATCATGGAGAGGATGAGTGGGAGGATAGGAAAGCAAAAAAAAGAAAACCTAGAATGACCTACAGATTTTGGCCTGGACAACATCCTTGACTTAGAAACAAAATGCACAAAAAAGAAAAATATATATTAGTAAGGTTGCACAGATTTATATTGAGAACTCTTTTACTTTGCACAAATTAATGCATGTGTACCAAGCACAAATTCAAGAAGGCAAATACATACCATCACTGCAGTAGGCTAAGTAAGAGTTGTGCAAGATTTTACAAATCATTAGCTAACCTAAATTGAGAAAAATTTTAGTATAATCTTCTTATTGGTGTAAATAGTTTAATTTGATAAACACTATTGGGAATAGTGTTTGTTGATTTCAGAGAATGCATATGTACCATACATAAATTAATATAAAGGATTATTATCTTTTTTTGCTGTTTCTCAGCAGAACATTGAAAGTGCTGCTTTCCAAGATGCATGTTCTATTGCCTCATGGAGTTCCATCATGACTCATTTGTGTTTAATTCTACTGAGGGAAGCTAGTAAGGAATCTTATATCATAGACACTTATTTGGAAGGAATCAAAACGTAGTCCCTACTGAGGTCAAGGTTCTGTCAAAACAAATATTAACTGTTCCATCAGCCTGTAACATGCTTTCCACCGAGAGGCTCCGGGGTCACCTCTCTCTTTGTTCCGTCTCTGCTCGAATGTCATCTCTTCAAGAGTCCCTTCCATGGCAGTGTTATCTAAACTAGCAGCCCGTCACTTCCTACTCTTACCCCACTTTATTATTTTTTTCATAACCCAGACATTCTATTGCATTTTCTTCCATCCTTCTTGTACTAAATATTTTAAATTGTATTCAGTAGTACATATATACTATTTTCCATCTTCCCAACTACCATAGAGCTTCATGATGGGGCAGTTGTTTGCTGCAGTATCCTCAGAACCTAGAATAAAGCCTAGATCTCAGGTAAGTGTTGTGGTCCTGAGACTTTCTGATATTTCCTAGTACAGTTATTTCTTATTGCGTCTGTGACTTAATATATTTGTTAATATCTTTAAAAAATCAAATTTTGATCAGTCTTTCCTACTTTGGAAGAGAGCAAAACATAGGTCCTGGATCTCTGCTCCTCCACTCCCTCATGCTGGGCTTCTCCACTGAGTCAGGTAAAGTCTGGGAACAGAGCATTGATCTTATAGCTGTGCTCCAGCACTCTGCGGGTTTGTCTTTCTAAAAACAATTTCATTCTTAATGGTCTTAAGCTTCCTTTTTGAATTGGAATGCCAGAAAATTGAGCTCATTATGTACAAATCTGTGCTGACAAATTTGTTTTCTACTTTTCAATGGGATCAAGGAAATGAGAGCACTGTTGGCCCCTGTTCTTCGTTCTTTGTGTACATTAACTCATTTATCCATCAGGACTATTATTATCTCTGTTTTTCAGAGGAGGAAACTGAGGCAAGCAGAGGCAGAAAACCAATAAGTGACAGAACCAGAATTTGAATTTGAATCCTGACAGGCTAGGTCTGTAAGTCTTTAACAACTCAGATACAGAAGGTTGACACAGCCAACCTTGTGTATTTAACAAAATAGAACTATTGTTGACCTCCTTGTTGAAAGTTTAAGATCATGATTTATTTAATCTGGTTTGGGCATGCAATCAATTTGGAATGTTCTTTATCTCCATTTTAGCATAACCTAGTCTTGCCCATTTTACAAGACTTAGCTTGCTTTATAGCACTTGAGAATCAGAGTCCAGTCAGGAAAACGGAAATGCCTCCAGGCAGTTCATAAAGGGGGTTGTTTGCATAGAGATAGAAGAGCTAAGAAGCTAAACACAGCCTAGAGGGGCAACCTAGAGGTTAGGACAGTAGGGAAATGCTAACACATCTAGGTCTGGAGGGGTAGAAGGAGTGGGCTTACAGGAAACTGCAAAGCACCTTAGGTCTAGCCAAGGGTGGGGAACCTTTTTTCTGCCAAGGCCCATTTGGATATTTATAACATCATTTGTGGGCCATACAAAATTATCAACTTAAAAATTAGCCGCTATATTTGGTCAAATATTTAATTAACTCACCTCTAATGTCTTGGAAGGGCCAGACCAAATGACTTTGTGGGCAGGGGCAGATATTCACCACCCCTAGCTAGACAAGGTGGAAGGAGATGGCATTTCCATAATCTAGAAGTTGGGGCCATTCAATGAAAGCAAGAACTACAGGAAGGGTGTCTGGTGGGAGCTGGGACCAGAAGGAGACACTATAGAAGAAAAAAGTACATTGTCTTTTCTTCTTCAAGCTTTTATTCTTCTGCCAGTGCCTTCCATTGGCTAAGCCTACTGGGATCCATTTGGCAAAGGAGCCTGGAAAATGTAGTCCCCAAGGATACAGAGCAGAATGATTCTGTAGGCCAGTGATGGCAATCCTTTTGAGCTCGGCATGTCAGCATTTTGAAAAACCCTAACTTAACTCTGGTGCCATGTCACATATAGAAATTTTTGATATTTGCAACCATAGTAAAACAAAGACTTATATTTTTGGTATTTATTTCATATATTTAAATGCCATTTAACAAAGAAAAATCAACCAAAAAAATGAGTTCGTGTGTCACCTCTGACACACGTGTCATAGGTTCGCCATCACTGCCTGTAGGCCAACAGATTATGGACCAGCCCACAGCAGAGTTCTTCTGTATTCAGAACTTCCATGGCCCTTCCCTAGTACCTCTCCTCTTTAATGGCATTTTAGATATTAGAATAGTGCTGGGCACACAGTCACTGCTCATTGGCTTTATTGAATACCAGCACTGTTGTATGCAATCCATATAATCAGTTCTTTAATACTCAGGAGACCCATGTAATATAACTAAAACTATCACCCCATTTTCCAGACGGGGAAACTGCAGCACAATAATTCCTCTAACACAGCGGTTCTCAACCTGTGGGTCGAGACCCCTTTGGGGGTCGAACGACCCTTTCACAGGGGTCACCTAAGACCATCGGAAAACACATATATAATTACATATTGTTTTTGTGATTAATCACTATGCTTTCATTATGTTCAATTTGTAACAATGAAAATACATCCTGCATATCAGATATTTACATTACGATTCATAACAGTAGCAAAATTACAGTTATGAAGTAGCAACAAAAATAATTTTATGGTTGGGGGTCACCACAACATGAGGAACTGTATTAAAGGGTCGCGGCATGAGGAAGGTTGAGAACCACTGCGGGGTCACCACAACATGATGAACTGTATTAAAGGGTCGTGGCATTAGGAAGGTTGAGAACCACTGCTCTAACATAATGAACAAGTGGCAGAACCTGAATTCAAATCCATGCTGTCCAGCTCCAATATCCATTCTCCTAATCACCACACACGCCTGCTTCTCAAGATTTTTGCCTTTCTAATTCTTTGAGCGTCTAACACAGAGCACTACGTGTAGCAGGTGCTCATTAAACAATCTTGAAAACAAATGGTTTTCCTGATTGTAATATTATGTAGTAATCACTTAGATTCTTAAATTTGTATAACCACTTGGGTTTATTTTTTTTCCAACTTTTTTCTTTCTTTTTTATGTTTTTCAACTCCCATAGTCTAACTTTCAACTGATGAACATTTTCAACTCCATAGCTGAATATTACATTTTTTTTGGAAGTCAATATTCTTAGGGTCAAATATCCAGGGATATCTTCTTTAGATGTCTCCAGTGTTATCTAGGGGAGCATCCTTTGCGCTACATTCTCGGGAACAGAGTCATGTTGATTCCTGGAAAGTTAACTTTAATGAGGTAAATAGTCTTACATAGCCACTTTCTATTATCAGTCTACCATTGATGGCTTATTATACTTAAGAAATTTTACATATGTGATCTCCTTGAATGCTCATAGCAACCCTATGAGCATTCTGATAAAAATTTCCAACGTATTTCATTTTTAGTATCATTTGTGGTTACCTATTTGTTTTCAACTGTTATCATGTCCAATTTCAACAAGAGAAAACTCAGGTTCATGTGCCACACCCAGTAAGTGGCAGAAAGGACATTTGAACTTGGATTGGTGTGGCTACAAAACTTACAAAGGTTTCAGTGAAACTCAATACCTTACAACACAACAGCCTGCAGAGATAAAGGAAATGCAGCTGCTATTTATGATGCCTAAGGGGTGGTAATGCTCCTTTAAAATACATGCACCGTACACTGATTTCACAAAACATTTTAGCCTGGAAATATGAGTGGTTCTCTTTAAATTCTTAAGAATGACCTCTTGTGACCACAAAGAACAGCAGAAAGTATCAAAAGAATAAATTTCCTTTAGTGAACAAATCATTAACAAACATATTTTAAATGCAATTGGACAGTGCATTTGATTAAGGAATTCACATCCCTCTCTTGCATTTTGGCTTTTTTTTTTTTGAATGCTCATAGCAACCCTATGAGCATTCTGATAAAAATTTCCAACGCATTTCATTTTTAGTATCATTTTTGGTTACCTATTTGTTTTCAACTGTTATCATGTCCAATTTCAATAAGAGAAAACTCAGGTTCATGTGCCACACCCAATAAGTGGCAGAAAGGGCATTTGAACTTGGATTGGTCTGGCTACAAAACTTACGAAGGTTTCAGTGAAACTCAATACCTTACAACACAATAGCCTGCAGTGATAAAGGAAATGCAGCTGTTCTTTATGATGCCTAAGGGGTGGTAATGCTCCTTTAAAATACATGCACCGTACACTGATTTCACAAAACATTTTAGCCTGGAAATATGAGTGGTTCTCTTTAAATTCTTAAGAATGACCTCTTGTGACCACAAAGAACAGCAGAAAGTATCAAAAGAATAAATTTCCTTTAGTGAAAAAATCATTAACAAACATTTTAAATGCAATTGGACAGTGCATTTGATTAAGGAATTCACATCCCTCTCTTGCATTTTGGCTTTTTTTTTTTTTCAATTTGGGATTTCTGTATATGACTGTTGTGGGGACTGCGACTTTAAAAAATAACTTTTTTAAAAAAAGCCCACAGTTAGCCTGTGAGCTCATTTTTATTCTGGCTCTGGCCTCAAAAATTGAGTTTCAACTAGGCTCTGTATCAAAATAAAATCCAGAGAGGCATTCCTAAACTTGGACCTTTTGTCCATGCTCACTTCCTGTTGACCGAGTGACAGCCCTTCAGCTGGCCCGTGGTCAAGCTGTTTGCACAGAATAGGGCACAGTGTTCTCAAGGGCAGCAATATCTTGCAGCTGATTAAAAAGTAGCATGAGATGCAACCAAAATGCCAGTTCTCTTTCCGTTTGGGGTTTGCTTGAGTCCAAAGGTCAAAAGGAAGACAGAATAGCCCAGTGTATTGGTTTGTAATTCCACTCCCACTACGGCTCAGTGATATAACATAGTCTGATCCTTGTCTCATCAAGGAGTTCTTCAATCTTCCATCTGCGTCCCCTAAACACTGGCTTGTGTGGACATGCTATTAGCTGGCAGGGTTCAATTTCAATATTAGTGGTTACACTTGGTTTCAAGCTCCTGTCTGTGCCGGGTCTGAATCTGGAACTGCTGCCAATTTTCTTGGAGGGCATTTTAGTATCATTATCCCAGTGCTTATGCTATTATCTCTGAAGTGTTGTTTTCCAGCTATTTTCTGCCTCTAAAAAAGACAGGGTGGTTTAGCTATTTTATCAATGAAATTTAAGTGTACAGTGTAGCTAACTCTTGACTTGTGATTTTCTTTCTTTCACTACTTGGCTGAGGAAATGCTCAATATTGACAGCGAGAAGGCACCTTCAAAATCACCTGGTCCCTGGCTACTGAAAGTGTGTTGCCCAGGGGAGCAGTGTGGACCTCACCTGGGAGCTTATTGGAAATACTCAATCTGAGGCCCTCCCCAGACCTTTTGGTCAGAATCTGCATTTCAACAAGATCCCTAGTATTTCATGTGCAAACTCAGGTTTCAAAAGCGGTGAGCTGGCCCAGATTAAAAACTACAAATGCATCTTGTAAGCAGTCCTGTGAGAGGTTTTCCAGCTCTTTTATGAGTATTTATAACAATAGGGATGTCACTTTGCGAGACTTGGACAATTGAATTGTTTCCACATTTAGACCTTTATTCTTCTCTCTAGCAAACAACATAGGCTTTATTGTGACCTCTCTAATATTTGAAGGTAGCTAACATGTTCCCCAACCAATTCCATCCATCCCTACCTCCCTCTCTCCCTTTTCCTGTCTCTCTCTCACTCACTTTTGTTCTCTCTCTCTCTCTCTCTCTCATTTTCTCTCTTTCATACTCTCCTCCCTTAATCCTGCCCTCATCTCTTTTCATGCTAAGTGGTTTCTCCTGCCATCCCTCTCCTTGGCCTGGTTTCCAGGTTTTTCAACAGCAATGATTACTATTTTACTAATGAACTCTGTCAGGTTCCTCTTAGCATGTGATGTCTAAAGTGGAATGTACTAGTAATATTTCATTAGATATTTTGATAATCATATTTTATCATATGTGTTTGTAGAGAAGTATAGGGGATTTTTTAAGTATATATTTATTTTGTTACTGATTTCAGAGAGGAAGGGAGAGGGAGAGAGAGAAACACCAATGATGAGAGAGAATCATCAGTAGGCTATCTTCTGCATGCCCCCCACTGGGGATCAAGTCTGCAACCAGGGTATCGAACTGTGATCTCCCAGTTCATAGGTTGATGCTCAACTACTGAGCCATGCCCGGTCCAGCAGGGATTTTTTTAGTGTGGTAGAACAAAGGCAGAGTTGCTGCTGCTGAGTCTGAAGAATTTAAAGGCATCCTCCTGGAGACCACCTGGTCACCATGCATAGGAGGATCCAGTGAGTGACACCATTGTTTCACATGGTTATCAATAGATTGAGTAGAGAAAAAGATGGGAAGTAGCTACTTAAATGAGAACTATGATAGGTAACACCAAAGCAGTCGTACAAAAATTTATAGCTACACTTTTCACTTCCTTTAGCCACACTCCTAAGTTGAGTGGAAAACAAATTCTGGGGTGAGTATAAAATGCTTATGAAAATTAGAAGTATAAAATGATCATAAAAATGCAATTGATAACATTCCTTGACATTCAAGGGCAGGCTAAGCAGCCAACCTCTTACATAGTATAGATACTTGAATAGGGATGTTATTGTAGTTGATATGATCCTGTCTAATACCATTTAAACAAGTCAAGTCCTAAAGCAGGATTTAGAACTCTTCTAATGTAGGGTAGTTCCATGACTTGGGTAAATAAGTAGCAGATTAGGGAACAATTGGCCTGAATTTAGATACTTGCAATGAATCTGGGTCTGCAATTTGGCCTAGCTCAGTCAACACTTACCAGATAACCAGGGGGTGTGTACATGTGAGGAGTATCATAATTTCTAGCTAAAAGTTTGCTCTTTATTGTTCACATTTTGCATAAATCAGCTATCCAGAAGTCTTAAGATTTTACCACCTTAACTCATTGGTTCTTATTTAACATAATGTCACTCAAAAAAATAACAATTGATGACATTTCTGTGATTTACTATAGAAACACTGCCATGACTTACATCTAGGACATCCACATAGAAATACCAAGTATGATTTTCCTGTTATATTTTCAGTGTCTTTTATTTTTAATTTTTAATATATTTTTATTGATTTCAGAGAAGAAGGAAAAGGAAGGAAAAGGGAGAGAGTGATAGAAACATCAATGATGAGAGAGAATCAATGATTGGCTGCCTCATACATGCCCCCTGGGGGATTTAGCCCGAAACCCGGGCATGTGCCCTGACCGGGAATTGAACTATGATCTCCTGGTTCATAGGTTGACGCTCAACTGCTGAGCCACGCCAGCGGGGCCTTTCTTTTCTTTTTTTACACTCAAACACTGGTGACTGTCTTCACAATCATTATTGCAAAAAAATATAAACAGATCAGGACTAGTAATTAAGAAATACTGAACATATCTGAAATTTTCAAAAATATAAATAAGTCTAACAAATAACTTTATTTTAAGTGACATATATAATACTCTATCTCCTAAATATTTGTAAAAACTACATTAACACACATTATTCAAATATCTAAGATACATAAGTGGATGATCACTTAGACCTCCCCTGAACCTCAAGAATGTTATCAATTGCATTTTTATTTTATTTTTTATACTTTTAATTTCTGTAAGCATTTTATACTTACCCCAGAATTTGTTTTCCAATCAAGTGTCTTTTGGTGTAGAGATACGAAACCCAGTTCTGATAAGATACCATACTGAAAATGTCTAAAGCATTGAAAAATTGCTCTCTAACAAGAGTTTTGGTGGTAGAAGAGTCATTTGCTCTCATGTTATCTGAAAAAATAAAAAAATAAAAAAGATTCTGGCATTGATTTACTACTCATATTTTATGACAGAGTGAAAACGAAAAAACAAAAACAAGAAAAACAAAATGTGAGGTTATCTATCCTATATAATAAAGAGGTAATATGCAAATTGACCATCACTCCAACACACAAGATGGCCACCCCCATGTGGACACAAGATGGTCACCACAAGATGGCCAGCAGGGGAGGGCAGTTGGAAGGGACCAGGCCTGCAAGGGAGGGCAGTTGGGGGCGATCAGACATGCAGGCGAGGGCAGTTAGGGGTGACCGGGCCAGCAGAGGAGGGCAGTTGGGGGCGACCAGGCCTGCAGGGGAGGGCAGTTGGGGGGGACCAGGCCTTCAGGGGAGGGCAGTTGGGGGCAATCGGGCCATCAGGGGAGCAGTTAGGCATCAATCAGGCAGGCAGGCAGGTGAGCGGTTGGGAGCCAGCATCCTGGATTGTGAGAGGGATCCCAGATGGGAGAGGGTGAAGGCTGGGCTGAGGGACACACACACCCTGCCCCCATGCACAAATTTCATGCACCAGGCCTCTAGTCTATATAAAAAGCCTAATATGCAAATTGTCCCCTCAGGAGTTCAACCAGGAGACCAGGAGTTTGGTTGC
Organism: Myotis brandtii; assembly: GCF_000412655.1. Taxonomy (NCBI): domain Eukaryota; kingdom Metazoa; phylum Chordata; class Mammalia; order Chiroptera; family Vespertilionidae; genus Myotis; species Myotis brandtii. The sequence goes on from NW_005369989.1 coordinate 2,034,901, forward strand.
TCGCTATGATATGAGCTGACTACTAGGGGGCAATGCAAAACAAAGGAAGGCCCCACCCGGCAGTTGGAAGTCCTGATCACTGGTCAGGCCTACGGACCTTACCCATGCGTGAATTTCATGCACCAGGCCTCTAGTGGGACTATATTGATTAATCTAAACCAAGTCCTTAGACCAGCATATGTGTGCACTGAGAAAGGAGATTCTGAAGCCCTATCAGAACTGTGACCTTTCTCCTACACAGAATCTAATCTTTCAAATAATGACTGTAATGTCTAGAAAAAACACAAATGTGAGTTATGACTATATGGGTGAAAAGGGACAGCCAGTTGCCAAATTTGTAGGGAGAAAGAAGGAAACAGATGACCACCAATTTGCATACATCTTGTTGTTTAATAATTCACAAAATTTTGGATTTTTTGAAAATGCAGGAAGTCATGAAAAGCACCTCCTACATTTTAACTACTTTATTTAATATAAATTTTAAAAAGAACTTTCTGTTATAAAGAGAGCATAAACAGGAATACAGAATATATAGCGAATATATATATCGCTTAGATATTTTGATTTTTTAAAATTTGAAATGCAGTGTGGACTGCTTCATTTTCAAATTGTTCATATAGGCCATTCCTCTGGGGACATTAATAAAACATCATGATTATTGCATATGTGGCTGCTTCCGTGAGGTCTATGAATTAATTTCCTAATTATATTTTTATCAAAGGATGGAAATTAAAAGTTCTAGTTTCTATTTTATGAACCAGAAGCCCAACTCATATATATTGTGATTTTGTGAGTAAATGGGATCTATGGCAATGTTTATAAAATTCCATTAAGCTTTTATAAATGCAGATGGGTAGTTATTGGAAAAGAAAAGAAAACATCTGAAAATAACGCGCTACAGGATGGATAGAAAACTGATTTCACTTACCAACTGTAAGTTTCATCTCAACCTGTTTTGTTTACTTCAAAACGGACATTTCCTTATCCTTTGCTAGTCCTACACTCTTGTACCATATTCTTTCATGTCAAAAATCTTCCTTTTCTCAAAACTCATCCAAGAAGTCGCTATTGTGTACCAAGATCCAGGGCTTTTTCCCTTTCAGGCCATTTGTTATGAGAAACAAATACAAGCTCTGTCTTTTATAAAATTTATAGCAGATATTCTTTTAGAAATGAATCAATGCAAAAATCTCTCCGACGACAGTTAACACAGCACATCATAAACTTTCCAGAAGAATCAAATAACATAGACCAAGTTCAGAACTGTAAAGTTTTACCCCAGATATTTGGATCCCTGAAAGTACTAGTCACAAAAGAAAATTCACAATAATAAAGTTTGACATGAACTTAAAAAAAAAAAAGACAATTTGTAAAATTTGCATAAAAATAACTTACGCAGAAAATGATTCCGGGGAAGTTAAAATTAAAATTCTTTGATACTATGTATAGAAAGCTAACCTGGAAAATAACCTTGGCTAAATGCACTTGGTAATGGAAATACTTCATGAAAAATGTATAATGGGCTGATCTAAATGATTGTATTCATAACTTCGAATTAAAAACATCTTGTTGGTCAAAAATCGTGATATCAGAATATTTTTTATTCTCAAGAACTTCGTAGGTTATTTTTCCTAGGGATACTTTTGTGTGTGTGTGTGTGTGTAGAATTCAAGGTTTAAATTTTGAGAATTTAACCAAATGAAAATGTAACTATACCATCCACCTGAGGGATTGAGGCTGAGTATTTTGTGACTAGTACCTGGGAATGTGGTTCATTCTCTTACTCCTCAAAGTGTGATCTACCAGAAATGGGGCTTGCCATAAATGTAGAATCTTAGTTCCCAACCAAGACTACTCAGTCAGAATCTGCATTTTAACAAGATCACTAGATGCACATTAAAATTTGAGAAGCACAGTTCTCTTCTAGTACTGCATAAAACAGGCTTTCAACCATGTGCCTTCTTGGGTTGTTTTCATTTCTGTTTATTTAAACTACAAACTGCATGGTGATACCCCCACCTTTATTATTGTACAAAGTAACAAGTCTTTTGTTCCTCATTTGTTCTTTTTCCACTTCATTTATAAGGAGACATAAATAATGTAAATTGGGAAGGTGGAAAAAAACTTGTGATCTACTTTGGAGCTGAATTTTGTAGCTAGGGTACTTTTAGACTAAGAGACGCTGGTACTCCACATGTCCTTGGTGCCGGCTTCTGATGTTTTTGTTGCTAATCAGCACCCTTCCCTGGCTGTTTGAGCATCTCAAGTGTTCTTGCTGAGGCAGCAAGGAAAATGCATCTCTGTGCTCATGTGGGATGTTGGCCTGGTAATGAATATGATGCTAACCCTGTATGCCTCTCAGCATTGATCAAATTTGGACACAAACTTTAGGAACAAAAATAGATCTTGGGTACTAGTGCCTGAACTACACTTGGCTAGCTCATTGGAGGATCATTGTAGGCTGTCTGTAGTCACGTAGCAATTCCCTAGTATTTTTCCTCTTTTTCCATTGTACATTCTTCTAGAAGCCTGGTCAACTAACTATTTTGGTCTCCAGTCTGTTTACTTCATTCCTTGGAATAACAGAAAGAGTGCCATTCTGAGTCGTAGGAGGGCTGAATTAGTATCTGCTAATATTGCAGATATTTAATAAATGTTAGTTCTTTTCCTATTTCTCATTATTAATACACTAGAGGCATGATGCACGAAATCCATGAAAGGAGCTCGGGGTGGGGTGGGGGGCACCCACGGTGGTTTCGTCCGGAAGGTCGTCCAGTCTAATTAGTATATTACACTTTTATTATTATAGATAGATGACTTTGAAGTACTTTTAACTATTTTAATTTTCATTTGCCTCATCTACAAAAGAGGATTAGATGGAAAGACCATGAGTTCAAATGTAGTTCCATAGATCTATTATTATTCATGGTGCTTTTCAGGTGGTATGTCTTAAAACAAGAGTTCCTGGGAATATCAGGATTTGATAGGGATGCCTTAGGTGCCATTCTGAAATGGGATAAGCTGAGAGAATGGAGCACCCAGACTCCCTGCTTCCCAGCACTGGGGCCCTTGTACATACTATAGGTCTTCATTAAGTTTTTATTGAGAACAATTATAAGCTCTTAAGAAATAAGTGTGAGACCTGATTCTCTACGAAATAAAACATAATTGATAATACAAAGCACATCAGAATCATTCTAAGAGGAGACAATACAGCACACATATATGTATGGCCTCCCAGTATTCACTTTGTGTTGTGTCAAAAACTAGACAAGCATGACTCCAAAATATATTTTGCAAGAATGAAGCCACTGGATCACCTATACAAGTTTACTTTCTGATTTTTTGTGGTTTCCATTTAGATTTTTTTTTTAAAATATAACCTCAGAGGCTTCCGATGATTATTTTTCTCCCAGCTGCCTTTTGTACTTTGCATTTTTTAAATGGGTATGTTTTATGCCAGTTCATTATGAAGTCATCACAGGCCAGAAGCATGTAGGCCCATATGGTCGGACTAGATATCCTCATGCCAGCTTCATTTTAATGCTGTTATTTGTAACTACTATTATCTATTAAATACCCTCTTTGGAGTTTATACGTCTGCTCAGTTCTTGCTATGGAGGTTAAGAAAATCTGTCTCTAATCTATTTGTTCTGTGGAGCATAAAATGTCCTGTGATAAAAAGCCAAGCAAGTATTTACCAGGTTCTTGATCAACATTATGGGCCATTCCTTAAGTCACTCCTAAATGTATTGTATTTTTATGTTCATTTTATTGATGGAAATGTAAATGTGGGGGTAATTAAAGGTCATAGCTCAAATTAAAGAGACCAAGCTGATGTCCTTGGAAGTTCATGAGTGTAGTTCCCTATTTCTCCTCCTATGTTATGTTCTGTCTTCGCATATAATCAGCTGCCACCTGTAGAGGCAGCAAATGTTTCTGAAAGATGTAGTTTTCTTTCTGAGCAGCAGTCTGGGGACAAAGGTCACATTCCAGGAACATCCTGAGCAAGTCGTTGCCACCGGGCACATTCTGTTCGGAAACTCAGTTATCTTTGAACAAGAAATCTGAAGTTTCTGCCCACAGAGAGGGGAGGCTGGCTAGATGCCTGTGCCTACAAAAGTGGACCTCTCAGAAGTGGCTTTCCCCTTATATTTGTTTTCATTGAGTGAAACAAGGACACACGTTTCCTCACTCTTTTTAAGGAATCTCTGTTTCTGCCCTGGTTGGTATGGCTCAGTTGGGTGGGCATTGTCCCATGCACCAAAAGGTTGCTGGTTTGATTTCCATTTGGGAAACATGCCCAGGTTGCAGGTTTGATCCCAGGGAAGGGGTGTGCAGGACGCAGCAGATTGATGTTTTGCTCTCACATCGATGGCTGTCTCTCTATTTACCTCTTCCTTTCTCTCCCTGTCAAAATCACTAAAAAAAGTCTCTCATTTTGTTATTATATATACATTTATACTCTGTAATAGGGAAAGCAATTAAAACATTGTCTTTCTTAGAGATATGTCATAGATGGGAGATAATCCATATCGATTAAACATGAGAAAACTTTTTAAAACTCTCTTCACCTTAAGTTACCTACAAGAGATTTAAGATGGCCAATGTCAGATGTATGGATTTGGTTGGAGTGAGTTCAACCTCTTGGATCATGAAGATATTTAGCAGTGGGAATTTAGAAGGATTTATTTCAAGTCTTTGAGATGGTGACAAATTAATTACACTTTAAACAAGCCTTGATTATCCATCAACCTTCAAGTATGGTCCCACAGCTTTCAGCAGCACAGCTGATGTATTGTTCACTTTATTGTCTGTCATCACATGGGTTTGGTAAAAAATTTTATCTGTATCACATTAATTAGTTTCAAAATTTTTTTGTTGAGAGAGATTATTGATTACATGGAAGTATTTGAAGAAAAGAAAGCCAGGCACAAATTGAGAAAATAAAAATTCAGTCAACATGATGATATATGTTGGCAGCTGCTGTTATGCAAACTGCCGAACTAAATATCAAAAGTGTATTTTCTTCCTATGAATAAAACTAACTGCAAATAATGAAGCCATTTAGCAAGATCAATTACCTAGTGGTTCTCTATTAAAGACATTCCATTGTCAGACAAAAGGGTTCATATAACTTTGCTAACTTCCCTTAGGGGTTTTCAGACCAATTCTGAATTAAAGCAATAAGGAAGGTTCTCTTTACTTAGTAAAGATATCTGTATGTTAGAGGTGGTGTTAACTATAGCATGATAAAGATACAAAGATTTTACAAATGTCTCTTAGTGATTTGTTTTAATCTTGACAATTTGCGTGAGACTGTGAATGCATCAGTCGGTAATCTCATTTGCTAAATTATAAAGATCACTTCCATTACGGTTTTCATTACATACCACAGTTCAAATTCTTTGACTGTGGTTAAACAAGAGCTAATTGCTATCTCTGGTAAGATTATTTTCCTTTTGCATATGCAATTCTCCTGATTAACTTTTTCCACCCCTCCTGAGATCTCTGAAGATTCTGGATGTTGGCATTTCCTCAAACCTGGAGCAAGAGTTTGGCAAAAACCTAGCCTACATCATAGTCCCTTCTACACACTTTCCCTTAATGTTAGAGTCATAAAGAATTTGTGAGACCCATAAAACAGATGTCTATCCAATAAGGCATTTAAGCATGAGATCAAGGGTTGATGTCATTGTACTCTTTTTATTGCTATAAATAGCAGTGGAATTGCAAAGGTTCGAGGGGTATTCAGTATGGTGGGTTTAGGCTGCATACCTCATCTCACGGGCTGGTTAAACATTCAAACACGAGTTATTTCCCTCTTATTAGTAAAGCGATCTACTTCTGGTCTATATGGAGTCTAATGGTTTGACAGGTCAGCAACATTTGATTACATATGCTTGAGAATAAGCAACAAATAAGTGTACGAAAATTCTCTAAAGTGTATTGACTTTATTCATCTTTAATTCTCATGGGAAGTTCTATAAAATTAGCTAGACATATGTGGTCCTGCCAAGGAATGACCTTCGAACCACTTGAAAGTTAGCATTGTGGATGGTATCAAATTTTCTGATTTGTCTTACTTTCCCAAATAGAAGCTATATGAGAAAGACAATACCAAGAGTCTCTTGGTAGGCATGCATGCTCTATGCATACACAGTAGAGCCAAACAGTCATTTATAGTCATCTCATTAACTGGATGCTTGGGCACTTAAGGGGAAGAACTATTGTATCTGTGTGTGTTTGTTTTTCAATAACCAAGTGATGCCAGCATTCATAATATGCTAGGTCAGCATATTTTACTTTTCTAAGACTGGCAAAAAAATAAAATAAGAGAATTGCTTCCAAGGTTACTGAATGATTGTTGAGATTGCTCCTCTTTACCTCGCTCATGGTCCGACCATGTGTTGCATTGGTTCTGTTGTACTTGTGTGCTCTGTTCTTATCGTTACTGATTTGGAACATATGCTATTGCAACTGTGCCACGATCTCTGCCATATTTCAGCACCGTAACCTTGCAAGAGCTTAGGAAGACTTGGAGACATGTCAGAAGAGCTTACCAAGCTCATACGTTAGCCGTGCTCCACAGCGGAGCTGCAGAAATGAGCTGCAAATTTCAGGCAGTATATTGAGTGTGTGATGTATTTGTTTGCTGGGCAGGTCAATTAATTATTTCACGGTGATGCCACCCTAAGTTGTAAATAGAGAGAGAAAATGAATTGTCACATTCTGTGCCTGTCTCTCTTAACACTTAGGATGACAAAAGCAGTTTCTCCCCTGAATGTAGGTGATAACTAGAAATAGGAGGATTGGGCTGCTTTAAAGATGTTGGCCGGTATGTCTCAGAGATGCAATTTGAAATGACTTTAAAAATAGTGTACGCATACTTTCACAACCTTTAAGTTCTCAAGAGAATATTTGTCTTTGCCATTTGGGGCTACTCTAACAACAACAGAAAAAAAAAAGCAGCCCTAACCGGTTTGGCTCAGTGGATAGAGCGTCGGCCTGCAGACTGAAGGGTCCCAGGTTCGATTCCGGTCAAGGGCATGTACCTTGGTTGCAGGCACATCCCCAGTAGGGAGTGTGCCGGAGGCAAGTGATCGTTGTTTCTCTCTCATCCATGTCTCTAACTCTCTATCCCTCTCCCTTCCTCTCTGTAAAAAAAATCAATAATATATATTAAACAACAACAACAAAAACATAGATTGGATAGCTTAAACAACAAATATTTATTTCTTACACTTACGGAGGCTGGGATACCCAAAGTTAGTGTGGCTGCAGATTTGGTGTCTGTTGAGAACCCTCTTCCTGGCTCATAGGTAGCCATCTGCTGGTTGTAGTCTTACATGGGGAAGAGAGTTAGCTCTAGTCTCTTTCTCTTCTTATAAGGACACTAATCCACATCATGGGGGCTCCATCCTCATGACCTCATGTAGACCTAATTACCAACTGAAGGCACTCCCTCCTATAGCATGCCATTGGGGTTTAGGGCTTCAACATACGAATCTGGGGGGACCCAAACATGCAGTCCATGACACTATTATATGGCAAGGAAAAGAAAAATAATAATTCTTATTTCATATCTGCTATAATATGTACTTCCTTTCTTGGAAACATGAAGAATGATGGTTTTCCAAAATTTTCAAATGCATTTTCCAAAAAAGATTTGGATTGGTTATTGTATTAACACTTTTTTAAAAATGTGTTTCTAGGTCTTTTGCTGAGAGATAATGGAAAGAGAAGAAATAAAGACAAAACTGACATATAGGGGAGAGTGGCTAAAAGACAGTTTTTCTAGTACAAAGGTGAAGTTTCTAGATTAATCATCACTGAATTATTACCCCTATAACCTCTGAAAATTCATTCTCTTTTTCCCAATGTGAAAATATATTTATGTTGGCAAAATGGACCACTGGCATATTTTCATTAGTTTAAGTGGAATTTGAAATAGTTTGTCAGGGCCCTAACTTTGGCCCCAAACTTTCTTTACCAGGTGAAATACTAATTTATTTTACTTGGAAAGAAGAAGTATTTTAATAGAAGAATGTTCTGGCTTCTAAATCAGCCCCCTTGGCAACAGCAATCTGAAGTCAGTATATGCTAGGGAATGCCCTGAACTCCTAAGAAGCTACCAAAATACCTTAAATTTAATTGCTTGGATGAAAGTGGCTGGAAGAAATTATTGTGCCATCTTCACAAGAACCACCCAGGCATTTTCACAAAAACCAATTCTACCTCTTAGGCGATGAGTTTGAATCTTTTCCATTTTATCATGAATCTTGACTGAGTATTAACACATGGCACTCACAAGTGTGTCAAGTCTTCTGTTTGGTTTGTGTACAGATGTGTATGCATCCGTATTTTACACAATTTGGCAATCATGGGGCAGATGGTTGTGTGACACTTAGAAAAATAGACTCTACCCCTTATGCGAACTCAGTGTATAGGCTTGGCCCTAAATCTAATGCATGATTCTTATTCTTGGGCAGGTTTTGCATATCATAGAAAAACACTATAGACTTACATTGGGTTTTCCTTGACAAACATGAATAAAAATAAATGTGGACGCACAGAAAATCAATCAAATACCATAACATTTATGTTGCTGTCATGTACATAAACACATTTATAAATGGCTTGGCCTCTGTACAATTTATGTGCCCTGGATTTCCCACAAAGACTTGAGGTGACTTATAAAAGCATATGCTTTACAGTGGGTATAATAAACTCGATTTAGAAATAGAAAACCAGAGCACTGACAGGAAGTGGACGGAAATATATACTGTTCTCGAACGCTGAGCTTCCTGGTAACCCAAACAGAAAGAGACACAAATAAGGAACATTGTTATCCTTATTATAACTGAGGAAGTGCTTCAGGAGAGGCCAAAGTTTTTCCTGGCAGAAAATTCTAAAAGAAATGTTCTTGATTTATTTAAGTAAGCATTGCTTGGAAGCAAGTGAGTTTGCGTTTGTCTGGTGCTCAAAAACAGTCCTAAGGATAGATTTCTGTGTCAGAATGACAGGCCTTGGATTTTGTTCAGTATCACTTGTATAAATGTCATCCTCTTGTAAAGGGAACATGATAATCAACAGGTTGGTCACTTAGTCCTTGTGGTCAGTAGAGGCACAGGCATCTGGGAAGCCGCCCAGTGTCCAGCCAACCTGGATTCGTATCCAGCTGTGTGTCCTCGGTCAAGTTCTGTGACCTCTGTGACCTTCCGTTTGTTTGTTTTTCATCTATAAAAGAAGGTTACATTTCAGGATTATTGAGTTCATATGAGAAGATATATCTAAAATATTTAAGATCATCACAGTACTGTAGCATCATTTGTTTGTTTTTCATCTATAAAAGAAGAAGGTTATATTTCAGGATTATTGAGTTTATATGAGAAGATACATCTAAAATATTTAAGATCATCACAGTACTGTAGCATCACACATGCTAAAGATAAGAACATGATTTTCCTCACTTTTTAAGCTTACTTTCCCATGGGTCACTAATTTCCACTTGCCTAATAGAGGGATAAGAGGCCCAGATGAATGAATCGAATCACAGAAATTACAACGGAAGTCTGGGCCTCTGACTCAGGTGTTCCATTTGGCCGCCAATACCATATTGATTTCGGATTTGCAGGAAATGAGTTATGATGGATAGGTGGGTTTCCACAGCTAAGAACCTATCCTTTTGGAGACAAAATACACTATTGTTTCAAAAAATAAAGGGGACTATTCATAATGAAAATCTTTTTTCAATTTCAGTCTCACCCTTTCTTGCTTTTTAACAGTGAACCTACCAAATCAACACAAACTCTTTTTAGCCATGTAGGGTTATTAGACTTTGTTCTGCTGTAATCTGCTGCTCACTCTAGAGCGCTTTGTGGTCACTGTAATGTGTGTTCCACACAAGGAGCTCCAGCCTGCTGTGCCTTTGGAATTGTGAGTCACACCATTCCTTTTACCAGCCCAGTGGCCACTTTAGCCCCTTCTAAGCTATTACATTTAACATAAACTTGAAAAGTAGGTAACCAAGCTCATTTTAACTCTGTGTAAAATAAGAGTAAGTACTAGTAAGTAGAATCTGGTCGTCTAGGTATCAGGTAACTGGATGTTTAGACATTAACTCTGTGCCTTGTCTTGAGTTCCTTGGAGCTCCTTTTGGCTTACTTGCTGCTTTTTACTATGGATTAAAAGGTGAGAGGTTATTCTCTGTTCTCCAGGAGTTATTAAAGACTGATAAGGCCTGGCCGGTGTGGCTCAGTGGTTGACCATCATCCTATGAACCAGGAGATCCTGGTTCGATTCCTGGTCAGGGCACATGCCCGGGTTGTAGGCTCAATCCCCAGTAGGGGGTGTGCAGGAAGCAGCTGATTAGTGATTCTCTCTCATCATTGATGTTTCTATCTCTTTCCCCCTCTCCCTGCCTCTCTGAAATCAATAAAACATATATTTTTTTAAAAAGACTGATAAGACATCAGGAGTGCCCCAGATGCACAAAGTTCAAAGTCATTCAAATTCTCAAAGACTTGAATATTCAGTTGTATTCACTAGTAGAGAACCTCAGCTCTTTTCTCTCAGTTTACTTTGGAATTATTCACAAGAGGTAGCTATTAATTCCTTAAAGAATTCGAGGGAAGGACGTTCATCTTCTTCTCCATGGGTTTGCTCCAAGCTTTAGCATTCAAGCATTCTTCCATATGGCTCACCTTGATGCCTCTTGGTAATGGCCTGTCCCTTTTCTGTGTGTTTCATTCACCGTGAAGAGGAAATACCTTCTATAACAACCCCCAAAATATTTTAAATTAATTATTAAATATCTTTAAGTGTTTTCATTTTCATGAAATTATACTTAAATCTTTCTTTGTCCATAGGTTATACTTCCTAGTACCTTGTAAATGGAACATTTGTGTTTCCAATCTAGTCTTTAAAGCTAAAGTGACTTGAGACAGGTATAAGTGTTTCCCTCATGACAAATTGGAAGGAGAACATTCCTCCTATACTTTCCCTGATATATATGACTGCACAGTTTCCTATTTCTCTAATTTGGTTCTGTCTCACATTTATTGAAGTTTCCATTAGGTAGCTAATTTACTTCTTTTCATTTGACTCTACTATATAAGACTCTGTACCCTGCATGACATTTGTTCCTTAATAATCAATAGTCACACCTAATCTTTCTGTTGTGTTTGTAACATATTGAGTAGTGTCTAGAATGCTTCTACCACTTCTCCTGCTATCGTTTATTGTGTTCATAATCTGTACTCTGCTCTGGGATTAAGGCTTTACATACATAATTTCAGCATAGTTTCATAATAACTCTCTAACATAGGTAAATTTATAATACCCATTGTTAAAGATGAGAATACCAAGGCCAGAGAGATTGAGTTATTGGCCTTCATTATCTAGCAGACCTGTGGCCTGGAATTGTACCCAGGCAGGGTGGATCTACCTCTTCCTGCCAGTATTCTGAGTGATGCCACTGATACAGGGCCATGGGTCTGGGTTGATGCCTGGAAACTTCTAGCCACTCCCATAGTGTTTATTTCAGAAGGAGAAGAGATGCATCTTTGGGCTCATCTCCATTTGACACAGGGATCAATTTCTTCACCATTTGTGAAGTTTCTCAGAAGTGTTCCTATTCTGCCAAGTTGCGTTATTAATCTCACGCAAATGCTAGCAACTAATCCTCACTCAATTGCCTGTACTTGCACATGATTTCAGGGAAATGAGCTGAGAAATAGACAGAAAATCATAGCCATTGTGTGGCTTCTAGGGACATGAACATGCATAACCAAGTTTATCCTCCATGTCACCTGTAACTGCTTTAGGTGGGCGGGCCTAAATTTCACAGTGTTAAACAGCATATGAATACAAAATAGGTCTTCAAGTAGCTCCTATACATGAAATACTCCCAAATATGTATTCCAAGCCCAGCTGTCTTCCCAGAAGTGCAGCCTCATGCACCCAGCTGCCTGTCATTTATTCTGACAAGTAGGTGGTCTTCTTTGCCCCAAATCAAGAATTAACATTTGCAATTTTTTAATGGCAAGAGAGGTGGCAGTTTTTTCCTTATTAACGGTCTGTTCCCTCTAATAAGTGTGGAGCCATTTCTAGGTTGGCTGACAGTTGTAAAGTTTGAATAATTCTTCTTCGTCTTATTTTACCATCCCCCACGGGCACTTATGTCAAAGACTAGCATCTTTTCTTGCCTTTTGTGAAAAGATCAAAGGATCTCATAAGTAATCTGTAAAATACCATACTGTTCACCATCGTTGGTAAAGGTAAAATTTAATAGTCCATGAGAATTGTCAGAAGCAGCAGCAATATTTTTAAATGATTTAAGTTTAAGAGACGTGATAAAGCCTCACTCAATATGTGCACTGTGGGAAAGAATCCTCGGGACAGTATCCCCTCTTTGAATCTCCTGCATGTGGGCAGAGGAGAGGGCCCGCCACATGGGGGGAAGAAGAACAAACAGCTTGAAAACCATGTTTCTCCTTGATCTCTGAGAGACGCGATTGTTCAGTTATGGATTAGAGGTTAATGTTACTATCAAAAAATAAACTCATGACCTGCTGCACGCACTGGGCAAAGGTTTGTATTTTCTGAACTCAATTTGAAGTAAATCCAGAAAAGAAAAATATGAAGCAAGAAAAAAAAGGCCAACAAAACCACAATCTTTGAATAGTTCAGATTGTTTTGTGGGGAAAATGTTTTGAGAAAAATCACACATGATATGATAATTTATATTCACCAAATAAATAAAAGGACCCAAATCACTTAGTAAATTTTCAGACATGTTATGGAAAATGTCGCAATGCATTGCTTAAGTTTCTTTTTAAAGATACAACATTTGGCAATATTTTTAGACTCCTCTATTTTTTAGCCTAGCAGTAATACTCTTTTAAAATAAAAAATATACATAATTATTGTGTATTTGGGATATAACTATTGGGACATAACGGGATTGGAAGGCTATCAAAAACTGTCTTATTATATGATGTCAAATAACTATTTATCATGTTATTGATATTTAATAGTTTATTTGATGATCATTATGAAAAGAGCGAATGCTTTTGAAAGTACTATTTTTTTTAGTGGAATCTCAGAGTGCAGGTGTGGGTGGGTGGGAAGAGATCAACAAAAGAACTTATATGCATATATGCATAACCCAAGGACACAGATGACAGGGTGGTGAAGGCATGGGGCAGGGGAAGGGGAGGAGGAGAGGACTGGGTGGGGGTGAGAGGGTGGGATGGTCTGGCTAGAAGGGGTCAATGGAAGGAAAAAGGGGACATCAGCAATAATTTCAACAATATAGAAAAGTAATATTATTTTTATAATACTAAGAAACTTATCAGCCAAAGTTTTCACAGCTGCTCTAACATAATGCATGAGGAGAAGAAGAAAATAAATGAAATGATGTTTCAGATTTTATCCTTAGTATTCCAACCAGATTCTAAAAGACAGGAGATTAGAGATCATTAATTTAGTATTATTTTTTCCAGAGTTTAATATCACATAAATAACGATTAAAGTAGTGGAAAGAAAGGAAAATAGAGAAAAGTAGGGGAACAATGAGAACTTGGAGATCATTCATTAATTCATTTTGAATTTTTAGAGTTTTCTTTCACTAATGATGAAATTTAGTTGGTCCAGGCTCTCTTGGGAAATGTTGCAAATTTGGTTTCTCAGTATTATTTTTGACAGAGTTTAATATCACATAAATAATGATTAAAGTAGTGGGGAAAAAAGGAAAATAGAGAAAAGTAGGGGAACAATGAGATCTTGGAGATCATTCATTAATTCATTTTGAATTTTTAGAGTTTTCTTTCACTAATGATGAAATTTAGTTGGTCCAGGCTCTCTTGGGAAATGTTGCAAATTTGGTTTCTTAGCAGATAAGCTACCAAGCAAAAAACTCCCTTGGACCCAGCTGGCATGGCTCAGTGGTTGAGCGTCGACCTATGAACCAGGAGATCACAGTTCAATCCTGGTCAGGGCATATGCCTGGGTTGTGGGTTCGATCCCTCTCTCTCATCATTGATGTTTCTCTCTCTCCCTCCCTCTCCCTTCCTCTCTGAAATCAATAAAAATATATATATTTTTTAAAAAAACTTCCTTGGATAGTTTTTGTTTCAGAAGGTCTTTTTCTTAGAAACATTTGGCTGTAGCAGAAAGATCACTAAACTGATAGTCCAAACACCTAAGTTGATTGCAGTAGTAATTATAAGACCTCATTACCTCAGTCATATTCTCTAAATGTCAGTTGTCTGTAAAACAAAAAGATAAGGCTAAGTTTTTATGATTTTGTATAAATGTACAGTGCCTTCCAATTGCTAGACATTCCACTGAAGAGGATATTGTTAAATTAAGAAAAATGTGGAAGGAATACTGTGTGGGAGGTGTGTGTGTGTTGAATTGTATGAGTTCTTCATAAATTTTGGATATTAACCCCATGTGAGATGTATCATTGGCAAATACCTTCTTCTATTTAATAGATTGTCTTTTCATTTTGTTGATGGTTTCCTCTGCAAGCAAACACTTCTTAGTTTGATGTAGTCTCATGTGTTTATTTTTTTCTTTTGTTTCCCTTGCCCAAGGAGATATATCAGGAAAAATATTGCTGAGAGAAATGTATGAGATTTTAATGCCTATGTTTTCTTCTTGGATTTTTTTTTTTTGGTTTTGAGTCTTACACTTAAGTCTTTAATCCATTTTGAGTTTATTATTGTATATGGTGTAAGAATGTGGTTTAGTTTCATTTTTTGCACGTATGTGTCCAGTTTTCCCAACACCATTTATTGAAACTTTCTCTACTCCATTGTATGTTTTTGCCTCCTTTGTTATATATTAATTGACCATATAGTCATGGGTTTATTTCTGGGCTCTCTATTCTCTTTCATTGATCTATATGTCTGTTTTTGTGCCAATACCGTGCTGTTTTGATTACTATGGCTTTGCAGTATAGTAATACCTCCAACTTTTTCTTTCCTAGAAAGTTAGTTTTTATTAATGCTGTTTATTGGCAATATTCCCAAATAAAAATATGCAAGGCCACAAATGCTTTAAAAAATGAAATACTGCATGACAAAGCTGTTTCTAGCCTTGGGTGTCAGATTTTTTGTGCTGAGTACATTTCAGGGCCTAATTGATAGAACATTGAGTATCAGAATGGAAAATGAAAATCTTTACACAGCACACCATGGCTGTGTGGAGTGAAAGAGGAGTGCTTTGGGGGTGAAAGGAATGTTTATTTTTGCTAGGGTTGGTGGACAAGTTTGATAGAACATTATGAAGAAACTGGATTTCTGTACTGTTATCTCAATGTTTCACATTCCTGTCCATTTTGGAAGCTGAGTTATTATTCCAAACTCTCATGAGTTAGCTGTAAGATCTAAATTGCTGCATTCATCCTTACTGACTAGGTATCCATAGCCAGGGCATGCATTAAGAAAAGAAGAACAAAAGACACATATCTTTAATGAAAACAGTCTTTGTATTCTAGAATCTTCCCTACAGCATGACTCTGAAAATGGCTTGGCCTTCTCTTTACCTGATTTTTTCAATCCCCCCGAAGCATGCGGAGGAATCGTTTTCTTTCTCTTTAAAGTACACCGAGAATAAAGTTAGCTGGTATTAAATGCAGCAGCTGTCACCTCTAAGCAAAATGTGAACAGATAGGAGTTGTGTTATTCCATTGGTTTTTTAAAAATCTTCCTTTGTCACAATTTTTGTTGCATATTGTCTGAAAAAAAGAAAAGGAGCCCTGGCCGGTGTGGTTCAGTGGTTGGTGTGTTGGCCTTAGCACCAAAGGGTTGTGGATTCAATTCCCAGTCAAGGAATCAAGGACATATACTCGGGTTGCCAGTTGGATCTCCACCCTGGTAGGGTGCATGTGGGAGGCAACCAATTGATGTGTCTCTCACACACGGATGTTTCTTTCTCTTTCTCCCCACCTCACTCACTCCCTTCCACTCTCTCTAAAAAAAAAAAAAATTAATGTGAAAGTATCCTTGGGTGAGGATTAAAAACAACAAAATAATCACCAGCACCATAATAGCCCAGGGAATGAGTTCCTCAGTCCTGAAGTGGGCATCTACGTAGTGACCCACCAATACAACCCTCCTGTGCACAAATATATAACAGTGTCTTGATTTGCTTTAATGTAGATCTTGCATATTCAGATTGAGAGCAATGTAAAGCAATATTCTTATGATACCAAAATTAACTGACTAATTCAATGAAAAATAACATTTCACTGTTAGTTTTAAATGTACCCATCATTATTCCATGCACCGATATCAATTGCATTTGTTTGTTTCTAACTGCCTTATTATCCTTCCTAATGATGCAAATGTATTTTACATGGTTATATTTATGGCATCTATGTATTTTTCATTATCTTTTTTTTCTGTAACTTAACATTATATCATAAATATTTTCATGTAGCTAATAATTTTCACATTTGTAATTTTAATAGAAACACGATTCCAATGAGTTTCTGTACTATAAATTGCTTAACCATTTCCTTATTGTTTGGCATTTAGCTTATTTTCAGGTTTTTTTTGACCAAATCATACCATAAATTATAAAATTCTGAATTCAGCCGATCATTTCAATTCAGTAAACGGTAGCAGTCGATGCTGGCTCACATGAGAATAAAGGGCAGATATAATGACAATAAGTGTGTGCCTCAAAAGTATGTTTGAATGAAAGTGAGGCACAGTCATATAAATAAGTCACCACATAATAAAACACGGTCAATGACATTGTAGAACAAGACAGGAGTGATTGTTTCTAACAGTGTAGGAGGGAAATGTCATAGAGGAGGAGGATTTTTAAGTGGGCTTTGCAGTATGAATAAAATTTAGACAAGGGAAAAAGACACTTAGGACATGTTAAGCCAAAAGAAAGGTAATAGCAAAAAAAAGGGGGATGTAGCCTTAGCCGGTTTGGCTCAGTGGATAGAGCATTGGCCACAGGACTGAAGGGTCCAGGGTTTGATTTCTGTCAAGGGCACGTGCCTTGGTTGTAGGATCAATCTCTGGCCATGGTCGGGGCCTATGATGGAGGCAACCAATTGATGTGTCGCTCTCACTTCAATGGTTCTCTCTCTGTGTCTCTCCCCCTCCCTTCTGTTCTCTCTAAAAAAAATAATAATAAAAAAATAAAATCAGTGGAGAAATATCCTTGAATGAGGATTAATGAAAGGAAGGAAGGAAGGAAGGAAGGAAGGAAGGAAGGAAGGAAGGAAGGAAGAAAGAAAGAAAGAAAGAAAGAAAGAAAGAAAGAAAGAAAGAAAGAAAGAAAGAAAGAAAGAAAGAAAGAAAAGAAAGAGAGAGGAGAGAGAAAGAAAGAAAGAAAGAAAGAAAGAAAGAAAGAAAGAAAGAAAGAAAAGGGAATGTAAAAGTAATTTACAGATATAACTAACTGTGAGCCATCTGGTAGTGGTTTATAGGGAATGAATAGGTGATGGAAAAAATAATTTAGAGTCATATATTCCAGAAACTGAGCCTCTATATTGAAGAGGTTGGATTCATCTGTAAGTACAAAGACAGTTTTGAGCCTGAGAGTGACATGATTAGATTAGTGCTTCAGAAGACAGTCACTGGCATTAATATGAAGTACAAATTCATTGACGAGCTAGACAGGAAGGAGACTCTCATCCCAGCTAGAAAGATAATGCACTAGTTCGAGAAAAATGTATTAACTTATTCTTTCATTTTTGGGTTCTTTCATTCATTTATAATCATCATAAATATATAATCACCTTGCAGCATATTAGACCTGGGGCTATTGGAATCAAGATCTATTTAAAATTATCCATTCATTCAACAAATATGAATTGAGAGCCTACTTTTTGCAAGATGGGCCAATCACAGTTGAATTCATCTCAATCCTGGATCCTGAGTTGTCAGTCTCGGTGTGAGGGGCATAGCATTAGCCATATGAACAGAGCCCTAAAATTCTCCACCAGGTGACATCCCACAAAGGGGGTTAGATAGACTCTCTAAAGGACTCTTCACCCCAACCCTTGAAGAAACAGTGTATTGGCTTTATTCTCTTATGTTTTCTCCTCTTTCTACGGAGAAGCAAAATCTAAACCTGCAAATCCAAACCAAAATGAGGCATAAGCAGTGTCCTCTGGCTACTTGGGGATCAGGAGGCATTAGAGCAGCGGTTGGTTCTCAACCTGTGGGTCGCCAACCTGTGGGTCGAGATCCCTCTGGGGGGTCGAACGACCCTTTCACAGGGGTTGCCTAAGACCATCGGAAAACACATATATAATTACATATTGTTTTTGTGATTAATCACTATGCTTTAAGTATGTTCAATTTGTAACAATGAAAATACATCCTGCATATCAGATATTTACATTACGATTCATAACAGCAAAATTACAGTTATGAAGTAGCAACGAAAATAATTTTATGGTTGGGGGTCACCACAACATGAGGAACTGTATTAAAGGGTCCCGGCATTAGGAAGGTTGAGAACCACTGCATTAGAGTATCTTGAAATAGTTTATGTTTATTTACTGAGTCTTTTAAGACATTCTTACTTCTATGAGAAATCAAGGGCTCTGAGATACCTGCATTTTAGCACTATTATTCCTAGTCTAGGGTGGGGTTTGATCCTTCTCCCTGCCCCTCCTCTCCATGGGTTGCCTTCCACCTTGTTGAAGCATAACCCCAGGACACAGACTCTTTGTACTGCTTCACTTAGATTTCATATTTATGGGTAACCCTCTACTCTAACAAAAATGCTTTGCTCAAAACCATTTCCAAAGTTAATGTAATAATAGTAATTAATTTTATACACTATTACAGCTAAATCAAATGTTTAATGAAATATAAGAAAGATAAAATCAAATTATGTTTGAAATATATCATTTGTAAAAACATGTTTTAATATGAAGCCATGTCCAAAGTGATGAGCTACATTAAATATGTCAAAATTTGCATTTTTTTTATTCTGCTGCAATCAGGGTAGTTTTGTCAGCTGCTGTAAACTTATATAAGAAAATGCATATGACCAGGTAAAAACACCTTCTGCTTTTAGAGGATAAAACTATCTCAGAACTGTTCTTTAATGGATGGACTGACACCTGACGGTTTGAGGCAGGAGTTAACAACCTTTTTGTGGGTATGATTAGCTTCTCACACCCCAGAGGTGTGGGTTGGGTGTAGGAAGAGGGGAATGGCAATAGACAAGGTGATTAGAGAAGACACTGTTTGTGCTCGCCCAGGTCCCCTTGGCTCCTTTTCACCTGTTCTCATGTCCCTCCCCAGATTTGGGGTGCTTGTTCCAACTGTCAGAATCTGTGACTCTTCCTCCTGGGGTGGCCCTTAGATTACTAGTGCTGCTGTACTTGTAGGTCCAAGAACTAAAAGTGCCTGGGATTTTTTAAAAATATATTTTTATTGATTTCAGAGAGGAAGGGAGAGGGAGAGAGAGATAGAAACATCAATGAGGAGAGTCACTGATTGGCTGCTTCTTCACACCCCCCACTGGGGATCCTAGGGATAGAGCCTGCAATCAGGGCATGTGCCCTTGACCAGAATTGAACCTGGGACCCTTCAGTCTGCAGGCCAAGGCTCTATCCACTGAGCCAAACCAGCTAGGGCAGTGCCTGGAATTTTAAGAACCTCCTCCTTCCCCACCAATGCTTCCTACCCAATGACTCTGTTACCTATAAGTGAAGGCCCAGCTCCTGGGTTGGGCTGGGGCAACTCTGAGATGTGATTTACACAATTGAACTCACCTGAGGCATTAGGCTGAAGGTGCCCTTCATGAAACTTTATTTGAAATCATATTCCCTTCCTTGGTTTCTTGTCCTCTGTCTATTTCTGTCACCAGAGTTTGTGGGGCTTTTTTTCAGAAGCACTTCCTTAATAAATGGCTTTCTTACAAATACTTGTTCTAAAAGATACTTCTAGGGAAGCTGAGGACAGTGCTTCTATGTAAAGTATCTCTTCTTGTATCACAGCTTTTAGAGATATAGGGGGTCCCCAAAATGTGCATGGACACTTTGAATAATTATAAAGGCAGTGTTTATTAAAATACATTTCGTTTTCAAAACTGAGCCATCAGCTGTTAAAGTGTATATATTCTGTGTTGATAAACCTTC
Source organism: Myotis brandtii (assembly GCF_000412655.1). Classification (NCBI taxonomy): domain Eukaryota; kingdom Metazoa; phylum Chordata; class Mammalia; order Chiroptera; family Vespertilionidae; genus Myotis; species Myotis brandtii. The sequence goes on from NW_005369989.1 coordinate 2,055,035, forward strand.
GAAGCTGTTCAAATAACCTGAGAAGAACAAGTATAATGAAACAAAACATCCCGAAGAACCTGATATCAGAGACAGATCGAGTAACTAAGATTCATAGGAATAGCAAAACCGGGCTGCCTGTCAATGCTGCGTTTTAAGGTACTGAAGGCACCCTGCCCATGTCTATCAGGCTTGTTCTTTCTATACCCAAAGAGCGATTGGAATTCCAAGAGGTAGGAACAGCTGCTAAGACCAAGCTCTGGCTGGAGGTCTAGTCCCTAGAAGTAAGATGCTGGTCGTAAGAAGATGGAGAGGGAGAGGTAGCAGAAGGCATGCTGAGAACAGATGATATTATGTGTTCGATGGTTCAGAAACCCTGATGAACAGCCCATCTCTGCCCAAAACATCTACACAAACTGATTGTTAGACACTGGGATTGTCCATCTATTGTCCAGTTACAGATCTGACTGATATTTTAACTAAGTATTTAAAGAATAATTGTGAGCCAAGGGAAATCCACTAACTATTTATAAATGTGAAATCTGGGAATTTGTCTCATTATTTTAGGAAAGCAGGAAAAAAAAAGGAACCTACCCAAACCATCTGTGGCAAAACTGAAAAGAAATAATATCCTGAAAGCAAGAGGAAGAGCAGACCTCTGAACACTATTTATAACAGGAACCAGAAAAAATTTAGAAGACTATTTGTCATACTTAATCTGATTTAAGAAGACATTGCCTTTGGTAAACAGGAAAAGAAAGCCACGAAATAGAATCAGCTGAGATGCAGGGGCAACAGGATGAAATGAAAAGAGGACAGGATGTGAGGTGAAGGCAACACACTGGGATGAAATGGCAGTGCAGGGAGACAATGAAGGCAAAAATAACAATATCAAAATTAAAATCACGTGAGAGCTGACCCCTTCACATATTTCCCATCATAGCACATAAAAGAACAGCAGAAAGGGATATTAAATGAGATGAAAGGAATACAGGACAAGTTAAGGTGGTACAAACTAAGAATTATAAGTATCTGGAAGAAAACTAGATTATTTATAACAGAAATAACTATTAAAGACACAATTTGAAGAGCCCTTCCCAAATCTAAGGGGTTGAGAGAAAAGAAGGGAACTAGAAATGCAGATTATAGCAGTTTGCCATAATCAAGGCAAAACTATTTAAGAAAATCAGACATATATCTTGATTTTTTTTTGAGTGGCTAAAGCAACTATTTTTTTAAATTGTAGTTTGAACTCAATATTTTGTTGTATTAGTTTCAGGTGTATAGTACAGTGATCAGAGATTCATATAGTTTACAAAATGTTTCCCCTGATAATTCAGGTGTCTGTCTGGCACCATAGATAGTTATGACAGTATTGTTAACTGTATCCTCTATACTTAACCTTACATCACCATGTCTGTTTTGGAACTATCCATTAGTAATTCTTAATCCCATCACCTTTTTTTACCCTCCTGCACCAAAACCCTCCCATGTGGCCTCCATCAGTTTGTTCTCTGTATTTATAAGTCTGTTTCTATTTTGTTCATTCATTTATTTTGTTCTTTAGATTTCACATATAAGTAATATCATATGGTATTTGTCTTTCTGTGTCTGGCTTATTTCACTTAGCATAATAACCTCTAAGTCCATCCATGTTGTCACAAATGGTAAGATTTCATTCTTTTTTATGGCTGAGTAACATTGCGCTATATATTTGCACCACAGCTTTTTTATCCACTCATCTATTGATGGACACTTGGGTTGCTTCCATGTCTTGGCTATTGTAAATAATGCCAATATGAACATGGGGTGCATATATCCTTTCAAATTAGTGTTTGGTGTTTCTTCAGAATATCCTGATAATCTTTTTATTTTTATTTTTTAAATATTTTTTGTTGATTTTAGTGAGGAATGAAAAAGGAGAGGGAGATAGAAACATCACTGATGAGAAAGAATCATTGACTGTCTGCCTTCTGCACACTCCCTACTAGGGATCGAGCCCACAACCGGAGCATGTGCCCTTGACGGAAATCGAACCTGGGACCCTTCAGTCTGCAGGCCAAAGCTCTGTCCACTGAGCCAAATCTGCTGGGGCATTACTTTTAAATTGTAAAGAAAAAGACTAACAACTGTCAAGGAAGAAAAATACAGGTTTTCTCTAATGGAATTAATGTTAATTTGACCCCATAGAATTATTTGCATCATAAGATTTCGAAGGATAAGGAAGCACATTTAGATCAGCTGTCATTTAGTAGCTCTATGTGTCTTAGATACTGAATGAAACATTGTAAATATTCATAACCTGAAATTATCTGCATATGAAATGAAAAGTAATTGATCATCACAATTACATGCAAAGATTTCAGAATTATTTATATGCTGGGCTCTTCCCATATAGTTTCTGATTCAGTAAGACTGGGTAGTTCCCAAGAATTTGCCTTTTTAGGATGTTCCTAGTGATGCTGATGTAGCTGGTCTAGGAAGCACACATTGAGAACCATTGATTTATATTAACTGGAATTTGGGAAGGAATAACGGAAATACTCAATTACAGTGGAATGATTTCATAGTTGTAGCCGCTAAAATATTTTGAAGATTTTTAATGCTGTAGAAAAAATACTAAATTGCAATATTGCACACATATGAATTATAGTTCTTTGTATAAAGAGATAGGTTAAAAAGGGAAGATAGTTGTCAAATAAACAGACTGTCAGGAACTTCAAAATTAGTTAATAGTGATTATATCAAGGCCATGTCCTTAATAGTTAATTTTTATTGTCATCTTTATAACTTTCTGTATTTTCTAAATGAATATGTATTAATTTCATATAGGGGGAAAAGAAAAATAATTTTCCCCAAAGGCCTAGTTTAAATGTTGTCTCCTTGATGAAGGTCCTATTAGGCACCCATACCATTAAACCAAATGCCATCTGTGAATTCTTCCGTCATCACAGCATGGAGCATTCATCATATTTTATATCATTCATTAAAAATTGACTATGCACATTAAGATTTTAAAGGCTCTGAAAAGTCTCGATGTTGGAAAAAGCTCATTTAATATTAGTTATTCCAGTATTTTCCAAATGTGTTTGTCCACCAAACAGTGCAGAACATCGATTAGTCTTCTAAAGAATAAGTGGTCCATACAGTGACATTAGGCACCCTTTGGCATTTATTGAATGAATGGATGAAAGAAATGATTCAATGAACCATTAGCTAATATATGTTGAATACTTACTAATTAATATTTATCTAAGGCCATTGTCATTTTTATTTATGTGAACTGAAACTTCTCATTCCCTAAGTACTCCTCAACAAATTCTATAAAGTGACTAATGTGTGCAAGATACTCAGTGATGTGCAAAGGCATTTTACTATTTCATCTGATCAGAAGTCAGCCCAGTATTAATTCACAATCTCCTATTTATTCCAGCCTCCAAAAATATTTTAATCATTTTTCATAGGTGACTGTGCTTCTACATAATCATTATTTCAATTTATCCAAGAGTGAGAATTTCATTCACTGTGGGTAGAAAATGACAATGGGAGAATCCAAGCATCCTCTCACAGAAAGGTACAAATACCAGATAGAGTTTCCTGCTTTTTGAAAGTTGATGACACTGTTATTTTAAAAAAAATTACGTCAAAAATAAGAGCCCATCTGGAATTTCAAAATTAATTATATTCTCTGGTTAAGAATCTTTTTATACTGTAATGGCTACATTCCATACTATTATTACCTAAGATCATGAGATTTCTTATGGCCCTTTGTGTTTTGCAACTATATGAGCTACATAAAAATATGCAAAAATGTTTGCAAATATTGGTTAACTTAGAAATGAAAATAATATAGGATGTACAGATACATAAACAGTAAGCTTCCCAGAACACATACACACATCAACAAAGATGAAAAGTTAAAACAAAATCTCTGAAATAGGGAAAAATTATTAATAAAATTTAAGTTTGACATTTTCATGTGAGGGTTACAAAATGCTTTCCTTTAGCACTGTGTGTGTGTGTGTGTGTGTGTGTGTGTAGCGAGTGCCCCAAAATGGTTTGTTCTGGAACATATAATTTTAAAATGTCGTGATTTTGTAAGAGGAAAATGTAGGGGTGACTGGGATTAAATATGGCATTTTATTATATAAACTATGTTTTTTTAAATGCCCTAATTAGTGCACACGCTTCCCCCATAATGAGATGATGAAAACCAAATATTTCAATATGGAATGTCATGTTTAAGAAATCAGAACACTTGAAAAACATGACTGTTTTCCTTTAATAAACATAGAAAATGAAACATAGGCCATTAAGTTTATTAAAGTGAAGTTCAAGATCGTTCAGTAAATTAGAAGAGAATAGAGTAGAGTTAACCATGGCTATCTACTTATTGCATGTAAATACTGGGCTTAAGAACTTTAAATCAACACAAGCAACGCTATGGCTTACTTATGGCTCAGACCTTTTTGTAAATAATAAAGAAATAAAAAATATGGTTCTTAATCAAAACATTTGAGGTCCTAATAAAAAATGATAACATTGCCAGGTACTGCTTCTAGTGAGATATATATATATTCATTTAATCAACAACTCTATGAATTGTAAATAGGTTCTGTGATCATCTCCATTCTCCAGTGAGGAAATGGAGATACAGAGATTAATATTGAGATTTAACACCAAACCTTGTGTACTGCGTGCTTAACCAAGCTGTTCTGCGGGTTGTTTCTCAAACAGCGAAATTTACATATATATATATATTTGGGCAAGAAGTTGAAATCTGCACATACATATGTCTTTAAAATAGACTGACCCAGTGCTTGGGAATGATAGTGTAGAATTAATTGATAACAATGAAAATCTTGTGTAAAGTTTCTTTTCTTCTTGACCATGATTCAGTTATCCTATAATTCTCCATTTTCAGACCTAGAGGTTTTGCAATATCAGAAATCCATTTTTTCCCCCACTAATTTCTGCTTATTTCCATCAGCTAGAAGTAGTCCAGGTAAGAACTGGAAGTAAGTGTGGCTTGGTGAGTGTTATGGCAAACTAATACAAAATCATGTCCTAACTAAAGAAGATAGCAGCCCTTAATCAGTGACAGTCAACTATTTTCACACAGGCCCATGGCTTCCCAGTTTTCTGATTGTTAACGATAAGCTGATCATCTGATTCTTATCTGAAATTTCTCAAATATGAAACTGCATTGCAATGAATTTTTTTTAAATTTATAAACATCCCCAGCTTGGCTCTACTGCATGGGCCACAGTCAATAAGGAAGACGCCATG
>NW_005369989.1:2062498-2063352 GCF_000412655.1 Myotis brandtii
TTTTTTTTCCTTCTGCTGAGCAATATTGTTCCTGGGCACTTTCGTGAAGTCACAATAAACTAAGCAAGCAATCAGCAGGCCCTTGACACAAAGGCATTTATTGATCTAAAAACAGTGCTGTGCTAACCTGACCTTAAAATCCTATGGCATACAACTCCGGTTCCGCAAAAACAGCCAAAGCATTAACACCAAAGCACCTGGTATCCTTGTTTTCTGTGCACATTTGCTATAATTAGAAAAAAGAATCCTGCCTTATTCTAATAATTACTATCATTTTAGTTACAGTGACTTTTACGTCAGCATCTACCTGGTCTGCTAGTGTTAAATAGTTTGCTTTGTTTTGCCCCAAAGTTCATAAACAGATAAGGCCAATGTCATGATTTTAGGATAGATGTTGCAAATTTATAAGACTCTTTGCTGCACTTTAAATTATGTAGTAGTAATAAAGGGGCATTTTAGAAGACGAGAGGTGAAGAATTGTTTGTCAAAGAGAGTTGTGAGGCTTATAATGCCTGAAGTTATGCACGTGACTGGATAAATGCTGAGGTTTTCAATCTGTTATGAATTTACGCATTTATTCATTCATTTACTCACATATTTACTTTTTCAGTGACTAATATGAACCAAAAAAAAGGTAGCCAGTCCTGGTGATTTGTTCATTTATGAACAGAACTATCCTGTTTGCTGTTATTGTGGCACTTACAGTATGTTATGGTAAAATATAGTAATCTTATAAATTACTATTGTGCCCCATGCCATAGGTGACATTAACAGCATGGGGTGATAGAAGCTAATGGAAGAGAGGAAGAACCCGGCTTCTGTACAATCTCAGAGATGAGTGCTCCAGTCAGAGG
>NW_005369989.1:2063462-2085987 GCF_000412655.1 Myotis brandtii
TTTTTTTTCCTTCTGCTGAGCAATATTGTTCCTGGGCACTTTCGTGAAGTCACAATAAACTAAGCAAGCAATCAGCAGGCCCTTGACACAAAGGCATTTATTGATCTAAAAACAGTGCTGTGCTAACCTGACCTTAAAATCCTATGGCATACAACTCCGGTTCCGCAAAAACAGCCAAAGCATTAACACCAAAGCACCTGGTATCCTTGTTTTCTGTGCACATTTGCTATAATTAGAAAAAAGAATCCTGCCTTATTCTAATAATTACTATCATTTTAGTTACAGTGACTTTTACGTCAGCATCTACCTGGTCTGCTAGTGTTAAATAGTTTGCTTTGTTTTGCCCCAAAGTTCATAAACAGATCAGGCCAATGTCATGATTTTAGGATAGATGTTGCAAATTTATAAGACTCTTTGCTGCACTTTAAATTATGTAGTAGTAATAAAGGGGCATTTTAGAAGACGAGAGGTGAAGAATTGTTTGTCAAAGAGAGTTGTGAGGCTTATAATGCCTGAAGTTATGCACGTGACTGGATAAATGCTGAGGTTTTCAATCTGTTATGAATTTACGCATTTATTCATTCATTTACTCACATATTTACTTTTTCAGTGACTAATATGAACCAAAAAAAGGTAGCCAGTCCTGGTGATTTGTTCGTTTATGAACAGAACTATCCTGTTTGCTGTTATTGTGGCACTTACAGTATGTTATGGTAAAATATAGTAATCTTATAAATTACTATTGTGCCCCATGCCATAGGTGACATTAACAGCATGGGGTGATAGAAGCTAATGGAAGAGAGGAAGAACCCGGCTTCTGTACAATCTCAGAGATGAGTGCTCCAGTCAGAGGGAACATCAGGTGCAAGAGCCCCGAGGTGGCATGGCTAGAGTATAATGATGGAGCAGGAGGGTAGCTTGAGGTTGTAAAAGTGGTTCAGAAGTTCTACATGATGCATGATCAGTTCATGTTATCTGTCCTGTATTATCTCCCCAACCCCTCTTCCCTGGTCTGTCTATGTTTGGTCTATGTAAAGTTCTTGAACTCACCCCTTTCTTACCTGTCCCTACATCTTCATTCAAGCTAGAATGCCATTTTCTTCTCATCTCTAAATGTTTTCATTATGTTGAGCAAGAAACAAAAACAGAGAAAAACAGGCACATACTGGGGGACTCCATTTGTGTGAGATTCTAGAGCAGGTAAAATCCATCCCTAATGACAGAAAGCAGAACAGTGGCTGCAGGGGGCCAGAGTTGTGGGGAGGGTGACTAGAAAGGGATGTGTAGGTGCTTTGTGGGTGATGAGACTGTTCATAGCTTCATTGTTATGGCAGTTTTACAGGTGAGTATGCTTGTCAAAGCTCATCATACTGAATGTTGAAATGGGCATTTATCATATGTAGACGATACTTCAATAAAGTTCATTAGCACACTACAAAATAAGAAAAAAGGAAAAAGAGCATGCTGAAGAGCTCAACTTTATTGTCTTCATTATCTCTTCCCTACTCAGATATAAGCTTCCTTTCTATCATCATGGTATGTGCTGTAGATTTGTGTACTTGTGAAAAACAGACCATGTACAGCCTTTAATGAGCAGCATGGTATTAAACTGGCTGCTTCTCCATTGGGTTTGCATATGCCCTTATGAGAGAATCTATGCCCTGCTAGTCTTTTTCTCCCCTTCCCCACCGCGCCCTCCCCCTTGCACCCACCTCAGAAATCGTAGAAATGTTCCCTGAGTATTTGTTAATAGCACTTTTTAAGACCTTGTCTGGTACCCAAAGAGGATGAACAAAATTGATCTCTAAGGGTGGATAAATGAAAGTACTGTTCTTGGCACTGGATCCCACATTCTGGCTCCATGTGTAAAAATTGGGAGCAGAATGGGTTTTCTACCTTCCATATTCACACCCTATGAGCTTATTGACTTAAAATACTTGTGATGGCTTCTTTGTTCTCCAAAATGTAAATGCAGTACAGACCATCTATATTATCCTTTTTTTAATGAAATTTTTTGGGGTGGAATTGGTTCATAAAACTAGATAGGTTTCAATGGTGCAATTCTATAATGCATGATCTATATATTGCATGGTGTGTTGAGTTACAAATGACCAAACAACCCTTCTTCTAAGTCTACCTGAAAAATTTGAAAATATTTATTCATAAAGCTATATGCAACCATATGATCATTGCAGCATGATTCACAGTAGCCAAGACATAGAAACAACTGCAGTGTCTTTCGATAGATGATTGGATAAAGAATATATGGTACATATTAACAATGGAATACTACTCAGCCATAAGAAAATATGAAATACTGACATTTTTGACAACATGGATGGATACTGAATATCATGCTAAGTAAAGTAAACCAGATTGAAAAAGTCAAGAATCATATGATTTCACGCATATGTGGGATATAAAACTGAAAACAACTAATGAACAAACAAGACAAACAAAAACTCATAGATACAGACAACAGTATGGTGGTTACCAGAGGGGAAGAGGGTTAGGGAGGAATAGAGGGTTAAAGGGGGTCAAATATATGGTGATGGAAAGAGATTGGGCTTTGGGTGGTATATTATCTTAACGTCCATTATTTCTCTATAGAGTCTAGTGGTAGGACCAGTATTGGTAAGCCACAATGAGGTGGGTACGACCGTGTAATAAGAAAGTGCCTATTATATCCCATTATTACATTGAATGAAGAAAATTCATAAAAATATGGAGGTCTATTGCATAACTGCCATTCTAGATTGTTCTGGGGGAAAGCTCTGTAAATCAGCCCTCCTCTGCTTAGTCTTATGAGGCCTTTCTCCCCGCCTCCCCTATACCCTCTCCCTATGCAATATTTGGTGTTCTCAACTGGCTGATTACCTGGAATATTAGCTTTTCAAAATATGACACAGAAGTTTGCCAATTCCTTCTAACTCGTAACACTTTCAAATTGCAACTCCAAATTATTCCTGTAAAAATAGCTGATCTTTATGACTCCCAGGGGATTTCTTATTTTAATCTGAAAGCTTCAGAAATGGCTCAGTTTGGTGGAAATGATGGGGGAATGTCTGCTCTTAGCAGTTTTTTGTTCAAGGGCAAATCAACCTCTGTCCTTGCTATCTCTAATTTTCCAAGGGTTATGAGACTTTAATTTGATTCTTTATTCAGTGTGCATAAAATGTTCACTATAATTTGCATAATACATTTATTGTATAATCACTCTTCACATTGGTTACACGCTTTCTCAAAAGGACATTACTTTTTTAAGGGGGTATATTAATGTAGGGCAAATTTGAGCTGTGTAACTAAACAGAATTAGGTATATCTCCGAAGGACTAACATAAAAGAGAAAGAGGAAGGAATACACTTATTTTGAAATTGGCTATTATGTAAAAATAGCCCCAATCCTGTATTTTCAAATATTCATTTCACAAAAAGAGGCAGGGGAAAGATTGCTGTTTTTTAAAATATAAAGATTTGTTATATAGAAAAGGGATTGCACTTGCCTGTTAGAATGTACTTAAGGCATGTGGGTACTGAAATTCAACATAGTCTAAGAAGATGAGGGAGTTTGGGAGAGAAGATGCCTTAGGCACTTGGCTAAGGTGCTATAAAGGCATTGAAATTTATTCAATGCTCAGAGCTAACACACAATTAAGGTAATCGTATTATTACCCTTAATTTAGGTTGAGTGTTCTGTGCCGTTTGGACTTCTTGTTTCAAATAGAGGAGCTAGGACTTGAACACAGATTGTATGATGCCCATATCTTTGTTCTTCAATTACACCAGTTTTCTATTAAATACACTTCTCTAGTGTGAGCTGCCTTGGGAGACTGTGTATTCCCTAACATTAGTCCTGCCCAGGTGGAGGCTGGATGGGTGTTTGGCAAAGAGATGGTAGGGAAATAGCTAAGATTTGGAAACAGTATAAGTGAGATTCAGCAGATGAGTGGATTAGAAAACTGGTACATCTACACAATGGAATACTACACTGATATAAAAAAGAAGGAATTCTTACCATGGATGGAACTGGAGAGCATTATGCTAAGCGAAATAAGCCAGTCAGAGAAAGATAAGTATCACATGATCTCACTCATTTGTGGAATATAATAAACAACATAAACTGATGAACAAAAATAGAACCAGAGTCATAGAAGCATCAAACAGACCGTCCAACCTATGAGAGAAGGTGGGGGATGAGGGGATAAGAGATCGACCAAAGGACTTGTATGCATGCGTATGAGCACAACCAATGGACACAGATGGGGGTGAGGGCATGTGCTGGCTTGGGGGGGCTGGGGAGTGGTCAATGGGGAAAAAAGGAGACTTATGTAATACTTTAAACAATAAAGAATTTAAATTATTTAAAAAGAGAGATGGTAGGGAAATTTGAAAATCAGAATGAGGTTGTGTGAGATGGCATTTAAGATCCCCATTTTCTCTGCAATTTTATGAGAATAGTAGACACAGTCCTGACGTGAATGGCTTCTTGCAGACCAGGGTGTGTCATTTCTAATGTGCATTCTATCACCTGGAGATCTTGTCAAAGTGTAGAGCTTGGTTCCATAGATCTGAGTTGGGCCTGAGAATCTGCATTTTTAAATCCTCATGCAAGGATATGTTGCCATTGATTTTGAGAGAGAGATGAATATATATATATAGAGAGAGAGACGTCAATGTGATAGAGAAACATTCATTAGTTGCCTCCCATACTCACCCTGACCAGGGATCGAACCTACAACATAGGTATGTGCTCTGACCGGCAATCAAACCCACAGCCTTTTGGTGTATGGGACAATGCTCCAACCAACTGAGTAACCTGGCTAGTACGAGATTCTGCATTTCTAACAGACTCATCACTGCTGGTCCACAGACCTTCTGGTCTCTGCTTCCAAAGCCATTTCCCCAGCGATCCAGGTCCTGGTTCTAGTTAGAACAATTGTACTGACACATCTTGGTCACAGTTCCTTAAACTCAAAAAGCATGTCCAAGGATAATGAAATCCTATTCTCTTTAGACAATTAGGATTCTTCAAGTAAGTTCTACCTATAATAGAGAAGACCTAAGCTGCAAGTCATGAATCACCAGATATTAAAGGGCAACAAAGAGTTGATACTGTTAGCAAACCAATTTACAAATTATAGTAAAATTTCCTTGGGGAAAATATGTCTTTGTTAAAAACAACCACCCACTTTTATACACAAATGTGTAATCATGTATATAATGACATGACTATTTAAACTCTTGGTATTCTTTCTGAATCACAAGTCTGAAATTTTGTCTCATAAAATCCTGATGTATTTTCAACATTTCTTTGAGATGGATGCAACTTAATTACAATAAAAAGGAAAATGGGCCTTCAGCCCCCCTCTATTTCAGGAGGCTATTGTTGTAATTTGATTTAACTGGCTTCAGATATCTTTGGATTGCAGTACATAAGGGTCTGTCTTTAAAACATGCTTGAAAGAAACAAAAAACGTAGGAAAATCACTCTTTATAGTCGTGGAGGCTTTCAAAGTGTTGTTCATTTCTATCTTATTAATTTTTAAATATCTGAAAAAGTTGAAATAAAATCAGTTTTTCAAGTTAGGAATCTTTAAGAAAGACGTTGGCAATTGGGATGTTGAAAATTATCAATTGATGGGATTATAGAGATCCATACTTATTGGCCAGGAAAGATAGCCACATGTCATGAAGAGAATGAGCCAGTTATAAAACTGTGTGCATAATCTGATACCATTTGGTTAAAAATAAAGAAAAAATTAAATTAATAGTTTAAGTTTGGGTTCATCACGACTAATTTCTCTCCATATTGACTGAAATTTCTTCAATAAATTTGTATAACTTTTTTTTAATTAGAAGAAAAAAAACTTCTATTTATTTTAGGGTTAAATGGACAATTGGGTTGCCAGTCATAAAATCTTAACCAAGAATGTTTTTCACTTCAGGATTTTTGATAACAGAAATTATTTTATTACTCTGTACATCCATAAGTGCTTCCAATAAACACAATCATAAGAGCTAAAAAAATTAGTTCTAGTTGTTTTTTTCATATTAGAACATTAGAAGGAATCATAGGATAGTTTATTAGGAAGTGGACCAGAGCACTAAGGTCTACAGAGGAAAGGACTTGTATTTCACAGAATACTGTTCTGTTTGGCTTGATTATTTTTTTAAACTATGTGTGTGTTACTTTCAGTTGCCTTTTGTACTTTTGTAAATTCTAATACCACACTAGGATTGTGCTTGATATATCAGCTGGGATGAAGAGAAGTTATTGGGGGTCCAAGAGCATGTAAAAGCCACTGTTTCTGATAGTGATAAGGACAGTACTTGTGGACATTTAAAAAATGTTTGGGATAAGGATGATAAACATGGCTGAAGAATGTATCCAGTCATATATGAGTATACATTAAGAAATACATGATTTTACTTAAACAGACGTTCCCTAGGGTTTAAACGTGAGTTTTGTCAAAGGTTTTGAAGGAGGAAATTATGGATGGAGCCCTTTCCCAGGATAATAATGTTGTTCAAAGAGACACAGGGCTTTGTACATAAATTTAGATAAAGTGACAACTCGAAAGAAGGAATGTCTAGAGTTCAACAAAGACAGGCTCACAGGTAGTGCATGCTTCTAAGAAGTTTGGCCTGTATTCAGGAGTCACTTTCTCTTCCTTTTGCCACTGAACTACATTATTATTGCATCCCTATGAGTGCTATAATGTCCATCCTGAGTGCTATAATGTCCTCTTGTACTATAATGTCCATCCTGTAAAGATGAATGGGTGGTGAGTTGGGGACATCTTTGCTGTAGAAGGATGTGTAAGACTACAAACATGCTTCCCAGGCCATTGGCTAGAACTGTTGAGTGTGAATGTGAATTACAGTACCTGGGAGGTGGGGGTTAGGGGGAATTGTGCTGCCATTGATCCTCACATGTGGAGACCATCATTTCTCACTCTTCTAATAGAGGGATAGTCTACAATTCTACCTGCCCAGAAGACCAGGGCAGGAAGAGGGAGGGAAGGATGAGCCCTTAGAAATGAAATTATAGTTCCTCTTGCCTACTTTACTGTGCACCAGGATTGTGGACGAATAGAGCATTCTGTTACAGCTTGCTTCTATCGTGATTACAAACTCAATGGAATTGTTTTATCAATATCCTGGCTTGCTTCTGCAACCACCCTGCATTACATACTTGTACCTTTCACTCTTTTTAATGGCAGAGACCCATAGACCAATGATTCACACAAGACATACTTTGTATTTGTATTTTTGAACACTGCCTTTCAGCAAAGGAAAGTTTGCAAGATGATTCACAGAGATTAACCTGCCCATTTACAGTCAAGCAGACTGCTCCCTTAATCTGGGCATTATAGTAAAATAATGGTTGATCTAGAAGACCTTGTCAAATCAGTGAGTTTCTTTAATTTTAATAAAGCACAGTGATCTCTTTAAGCCAATAAATAATGATCTTGATCCTAATTTTGACATTATTCAGTATAAAGAAGCAAATTCTCTCATTTAAAAGTCAATTGAACAGGGTGAGCAGGGAAGTGAGTTTTGGGATTTGAATTTGTGTTTGGTTTAATAAGACTTTGTGTGCAACATAAATGAAAGGAGAAAGTGTTCCATTTTCAAGTGGCATACTACCAAGCATTTTACTCCCTAAATTTGTCTGTCTTTGTAATTGTTTTATTCTGCTGGGTAATGCCATTTAGGACCTAATTTCTTTTTTTCGTCTTTACTTTTGTCATTTGCACACAAAATGTCCTGAGTTTGCATCCACCTGAAAGAAATATTTGCCATCTTAGAATACTAGCAGAGTTTATTTGCCTTTCATTCCTCTCTATACCTTGTATTTAGCTTAATTCATTTCTACTGTGCACAGAAACTGACAAAAAAGACAGAATAATGCATACCTACATAAATTTAGAATGTGGATAATTTTGCCATCATGTTACTCACTGAAAGGGGACCTGACTCAGGTATTCAGCCCTGATGAGCAAAACTATAAACACAAAACCATGCATACTAAACTGAATGAAAATATGCCACTTTGCATATACTCACCTAACTTAACCTCCACGTGTAAGAGGACCTTCCACTGTATTTAAATGTCTTTATCTACCCTACTACACCATAAACTCACTGACAGGAAGAGCCATGGTAGAGTGTCTTTGTTTTCCTTGCAGTGCCTAGCATGCTATCGTCTTTGCACATGGTAAATATTTAGTAAATTAAATAATAATAATAATAATAGAAAAGTCACACCATGGTTCAAATGTGTCCTTCATAACAGGTGGATCCCATTCAAAAAAATAGATGTCTCATTTTAGTATTTCTGGCACTAGAATATCAGAATGTTTAAGTAATTAAGCTCAAAAGCTCAAAATTCAGGGAATACACTGAAGCAATATAATGGATATTGTATAAAGGACACCATTACCCATCTTATTGGCCTCTATTTGTTAAGTGTCTGAGGGCTGCAGCCATTTGTGTAAGAAGTACAGATGCTGTCCTTTTCTGTACCATAAGCATCTTATTTTCTAAGATCTTTCAAAGCACAGGTGATTTCATGGTTCGGAATTTTTTCCCCCTCAAAATGAGCACTCTTATCTCTGGCTTTTGCATTCTAGCAGGATTTGCCTTTTGCCTTTATTTGTCACACATCTGAGTTAGGCCATGTTGCTATTGTATGGGTTCCTCTGTTGTACCCTTGCTTCATTATAATGATCGCCCACAGGAAATGGATGCAAAAGAAGATACTAAAGAAATGACTGAGTTTTCTTCTTAGTTTGGTTTTATAAGTATAAAAGTAGCAAAGACTTTATCAATGCTGTCTTTCAGCTACCTTCTTTGATCACATAATGCAGAGAACTAGGAAATCCAATAATAAGAGAATGCATTCAGCAATAACTCAACAGCATAGGGATGCAAGAGAAATCTGGCAGAGACAGAAAGACATGGAGGCAGCTAGACTCCATCACCTCTACGAAGCATGCAAAGCACTGGTCCCTTTCTGCAGTCCACATTAACCAGCTTGTCATTCAGTTTTCCTGCTCAGAGCCCGGACAACAGTCACCGAATTTTGTACAGTCTAAATAGAAAGAGCAGGGACTTATGGAAGGGCAAGCCTTAAACATCACCAACTAGATCCCATTCAAAAAAATAGATGTCTCATTTTAGTATATCTGGCACTAAAATATCAGAATGTTTAAGTAATTAAGCTCAAAATTCGGGGAATACACTGAAGCAATATAATGGATATTGTATGAAGGACACCATTACCCATCTTATTGGCCTCTATTTGTTAAGTGTCTGAGGGCTGCAGCCATTTGTGTAAGAAGTACAGATGCTGTCCTTTTCTGTACCATAAGCATCTTATTTTCTAAGATCTTTCAAAGCACAGGTGATTTCATGGTTCGGAATTTTTTCCCCCTCAAAATGAGCACTCTTATCTCTGGCTTTTGCATTCTAGCAGGATTTGCCTTTTGCCTTTATTTGTCACACATCTGAGTTAGGCCATGTTGCTATTGTATGGGTTCCTCTGTTGTACCCTTGCTTCATTATAATGATCGCCCACAGGAAATGGATGCAAAAGAAGATACTAAAGAAATGACTGAGTTTTCTTCTTAGTTTGGTTTTATAAGTATAAAAGTAGCAAAGACTTTATCAATGCTGTCTTTCAGCTACCTTCTTTGATCACATAATGCAGAGAACTAGGAAATCCAATAATAAGAGAATGCATTCAGCAATAACTCAACAGCATAGGGATGCAAGAGAAATCTGGCAGAGACAGAAAGACATGGAGGCAGCTAGACTCCATCACCTCTACGAAGCATGCAAAGCACTGGTCCCTTTCTGCAGTCCACATTAACCCGCTTGTCATTCAGTTTTCCTGCTCAGAGCCTGGACAACAGTCGCCGAATATTGTACAGTCTAAATAGAAAGAGGGGGGACTTATGGAAGGGCAAGCCTTAAACATCACCAACTGCTACATTTGAGTAGAACTTCAGTGGAACATATAATTCCGACACAAAGTGTGTGCTTACCCTATTTAAAAATCGCATTTGACTCACAGCTGGATGGTCTTTGAAAGAAGTTGGGTGTCACATCAAGCCATCTGTGTTTCTGTGGGCTTTTACGACAGTCATTCTGAAGAGGAAGAGGAAGAGCAATGCAAATGTCGTGAAATTTAATGTGCGGTTACACTTGGAGAGCAAGTCTCCCTTGGCCTCCAAGGTGCCACCACCAACTGCAGCTGGAGTTCTGGTTTTATCATTCTCCCCTCCCCCCACGGAGAACAATTCCAACATTAGTATGTACATAAGCAGTTTAAATAGAGAATCTAAGGAGCTGATGGTATAAAATATAAAACGTTGAACAAGATTCAAATGGATTGTGTCACGCAGTGGTCCTGTTGAATGGCAAAGGTCACAGAGAAGAAGCTGCGTACAAATCCTCAAAAAACAAAACCAGAACTTTGGGCAATACCATTGTTGAAAAAATGAAAAAATTCTGTTATAATTTTTAAATATATAAAGCCATATATATATGGCTTCCTCTGTTGCCTTATTCTTTAACATATATATATTTCTTTTTTTTTAAAGTCTTCAGGCTTTGTACTACAAATAGCAAACTTTCAATTAACACCCAAAGTTGAAAGCATTTCAGGAAAGCATTGATTCTATCTGCCAATGGATTGAATGCATTTGGCGAGTGACCTAATTAGCGTGGAGCTGGTTCTTTCTCCTGCTCTGCTTCCCACTAATTGAGGACTGCTGGCCTTCTCCCCCCCAACAAGGAAGCAAAACAAGGACGGGTATGTGGAGAAAACAGTGACATGGTTTTTAATTCATTTGAACCTGTTGCCAAGCTTAATGATGCCATTGAGGGGTGAGACAGGTGGGCTTCCTGCCACTTGGGCTGGGCTTTGCGCTGGTTACCAGTCATGGGTGTGTTGTCCAGGGCTTAGCAGTCACCATAAAGCATGATTAGCTGGAGCTGAACTAATCTCCCCACCCTGGCCCTCACCAGATGTAGCTGCAGAGATTCCTGCTCCCAGACTTGATTATTTGTCATTAAGGAAAGCAAATTGAAACCAAATTGAAGTTGATTTTTTTCCTTAGCGAATGCTTCGTGATTCTTCAGGGGCAGCTCCGTATTTCATTTTGTTTTCTTCTAATTGTGATGTGGTAGATGCAGTCACAGCAAACTCAGGGATGGAGTGTTTATTTCTAGAATCGGGGTGTTTCTCAGGGTGGCTGGGGACCCTTTGACCTCGGAACTTGCATTTTCATTAAGGAGAGTGTATATGGAGAACACAAAAGTCAGTGTAATATTTCACGCCTGGGAGCTTCTTTTTAAAATTGTGGCAAAATATATTTTAATGGTAAATAAGAATAAGAAACTCAACTTGGTTGGTGCTAAATCCTTCTTATAATGTCCATTCTTCCAATTCCCAAAGTTATTCGCCAGTTTTATATATTTTTCTTTTTTTTCCTATTTATTTTAATTGAATTTATTAGGGTGACATTGGTTAATAAGATTATATAGGTTTCAGGTGTACGATTCTATAAAGCATCACTGGACATTGTATTATGTGCTCACCATGGCCAGTCGTGTCTCCACCCATCACCATTTATCCCCCCTTTATTCTCTTCTATCTGCCCATCCCCCCTGCCCTCCTTTACCTCTGGTAATCACCATACTGTTGTCTGTGTCTATGAGGTTTTTTGAAAATTATTATTATTTGCTTAATCCCTCAACCTTTTTCATCCAGACCCCTAACCTTCCTCTGTTGCCTTATTTTTTAACATTTTTTTTCACCAGGCCTTAGCTCCCCGGTTGGGATGGAGCCTTCCATAGAGGAGACATTATATAGGAAGGGGACATTCTCTTTCCTTGCTGGCATGCTAGCTCTCAGAAATACTCTCTTCTCCAAGTCCTCCCATCCCCTCCTCAATTTAGAGAGAGCTAAGGGGGTCTCAGGCCTCACAGGATGTCTTCTGTTTGGATTGGAGTTCCGCCCTGGACGTCAGCATCATGATGTTGTCCTATCCTGTGTAACATTTGGTGGGTGGCAGAGGAGGGGGGAACCCAGAGAAGAGAAGCTGCACTGGACTAGGGTGCAACCATCCTGAAATCTGGGGCTGCTTTTCTGGGTTCAGGGCTGAACCAGAACTGTGACTGCTTGGCATTTGTAGTGTTCTTTAGAGTCAAGATGTATTAACAGACATTTTTATCAGTTCATTTCCAAGGTAGTCCCATGAAGTACCTAAGCATCTTTTAACCATGCCTTCAAGTAATTTCAACAAATATGTATCAAGCACAGGCTGTGTGGTAGGTAGAGTCCCAGTAACTGGGAGGTACAAAGAAATAGCACCTGGTAACCAAGAGTGTCTTTTTTTTTTCTTCTTCCAGTTACAATGAGTGAAGGATAGGTCCTCTTATATAAATTATCCCCTTGTCCTCCTGTAGTTTTAACCTCTTGCTTTCTGCTTGCAGCTTGATCATTGTTGTTATTATTGTTAATCCTCACCCAAGGACATTTTTCCCATTGATTTTTAGAGAGAGTGGAAGGGAGGGAGGGAGAGAGAGAGAGAGAGAGAAACATCGATGTGAGAGAGAGACACCGATTGGTTGTCTCCCAAACATGCCCTGATCAGGGCCGGGATCTAGCCTGCAACCGAGGTACGTGCCCTTGACTAGAAACGAACCCAGAACCCTTCAGTCGTCAGGCCAATGCTCTATCCCCTAAGCCAAACTAACTAGGGGTCTGCTTGATTTTTTAAATTCAAAATTACCAAGAACAATCTCTTAATAGGTGCAACAACAAAAAAAAATATTTGTTGAATAATTTGAATAAATACTCAGTAGTTCTCTACCGGGGCTTCATATTGAAATCAGCAGGGAATAGATACACACATACCTATACACATACACACACACAGAAACACACGAGTGTGTGTGTGTGTGTGTGTGTGTGTGTGTGTGTAAACATTTGGGCCACATTTTCAAAAATATTGATTTAATTTTCTTGGGGGTGAATCCTGGGCATTTGTATTTTTTTAAGCTCCCCATGTGATAGTAGTTTGCAGCTAAGGCTGAAAACCATAGTATCTTCTATCTTTAAACAGACAGCTCATTAGACTTCATACTCCCCACTGGCTAAAGCTGTTTATTAATTCTCCATCCCAGCCAAGATCATGGCAATGAGGCTGGTAAGCATTGTTTTTGCCTCCTCATCTCTCTCACTCTTCCACTCAGATAGGCTTCAATCCCCACACTTGCCTAAAGCAAATCACAATAATGACATTAAGGCTCCTGAACATCTGAGCATTTCCAAGCTCTCATATTCCTCATACTCTGTAGCATTTGGCACAGCCCATCTCTCTCTCTTTGGACACTTTCTAAACTTGACTTTCAGACATCCTATTACCTCTTCATCTCCTTCTTCCTCTGATTCTCCTTCCACCTCCTTTGCACGCTCGTTTTCTCAGTTGACACCTAAATGTTGAAGTTGTTCAGACTCAAAATCTGAACCCTTTGTTTCTGCTTACATTAGGCATTTTTTAAAAATATATTTTATTGATTTTTTACAGAGAGGAAGGAAGAGGGATAGAGAGTTAGAAACATCGATGAGAGAGTAACATCGATCAGCTGCCTCCTGCACACCCCCTTCTGGGGATGTGCCCGCAACCAAGGTACATGCCCTTGACCGGAATCAAACCTGGGACCCTTGAGTCTGCAGGCCGATGCTCTATCCACTGAGCCATTTTTTAATCTATTTATATATCTGTACACATATTTATGGTGTTGACTGCCTAATTTGCATATCCAATCTTACCCCCTCTTTTGTGCAACAGCCTAAAAACTCCAACTGCTACTTGACATTTTTACTTAGATATTTCACAGGCATTTCTGTCTCAACATGTCTCAAATTGATATTTTACTTTTTCCTCTCCCTTGTAGGCATTTTTTAATCTATTTATATTTCTGTACACATATTTATGGTGTTGACTGCCTAATTTGCATATCCAATCTTACCCCCTCTTTTGTGCAACAGCCTAAAAACTCCAACTGCTACTTGACATTTTTACTTAGATATTTCACAGGCATTTCTGTCTCAACATGTCTCAAATTGATATTTTACTTTTTCCTCTCCCTTGCTGGATCCTCCTCTAGTCTCCCCATTTCAGTAAATCACATCTCTAGCCATCCAGTGGCTTATGCCAAGAAAGAGCAGTAATAATCCATGTCCTCTGTAGCCCCCTTACTCCCAACCAAGTCAATCCATTACCAACTCCTGTTAATTAAAAGTATAATTCAAATCATCCATCTCATTTCATTCACTTCATTGCCAGCTGCCATTTGCCTCTGTGTCACCTTGCTGATTCCATTCTTGCTGCCCACTTTCTCCACAACCACTCAGTCTTTAGCAGAAGCCAGTTAAAGTGATAATTTAAGAAATGCTATTTCCTTATGACTTTCAATAATAAAGTATCAGTAGTTAGATACCATAGTATATGCTCCCATTTTCTTTCAAGGGAGACATACTATTTTGTCAGTATAGATTCATTTCTATGGTTATTTTATTTATGTCCATCCCCCAACTCAACTATATGCTGTATAAGGATGGGAACTGGAGCTATTTTTTAAAATATATTTTTATTGATTTCAGAGAGGAAGGACAGGGGGGAGAGATAGAAACATCAATGATAAGAGAGAATCATTGATTGGCTGCCTCCTGCTTGCCCCCCACTGGGGATCAAGCCCCCAACCCAGGCATGTGCCCTGGTCGGGAATGGAACCGTGACCTCCTGGTTCTTAGGTCTACACGCAACCACTGAGCCACGCTGGGCGGGCAGAACTGGAACTATTTTATTCACTATTATATGCCCTGTGAAAGAATGAGCATGGGAATGCATGAGGAAGAGTGGCCAAAGCATGCCTGACTTAGCCAGTTCTACTGAGAACTCAACCACTCCATTAACTGAATGGAGCTGATTTATTCTGTGCCCTCACTTCAAAATCCAAGAGATGTTCAAGATTGCATTCTCTCCATGGTGGACCTCAGGGGCCACTAGACATAGTTTGCAAAGTGAGGGTATGGAGCCGTTCATTGTAGGGTATAGTTGGGGGGGGGTGGCAGACATAGGCAGACTTGGCTTCAAATCCTGGAGCTGCCAGTTAGGCAGCCTGCGATTTGTGTCACCTCTCCCTAGCCTCAGTTTCTTCATGTTTACACCTGAAGGGACATGAGGATCATAGCCTGTGAAGCCATTAGAGTTTCAGCAGTTGCCAACATGGCAACCACCGAGCACATATTCTGGTATGTAGGAGAAAACATCTGCATTTTAGTTTTATGTTCTGCTCCTTCTAACTCTAATGCTTGATGTATTTTGTTCTTTCCCCCTTTTTATTATGGCTTTTTTCGCCTATTTTACTCAACTTAGTGGGTGGTGCTACTCATGTTATTCACATAGTTTGAGTTTCGTGGGAAGAGAATTACTAGCACTTATAGAGCAGGCTTTCTTTTGGATTAGAAATACAAACTTCACAGCTACTCTGCCCAGCTTTTCAGCAGCATTTGATGGCATACTGCTGGGTAACAAGTTCATTTTAGGATAACACGCTGGGAGGAAAAAAGAAGGAGGGATTTGAGGGGAGAAAATTAAAAAGTTAATTAAAAGAAACAACTCGGTAATTGAATTCTCTTGCACATTTCTTTGCTTGTTTGGAGGGGGGTGTCACAGTGCATGGTTAGTAAGGTTGCCTTTGTAGCTCACCTCAAAACTCCTAAATGAGACAAGTAAAAGAGTACAGAGCCAATCCCTGCCTAATAAATGAGAAGAGGCGTAGGGTACATATGGTGGGTTTTTAGATGTGCCAAACAAAGCTGCCCTCCTACTCATTCTTGAGTATTTTTGTTTTTAAATATCCTTGGCAGCTTACATTACTGTTAGGCTAAGTCCTGGACTCATATTTGCTATTTTATGGACATGCAAAATCTCTTTTGCATTTAGTCTGTTTTATTGGCTATTTATTTGGCCTCACTCTGTATCCACTCTCCCCCCAAAACCCGACACACACACACAGGCACACAATCAGTAAACAGTATAGGCGACTCTTGTGTCCTTTTCAGGTTGTACTCCAGTAACAAGTGGCATGGGTGTGTTTACTTAATTTAAAACGAGCTCCTTATTTTTATAAGAAGCCTGAATATCTATGTCATTATGTTTATCACAGATCACTTTAGAGTTAAAATAATTTACTTCAGCTGTGATTGAGAGCGAGCAGGTCCTGTAATGAATTAGCATGGGCTTTGGAATCAGCTGGAGCCACATTCCAACCCTAACTCTCATTAACAACACTTATTAACTCATGTAGTCAACATGTATTGATTGAATGCCTACTGTGTGCCAGGGACTGTTGAAGTTGCTGGTGATATTTATAGTCACATTCTGTCATAACTTTGATTAACAGCAACTTTTTTGAGGTTTTGAAAATTAACTTTAGAGAGAAACTCTAAAAAGAATATTTTTCAACATTTTGTGTTTCTCATTCTTGCAACAAATCCCTTCAGGAAAATAGAACAGGGTTCAATAATGTATTATCACCTTACTCACCAAATTAGTCTAAATCAGGTTGCTGACTGTAAACCCACTCTCCAAAGCAATCTCCAAAACATAAGACTTACTATTTTATTTAAAAAAAATTTAAATATACTTTTATTGATTTCAGAGAGGAAGGGAGGAGAGAGAGATAAAAACATCAATGATGAGAAAGAATCCTTGAACAGCTGCCTCCTGCATGCCCCCCATTGGGGATTGAGCCCACAACCCAGGTATGTGCTCTGACTGGAATCAAACCATGACCTCCTGGTTCATAGGTCGAGGCTCAACCACTGAGCCACTGAGCCATGCTTGGCTTGGGCTAAGAATTTATTTAAATCAGAAGTTTTTCTTCTACAACAGCTCCAGTATTCCATCCCTTCATGGAAAATAGGTACCCCCAGAATGATGTACACAGACTTCTTCTATCTAGACCAGTGGTTCTCAACCTTGGCTGCACATTAGAATCACCTGGGAATCTTTTTAAAATCCTGATTTCTGGGCCTCATCCTCTGGAAATTTTTTTTGTTTGTTTGTTACGGGGTGAGGCCACAACATTTGTAACAAAGAAACAGAATTTCCAGAGGATGAGGCCCAGAAATCAGGATTTTAAAAAGATTCCCAGGTGATTCTAATGTGCAGCCAAGGTTGAGAACCGCTGCTATAGACCCTGCTAGGTTGCAAATTAATCGCTGAGCGAGACCAGGAGCACCTGGCTGACTTCTGCTTGCCCACAGACACGTGAGTGGAGGTAAAGATGTTCTCGGTTCCCCCAATCAGAGAGTGAGCGCCCGGGAGCACGTGGGCCCAGGGGAAAGCGGGCTGGGAAGCACGTGGGGCCGCAAAGAAAAAGGCTCCTGGGTTCAGGCAGACACAGACATCGGACACCAATGCTCGGTGCCTACCGCGTTATTTTTCATGATATTGTGATTTTTCCCAGACACGGTAAGGACCAGAGATGGAGGGCCTTTATGCAAGTGAGAGCCCCAACACTCATTCCCTCGGTGTGGAGGCGAGCCAGCTACTTGGAGTGCTAACAGGGGTTTTGTGTTTCCGCAGGTTACGGTTTTGTGGATTTTGACAGTCCCGCAGCCGCCCAGAAAGCGGTAGCGTCTCTCAAGGCCAATGGGGTGCAGGCACAGATGGCCAAGGTAAGGCTGGGGGATTTTAGGTTGTTTGCTTGGTGATCATGTATATTTCTCCATCGCTGGCAGCTGAATCCGAATTGCAGTTTGCAACAATTTGGGTGGTATTTACTTGGTAGGGAAAAGAAGGAACCCTACAGTAAGTTTGGCTTAGAAGACTCTGGCTGGTTTATTTGTTGTTGTTTTTTCGAGTATGTTTATTTGTGTGCTCTTTTGTTATGGTAACGTCACTGGTGACTTAAGGGCACTTGTGGGGTGCTCTGGTTTGCCTGAAAAAGGTAGTGGGGGTCCTAATTAAAACTTTATTTATGACATTAAAAATAAAAGGTAGTGGGTGTGGGTGTGGGTGGGTGTGGGTGTGTGTGGTGTGTGTTCGTGTGTGTCCAGGACTTTCAGCAGGAAATAGTATTGGAGTAGTCCAGTACGCAGCTAGTTGTCTTTGATAAACAGTGTGAGAAAAATTGCTGTCTCATGTTGGGGAGAGCTGATTGCTGAATGATGATGATGTTTCATCTGTGCAAGGAACTGAGGTTAACCAAAGGGTTTGTTGTCTGTTTGGCTAGAATTTCACGTTGGCCTTTGTAGAGTTTAGCTAGATGATAATTTCCTAGATTTTAATAATTTTCAACACTCATTTATTGGTATGTAGAACAAATAGTCTGGAACTTCCTATCTGAAATGATAATGCATTTTTATATTCAAGAAAATAAATAAAACAAAATATAATAGTTTTGTATCCTGATTGCAGTGATGGTAATAAGGATCTACAGGTGTGATAAAATGACACAAAACTATACACACATATTGTACTAATATCAATTTCTTGGTTTTGATATTGTACTATTATTACATAATATATAATATTGGGGAAACAGGGTGAGAGGTACATGGGATTCTCTATCAGTGGTTCTCAATCTGTGGGTCGCGACCCCTTTGGCTGTCGAACAACCCTTTCACAGGGGTCGCCTAAGACCATCCTGCATATCAGATATTTACATTACGATTCATAATAGTAGCAACATTACAGTTATGAAGTAGCAATGAAAATAATGTTATGGTTGGGTCACAACATGAGGAACTGTATTTAAAGGGCCAGAAGGTTGAGAACCACTGCTGTATATGTTCTTTCCAAAGTCTGTAAATCTGTATTTCCAACTAATTTTTTAAAAAATTTTATGACATAAAGATGTTTGGTACATATTTACTTCAAAATAATAGTCATTAATAGTCATTTTGTATTTGTTTTACATGCAACTTAAGTTTTAACATATTTTTTCTGATTATTACTGTTTGAGTTTGTTTATCTCTAATTCTCAAAAGTTAGGTAGAGGAGCCAGCAGATCTTGAAATGCATTTATGTCATATGCATGTATACACATACTCTTAATTATTGCCATAACAGCTGAGTGATATAATGACAGAGTCATCAAATTTTCAGTCATTGGAATTTTGTTAGGATGGCTAACATTCACTGAGAACATTTTGCATTTTTAAGTTCAGATAACTAGACTTGGGATATTTGGATTTCTTCATCTTCGGTTGTCTTCTAGCAAACTGATACCATCAATATCTGTTAACCTTTTGTTGTGGGTCACTTCACATATAGATTACTTTGATAGACTCATTGCTCTTTATGACTCATTAATTGTTTTCAAGGCATTATAAATTAGAGTTTGAATTCTTTCAGCTGTGTAATGTATTCCTCATCTGGATTATGCGTGGAAGCTTTGAATTTGGTCACAAGCTAAGATTGATGAAGTTAATATTCGCAATTAATAAGAAAATTATGTACATGTCTTGGTTTAAAACTTACTTGGCAAAGAATTAAGTTACTTGGTGACTTAAGCAGTGACTTACACCTAGGAAACAAGTGATAAAACTGTAGGTGTTAGGCATATGCAAAATTGGGACCTAAAGGAAACACTTACTTACAAGAAATTTACAAATGCTTATAAAAATTGTGTATTTGATCAATTTTATTGATAAACTATCAAATTTTGGAAATTACTAGTTTGTGACAATTTAGAAGTAATGAATACAGTGTGTATAATCTCCAATTTTCAAATGGTCTGAGAATACATATGTGGTACTTATTGGATCAACAAAAAAAGAAAGTTGGCGTTAATTTTATAACTACCAAGGAGCCATTGTGAATATTTCCCCTCTTTTTCTCAGCATTCTACTGCACAAGAACTCTATTCTCTATTCTCTCTCTCTCTCTCTCTCTCTCTCTCTCTCTCTTTCTCTCTTTCACACACAAACACACACCCATCTCCATCACTGACATCTCAGCTAACCTGAAATTATCAAAGAGAAAATATTTTAAGGAGTCTCTAAGAAAATTATTTAGGAGAGCTAGCATTTTGGTTCTTAGCTCATGCCCAATGTACGCAGTAAGGAGGTTCCACCTGGAATGTTTAAAGATACGTACTTTCTTTTATTTCATTATTTTATTTCACTTCTAGAGTTGCTGAAAGATTTCTACTTTACCAATTATGCTGTTTGCGGAATAAATTCTTATTCCCCTTTTTCTCACAAACTTTGGATCTAAAGCTCTGGGCTTTAGATCCACATCTGCCTACTGGAAAACTTTCAGCAGTAAATGACTTTGTAATTTAACTACCCAGAAGCAAATAAATAGCCTCCCTTTGACAATGAAATGGAACAAGCTTGACCACCTGTATTAGCAGATTTCTCACTGAGCTATTGGATTTCATGGTGTGTTTTTTTTTCCTTTGTCCTGGTGAAAGCTATTATTTATTATCATATAAACCTGCAGTCTGCAGGGTGTGTGAGACTGCACTATATTTTTTTGCCATTTAAGTGTCCAGCGAATTGCCTCCTGCATCCTTGTTCTTATCAATATCCTACTAGGCAGGCTGTGATGGATACACCTCCTGGATTTTAAAGCAAAAATGCTGCAAATAATCTAGGTTCCCAATAGGAGCCTAGAGTGAACATGAAACCTTCCAAGTGAATCACTTTATTTAGCTAACTTATTCCAATGTGTGCATATGAAAAATTCAACCAATTTGTCAACAAATAGGAATTAAATAATAAATCATCCAGTAAGTGGTAATTGATTAATAATGTATAACCATTAACATGGACTAACATTTTCTGTATACTTGCTGTTCTGCCAAAAAGGGTTTTGAGGGATCAAAGGATGTGTTTCTTTTAGGAGAGCAGATATAGAATATGTTAGTAATACATAGTGGTTAAGAGCATAGGTTTGGAGGGAGGGAAAACTTGGCCTTGAATACTGGCTCAGACACCACCTGGCTTTATGACCTTGGCCAAGTTACTTAAATATCTCTGAAAGTCTCTAATAATACCTACATTATGGGACTACTGTGAGAATTAATTTTTAAAAACACACAAAGAATTTTGCATAGTACTTACATTATACCAAAATTCAATAAATGTTAGTTATTCAGTAAATGTTGTTATGCATTAAATTCACATTTTGTTGCTGAACATTCTATCATATATGCCTTAAGTGTTATGTTATTACAAAACAGTTTTTAAGGACTATAATAAGTATTATCAATTAGTAAACATTTTTCTTGCCTGCTAAGTGCCAGGCACTTTACTAGGTGTTAGAGAATCAAGACTGAATTAACTTCTTTCTTTTTCTGAATTTTTAAAATTTAACCTTTCTCCTTGGATTGCTACAGCTCTGGGTTGAGACCGGCGGCTGTTACTATTCTTGCCAAGTATACAGAAAACATTCATCCATGTTAGTGGTTATACATTATTAATCAATTATCACTTACTGGATGATTTATTGTTTAATTCCTATTTGTTGACAAATTGGTATTTAGAAGAAGTCATTGGCTAAATAATATGTCTCTGTACACTTAAAAAGAAGAGAGCTAAGAAATCCAGCTAAAATAGCCTAACCTTCTAAGTGTTTATCTTACTTATGAATAAGACAGCCATAGATCTGCAGTTCAGGGCAAATGCTTTGGGGTACTATCAAAATCAAGGCTGCTTTGCTATTCTTTATTAGTGGCTTTCATCCATACATATCATATGTTGCTTTCTAAAGCTCCAGCTGTTGTATCTCCAGTTTTGCCAGTACTTAAAACTTATATAATTTTATTAACCAATGTCACCCCAATCCATTGAATAAAAATATAAAAAAGAAAGAAAAGGACAAAAGGCTCAAGAACCATTCTGGCTGATTCTGTCATTTTAAAAGCTTTCCCAGAATTCTAACTCAGGAACTTGTGTTCACCTACCAACGTCCAAAGCTGAGCCATGGTTTTCCCTTAGCTGCAAGAGAGTCTGTAATGGTGAATAATTTAGTTTCTTTGCCTCTAGTACAGAAAAGTAAGAGTAGTCTATCTTTTGGGCTATTAAACATCAATAACACCATTCTTCCCATTTATACATCCTGGGTGGCATGCACTCATTTCTTCCCTTGGGGAGCCTACTTTAATGCCTCACCCTGTAATCACATCTAGTGATGCCATCATTTCCAACAGGCCCAGACATGGATGCCCTTATGGTTTAGCAGCCAATATGTTTATAAGACAGGTTATCTGAACTCCCATAATTTTGAATCATAGAGAAACAACAGGATACATGAAACTAAAGGAAGACTGCTATTTAGGAACGGAGAGAATGGGAAACAAGTGGAAATCACTGATTGCTTATTTGATGTACATATCAAATACTGTTGGGTAGGAATAGAATTCTCTTGCCCATTACCCCCATTGCCTCGTTGAGGCCTCACTGGAGAACTGTACAGCTTTAGAA